>NC_050533.1:17432686-17465722 GCF_002922805.2 Oryzias melastigma
AAAAAAAAAAAAAAAAACATGGACAATTTGAAAATAAAATCTAGCAAATTATTATTCTGCTTTTCATTAAACTATCAAGCGATACACACTGGGTGGAGCATGTACGTGACAGTGTCACACTCCAAGGTTGGACACATGAAGGGTTGGCCAGCAATTGATGTTCTCATTTGAATAGACTCTCCGGGGTCGTGTTCCAGCCCATGTTCGGCACAATTCTCACTGGTGATGAAAACACGCTCATCCACTCCTAGACACAAACACACTTGAAAACAGATGTGCATTGGACTCATGTATGCAGACACACATAACACAGTTCTGCAATGCCCAGATGTTTTTTTCAGTGTGCGCACTTGTCTTAAACTACGTAGTATGGGAGCAGTTCACAAGTACTTGTTAAAATAGGCTGATGTGCTATCAGTGTTTGTTTTTTCCCCATTGACAGATTGCTGCAGTGCTTTTGCAAAAATGCATATTCCAAAATAGGTTAATTTTACCAATCAGCCACTACAATACCATATATATATATACTTTATTTAAACAGGGAAACCTAAGCTATATAAATATTTATATATAGATAGATATACGTTTCCTCCCATCTCCTCCTGTCAGCGTATTCATAAATGTTTCTGGAAAATGTCTTATTTTAGCAATCCTCCAGATAGTCAGAGCCCATTTCCATAGCTTTAAATAATGTCAATCTGGGCAAACCCAGGATTGAAGCTCCTGAGCTGGAAGGCACAATTTCTCCTTTCGCCCACAGTCTGATAATTTCCGAAGCTATTGGCAACTTGGGAATTTTGCAGCCTTATCATTTGGGCTCAGCGAAGTTCACCACCACTAATCGGTGCTGGGATCACTCATTCAAGGTTTGCGTGATTTTTTTTTTTTCAAGGGAATGACAGCTGTCTGCACTAAAGCATTAGCAATGCAGATCAATCAGCCTAATAGGTGAATGCGTAACACAAGAAAATTAGGTTTAATCCCTAAATGAAATCATCTAAACATTTTTTAATTCTTTGTTGTGGTAATAAAAATGACTTTACTTGTAACTCAATTAGGTGCAGTGTGGATCAAAGCTGATTTACCCAGAGCATGTACCCTGGACTCCCAACCCAGCCATGTGTGTAAGTGTGTGTGTGACAGTTAGGGATATGGCAGAGCGCCTGTCCTCATAATGCCGCAGGCAAACCCCAGGCAGCAATAACATCATCATGACAGGACCTCTGCCTGCTTATTTATTCCTTTTAGTTACCTCACTGCTCAAATAATGTCAATGCACAGGGACATGGACAGGCTGACACACACACACACTCACTCACACAAGCATTTGAAAATGAATAGCCTCGGTGGCGGTACCTGCGGAGAAGTGATAACTGAGATGGTGTGAGCAGCCTCCGTCACAGCAGCAGTGTTTTCAGCCTAATTGGAACTAAGGACCAGACACATGTGGGAGCAAATATATGTGGTGATTCATATGCATGTGGTCAGGTTGGGATGCATTTCTTATTCAAAACTAAATTGACTCGGAGCTGGATGAATCTATTTCAAATGTAGGACTAATGTTGTATTCTATCCTGCATCATGCGGCATGATTACTATTAACAGACTCCCACCATGTTTACATTTGGAGACAGTATTCTGTAATGCAGATGGAGGGGGTGTGTGTGGATGTGTGTCTATAATTAACAGGGTGCATTTGACCACAAGGGTCCCAGGGTAGGTGTTGTTTTGATCTTCTCCTCATTGTAGTCTCGGCAGTTATTCTCTAATGTGTTACTCTGACCACTGGCACTTTGTTAGAGGACAAACAGCCCTTTATTATAACCTCTCATACAAGTGTGTGTGTGCATGCGTGTGTGTGAAGTTCAAACTGATTTCTCTAACCAGGTAGAGGATAATGAAAGACACACTCAGCCTCCACGAGTTCGCAATCGAGGCACAAGAGCAGATTTCAGAAATAAATGCTGTTTTGGGATGGGGCAGCATCACAAAGCTCAGATAGTTACTGCTTACGAAATTACACACAAACTGAACAATCAGCTACAACTAGCTATCAAGTAGAATATGCAAAAATGGCAATTAAATGTATTAGCATACGTGTATTTTTTTGTATGATATCCCAACATCTGTGGCATTAGCCATGGCTCTCTTTATGTAAAATAGAGATGGGGAAATGAATACGCAATCTACCACTGTGTTTTCATCATTAGTGCGCTCCAACTCATGGCTCTGCCGCCTTCCAAGCCGCCTGAGTGGAGAGCAAGAGGAACATTTGTGTGCCCTCGCATGCCAAATTAATTCTTGTCTTGACATCTTAATTCTCAGTTCTTGTGTGTGGTCAAATCAGCCTACTATAGAAAAGCAATCAAGCAATTATTCCCAAATTATATTTGCCCAACACACACTGATTGGTTATTCTTTTCTTATTGAGTAAGCTCATTAATTCTGAGCAGCTTGCTTGTTATGCCTCTGCCATTACTCCTTTCCCCTCTCTTCCCCTCGCTCCCTCTCGCTGTCTCTCCCACCCCTTGCTCCTCATCATGCACACTCACTCCCAGCTTTCACTTCCACCTCCCCCCATGAGTCCTTGCCACACACACACACTTTCCCCTACCCAGCAGATGCACCCTATCTTCCAGCCCCAGCCTGCTGATGTTTTGGAGATGACATACACTACAAAAGCCCCATGATCTGTGGCATTGTCTAGTTGGCCAATTACTATTCCCATCTATGATTAACTTTGATGTGAAACCTAATGAGATAAGGCAGCTTATCAAGGCAGCGGCTGATAGTGGTCTCATTTATTCCTGTGCCTGGCACCCAAGCAAGACAAAAAAAAAAAAAAACTAATGACAAGGAGTTTGTCTGTAAAGTCAGCTCTGAGCGAAGTGCAACATTTTTCATCTGCAGTTCATCAGCTCTCCCCTGCAATGGCTCTGCCATCATCGGCGTGCGGTGCAGAGATACTCCACACAAACACGCTGTGGCTTGCTGTGGAACAAGAGCCACCAAGTTTCTCTGTGTCTGACACTCTCACTTGCTCTCCTCCTCTCTGCAGTGTTTTCTCTTAACAGCTCCTTTCCCCTTCTCCAGGCTCTAATGGTGCAGCTAATTGCTCAGGTTGTTTAGTTGTGAGGAAGGCAGGAGTGGCTGTACAAAGCCGTTATGTTTGCCTGATTTCCAAGAGGTGAAACCTTAATTTTCTACTTCTGCCCTCTGTCTTTTTTTATTATTATCATTTTCTGTGGTGATGTCAAGATTTTTTTTCCCTTTTGTGCGCAGAAGCACAATAATGAGGAAAAGAAAAGCAAGAATACTTCACCGTTGACTGGATTTTTATATAACCCAACTGTGAATTTGTCATTCAGTCATTCATATATATATATATGTATATATATATATATATATATATATATATATATATATATATATATATATATATATACATTCATGTATGTATATTTTGTTATATATGTTTATTTATGTCTGTGTATTTAATATATATAGATATATTAAATACACAGACATAAATAAACATATAAACATATATATACTATAAATACACATGGCTTCCTTAAACCAGCAAAAATACCATTGAGATAAGTGTTTCATAAATAATATATATGTATTACATGTAACACACACACACACAGATGAAAATTATATAACAAAAAGAACATTATTATTTTATATTTGAATTTTGCATATGACAAAGAAATGTAAGACAGAGCAAGGGGCTTCTTCCTTTCAATAAAAATACTCTTGAGATTTTAAAAATATATTAGTTGTGTTGTTAAGTTGATTATGGTTTTTGCTGTCTAATTTAAGGAGGACAAAAAAAAAAAAACCCTAAACTGAATCCTTTTGTGCGCTTTCCTGTACGGACTGACTGTAGAGAGGCAGGAAGTGCGTGCCTTTTGATTTGGAGTATAAAAGTAAATAATATTTGTACATCTAACACATACTCGAAGTGAATGAGCAGCCCCTGAATGTGTTTCTATGAGCAAGTGGAGAGCTCTACAGACTTTAAAGCCAGAGCCCAATTAAGCCTTGCCTCATCGGGAGAGGGAGAGGAGCTGAAAGCTGAATACATAAGATAATACAGGCGCACTAAAGCAGCCTGTGCGCTCAGTGTAAAATTAGAGAGGGAAGAGAAAATCTTGATAAAGAGGGGGGAAAAAAACGAGGACAGACAGTAGGGGGAAGAAGAGAAAAAGAACTTCCTTTGGGCCAATTTCCTTTGAAACTGTTTAACCGAGCACAGCTATTCATATTCTACACAATTAATAGTGTCTCTTTCTTGTTCAGACGACACATCATAACGGATAGAGGGGAACAGAGAGAAGAGGATTTCTTTTTCCATCCAAATTGTAACCAATTTAACGACAAAGCGTTACCCTTTAGTTCCCCAGAATAGGAGTCGCACTCATAAAGAAAGACTGACAGTCGACATCTAAATCTCATTCAAGGACGCAATTTCCAAATGCTAATCATAATCTGCAGATGTTGGCCACTGATACATCCCTTTATTTATTTATTTTGGAAGCACGGCTGTGCCCATTTGGACAGCTTGTGAAATTTGAAACAAAGAGGGAAAATCCCTCCTTTTTGAGGCGTCTTGAAGAGAAAGCGACAACAGCCACCGCCTGGACATCTGCACGGTCTTTATGTGGCATGTCTCCGCGAGCACACAAAAGCAGTCACATTAACACACGTGTACACAAAGGAGCACAGGGACGAGCGTGCATGCGCACACGTCTTTTCCCTCTCTTTTACTTCTCCTGGTCCCTCTTTCTCCCTGGGTTGTTTTAGAGTGCCTCAGATGTGTCATCAGACATTGGTTTCTATCTGAACCTGGGAGAAAAAAGAAATACTTGACAGAGAGGCATATAAAAAGAGAACACTCTGAATTTTTGACATTCTTCGCACGGCCGCTTCAGTGATGGAGTGATGGAGAGGCAAGGAACTCTAGAATGTGTTTTTATTTACTTGCTGCCTTTTTTCCCTTTCGTCTTTCAGGGAAATGGAGGCTAGCACGAGGCCACTCCTCGTTCATCCTCGTATAAAGCGGCTCAGTGCAGGGCCGTGAAACAGAAATAGAAGATCTCCAAATGAATTGTGGGATCTGTTCTATTCAGGTGTTTTTTTATTTTTTTTGTTTGTTTTTTTAAGAAAAAGATAACTCATATTTTTCTGTTTTGATGTCAAATACAAGGTGAAACCCAGCTCATCAGTTATAAGTGACATTAAATGTTTCTGCATTTGATCAGAAATAGCAACTAAACAGCAAATACTTTGGCATTAGTATTTAAACATTCCTCTGATAAGTAGAACATATTATCCACTTGTGTTTTATTCAATGATTACTGGAGTTACTCAACCAATTCAGGCTCAGTTGAGATTAATAATTCACTACAAAAGCCGTAAAGTGAGATGACACTAGAGAGATGAGCATTTTGTTCACATTTCTTCTATTTCTTGTCGTATTGAAGCTGGTTTCCTCTGAAGACGCTCTTTGGACATTTTCAGAGCCACTTTTGGCTCCTGGCTGCCTTTGTTGATTTTGTTCTGCCTCTCCACCAATACACAATCCTCCCAGCTGATAGCATGCCAGTTTCTGTGTGAAACAATCAGTACTCGTGCCCTTCTCAAGCATGCCAGGCCAATCAGAAGGCAAGGGAGAACAAACAGAGCTGTGCAGCTGTCCTCTGGACAGAATGAAGCACTTCCGGGGCCCAGTCAGAAGGGCCCGGGGTTGCTGGGCACACCCTAAATCAACCATTGTGCTGTCTCAGAAAAACCTTCAAGATCACAAAGCGTGCAATAGTAGGCTAAAGACACCCATCCACAACCTTACAAAAAATACACCTCCATCCATCCCACAATGTTTATTCATTTATTCCCTCCATCCATCCTGTAATCACTGCGACTTTTAGTTTTCTTTTGAGAAAAGAAAAGAATTGCCCTGTGAAAAACGCATGAAAGGCTTAAGTACACCCACCTTTTTCTACAGTAAGCAGCCAACTCTCAAGGAAGCATGTATTGCATGTCTAGCCGCCGAGACACTCAAAACGCTGTAGCAGCCTGACTGCGAGCTGAAAAGGTTCTTCCTTTCTTTTTTTTTTTTTAATTCAGAACACCAATTCATTCACATGCTATTCGCTTTTACAATAGAGACTGGAGAGGCTCTGACCCTGTAGTTCAGCAGATCAAGGTCAGTAACCAAGGAAATGAAATCTGAATTGCATCCCAGTGCACAATTGATTCTGTAGCCCAGTCATATTCCTGCTTAAGAAAACAAAATTACTACATTCACTTTGTTCTCAATGAAGACACTCTGGAATGAAAAGACCGTGCTTCAAAAATAAATTATTTCGATCAGACAATATGAAAGGCAAATTCCTCTTGAGGACAAAGTACTTCAACCACTGCGGCACTCTTTGTAATTTATAAATTTCTTTATGTCGTTGTTTAGGCTCTAGCACTGCCAAAACTCCACATCTTGGATTGGGGGTCATTGAAGTACTTACTAAAACCAGGTAGGTTGGTTGGCATCGCCTTGTTTTCGAAAAAGCCATCCACACTATTTAGATCTCTGTACATGTGGCCACACACACACCCAATAAATCTAACTGATCGGTCGATTTTCTGATTGGGTGCTGTGACAAAGGCTGAGCGGGCTGCTAACACGGTCCCTGTCAGTAGAAGGGCTATACGTGGGCAGACACAAAGCCTCATTAAAATACATACAGAGCTGGTGCTGCTCCTGTGGGTGGGAAAGATGCTCCATCAAGATGTCGTTACAACAACCCTATCTCCACCCACTGGCATGTATCTCGCTCACACTGTCCTCCCCCATGCCTGGACAGCACAATGGCAGTCTCCTTTATAACCAATGTGGGCCGTTCCCTCCTTTCCCCGCGAGGTCAGGGCCTCATCCTTGGGGAGATCTCACATTGTGTTTTAGCAAACTGGGGTCAAACTGTTTGGAATAAAGGGTTTTGTTAAACATCAATTAGGCAGGTCCGGTGCGCTGGCGTGAGCTTTATTTATGTGGAAAGCTATAGTGCTCAGCTGTCTCGACACTCAGCAGCATGTTGGTCTGCATGTTCCACAAGTCTTGTAGGTGTCACCGCGGACAAAACAATCTCACGCCGGCGTGAATGAAAATTCACTCACCCGATGTTCACCTCAGCATAAGTCTGCGTACAAATGCAACATATTTTCCCCAGAGTCGAAGTAAAAAGGAGTCAGAGCAGTTCACGTGTCTGTCATCATCTTTGCCACTCAGAGGCGCTGTATCGGGGGGAAAAAAGGAGGGGGGGAAATTAATGAATAAAAGTTGAAAGTGTAGCTGTGTTGTCAGTGGTGCCATGTAGGCCAACTGCCCTGTTAGTGAGGCTGACATTCAAAGGGAGCTGGGATGCCGACAACAATCCCACAACCTCCTGCTGCGAGAAGACATTTCGCGTGGTGGCAAAGTCCTTTGATACTGCTCTTGTGATCCTCACTGCCCTGCCTTTGAAACAGCACACACATACAGCACAAAATGCAGGCCATCGCCATTATGACACATTTGAACAGTGTGCCTTTTTATTCTGTGATTTTACATTACTGTTACTGTAAAATAGTCCTACTTTTAGTTGTATATTTTTTTTGGAATGAGGTTCACTCAGCATCATTTCTAGTCTTCTGCAGACCTGTTTGGAATCACTCACATGTGAAGTGATAATAAAAACAAAGATTTCACAGCTATAAAATAATATGACTTCTTTTTATTATTATTGGAAGTGTGCCTTTTTTTCCACAGAGAAAAGGAGAATAATTACATGTGGAAGTGCTGCTAATGCTGCTGATTAATGGCAAGTCTGACTCTGTAATAGCACAATGTGACTGCAAGCAATAAGCAGTAATGCAGGTTACTGAATATAACACCCACTTTCAAGACTGAAGGCAAACAAGCTCCGCTAATTACTGAGGCACTATACAGTCATTTTTGCGAGCAAGGGTTACTGAATGGTTGCCTATTACTTCACTTCCCTGAACTAAATGCTTAAGATAATGACCACTTACTAATTGGTGCTTATACCTTATATCAGTTCCTGCAGAATATAATTGCAGCTATTATGCTACTAAATAATCGCTGGAATTAGTATCTTTGTAAAAAAAAAAGTGTGTTAAATAATAGTATGGAGTATTTTCCTGGAATAGGTCTTAGTGTCAACACACCACCAGTTGATTCATCATTAACTAGAGGGTTCGGGGCAGGCAGAAAGCCTTTCCTGTTATGTGGAGCTTGGTGTCAGCACATCTTCTGCTCTGGCAAATAGAGAAAACTGGTTCATGCAACCTATGTGTGTGTTCCTTTGAGGCCTATAAACAGCAATCGAGAATGTAGATATTTGTGTGTGCACGACATGAAGTCCACAAGCAAGGGCGCTCTATATTCTATGCTGATCACGCTCCCCTCTGCTCTTCCTTTGTGCGGGCCCTTCCGTCAGCTGTTGACTTCCTAAGTGTCTCAGACAGCCGTGTTTCTGTCTGCGCCTCTGTCCACTGCCTTGTCCTGCTCACATTTCTGAAGTCCACTGACTGCTAATGGCTGTATGCAGACAAAGAGCCCACTCTGTCGCCACTCGGCCCGGCCAAGCCAGGGGCCAGGGACAACCAGGAGGAGGAGGTGATGGGGAGAGGGCTGGGTTTTGGGAAAAGGGAGGGCTAACGCTGGGAAGAGCACCCGGCACTGCCTGCCTCTCTACACTCGTGTCACGCTTGTGTGACAACCACTCCTCTGTGCTTGTTTGAACTGTCCTTCCCAATTAGCGCTAATAAGTCCCTCTGTAAGGATGAGCAAGCATAGTGTGCTCAATCGCCACCCCCCCAAGTTCACATATGCGTAAACAGATTTGTGCACAAAACACAAACACTGCCTTTTCTCCCTAAGCTTAGCTGTCCATGAAAATCCCAGGAGCACAACCTCGCTAATAGACAGAGGAAACCCAAAATGCCTCACGTTCCCGGCAAACAAGTGCCAGTAAAGAGGCAAATTAATGACAAGTCGTTAGAAGGGTTTGCCTAAGAATAATTTTGCTCCGGCTCCTCACTACCACTGAAGAATTGATTAGATCCAAGCTCAATCAAAGTGCATGAATCTATAAAGAGCCAAGTAGACATGCTCCAGTCCAATTTATTCCAAACAACACTCCGGCATAAAGATCAGAGTAAAACAGAGAGCTTTTCTTCCATGTTTGGGTTTAAACGCTCGACTTAAAAGCTACTGTCAGTATCAGAGACAGGTGTTGCAGTTCGTGTCGGTGCACTACTCATTACATTAGCTTTCACCAAGATTTGGTACAACGATAAATCACAGGAACAGGTTTCGACATGGAATTCAGAAAGTATGAAACACTAAGGAAATAATAGACGTCACTCTGTTTCTCGATACAGTGTTCAGCTGTCTGAGCTGGAGGAAAACTAAAGAACTCTGGAATAATGATTTCACTTGTGTTTTCTCAAAGTAAAGACTTAGTCAAGCTTGGCTGTGCTCGGCTGTTTATTGTTGCCCGCTTGTTTATTGTCATGCAGAAAGCAGAGGAGGTATTAAAGGCAGATTTTGCCCTTATTTTAAAATGTGGTGCTGAAGATTAGAGCCACTGCCAAACACTGTGGAAACACTTAATTGATTTCCTTTGGACTGTTTACCTCTACTGTAGCCCTCCTGGAGCCCAGCACACACAAACACAAGCGCATACGCACACAGAGTACAACCCTGGCCCCATTTACGCCAACACGGGCCTGCCAAGAGCCTCATTAGTATTCACAGCAGTGGCATTTGCCAGCCTGAGCGTTGCCGTGGTGATGCTGCCCACACAAGTGATGATAAATGGTGCTTTCAGCTTCTCTGCCTTCCATAGAGCAGAGCGGGAGCTGAGGAGTTGCTGGCTTGGACCCAGCTACGGCTATGGCTATAGCAGGGGCGCTTCCCCGAGAACGGGCAACCCAAGCATGACTACACAAGCCTGGGGCTGCTTGAAGGCTTTGGGTGAAGGGGAGTGGTGGGTAAGGGGGTTTTGGTACCGTGTGGGGTGTGTATCTGGGTTGGGGGGGGCAGGTTTGGGGGTTTCAAGAGAAGATGGGGAGGGGGGAGACCCGGTAAAGAGTGTGTGCTTGAACTTGTTATTGTTGGCTGAAAAAGCGGTGTCAGCATCAGGTTTTCTTGTGCGTTTTGTTTGCCTCACTTTTTTCTTGTTCTACTTTGTGGTTTTAAAGAAATTAAAATGCAACACATGTTTAAATTATAAAGCCATAATTCAATTAAGGCCAATTTTTTTTAATTCACCTTTTAAAAAAATCATTTTAATTTTATTATAAGCAACCTAAATTATTTTAAGATTAAATTATTTAAATTTTGTACATTTTAGCACAATGAATACAGCAAAATAATAGTTGAAAATGCTGACATGCCTACTATAAATAATCATTTGGGAAACATTTTTCATTTTTTCAGAGCAAATATTTTTTTCCTTTTTCTGTTTAAAAATCCTTAAAACACATTTTTTATTTGCTAAAACTCAAAATGATTTAAATAATTTAACACTGAAATATTTAATTTAAAAACAAAAACATTTTACATAAACAACATAATTTCCTGACTTATTTTTAAACTCCTGTTTTTTTGCATAAATTATATATATTTATTAAAATAAATACACACAAAACTACATTTTAAAAAAATTCTTGGAATAAATATATACTTTTTATAATCTTTAATAATTTTTAACATGCATTAAAAAAAAGGCAAGCATTGTGCAAAAACACAATTTCAAACCGTTCCTTCAGTGTGACAAATAGAGTGTGAAATGATCTTAGCAAACACTGCAGTCCCTCCTGTGTTTCTTTTATTGCAGCTTTAACAGCAAAAGCTGTTTGAGCCTTAAATCAGCAGAGAATGAGCGTTTAGGTATCCAGCTACACAGAAACAGCCGTAGAAGCAGTGAGGATGAGGAGGATAATGTGAAATCCCCTTGATCCTTTTTAAACATAGAAGTACGGTGTTATTCCCAAACTATTTTAAGATGATGGATGATTTTTTTTTTTTTTTTGCATTGCTGATTTAAAGTTGTTTGCTAAAAAAATCCAACCTTTATAGTGCCCATGTTGCATGGACCTGAAATCTTATTTGGAACTTTTTGTGTTTTCTATAAGTAGCAGTGCATGCAAAACAAAAAAGCTGTTATTTAGAATTTGTACAGGAGTAGTACATTCACCTTTGATGGTCAATTTTAAAATGTTTAAAAAAAACACATTGTGCTGATGGCTTCAAGTCATCTTCAAAATTTTCCTCACTATGCTTATTCTGTCAAGGTTTCCTTTGTTAAATTGTTTTTAAAAAAATCCTTTGACAACAGCAACTTTTAGAAGGAATATGTAGAATATTTCTACTTTGTGCTTCCTGTCGGACAACCCTCTCAAATCCCTCCCACACAAATGTACATTTCTGCTTGAAACACAGTGATTCCTGCACCATGAGCACAGCTGAACTTCGGGATGACCGCTCCTTCAGAGAAAGCCTGACCCTTCCAAAATCAAGCCTGATTACCCATCTCTAGGACACTAAGCAGCGGCTATCTTCAAAAGGAGCAGAAACAATCACCAGTGGGGTGGGGTGGTATCGTGTGAGTGTGTGTTGAGAGGAGGGGGTGTTCGGAGAGCTCAGTGCTGTGCCGCGGCGGTTTGGGCCAGACTGAACGGTCTCAGCCAGGGGGCCTGGGCTATTAAAAGATAAATGTATTTCTTTGTTGCATTATTCATGATGTGAGGAGGTGGGGAGGGAGCTGGGAGCTAGAGGCTTAGCGCAGCAGTGGCTTCCTTCTCGGCCTCATCAGGGCCAAGGCCCCCACTGCACCTTCAGCCTGATGCGAGAGAGGGTGAGTGGGGAAGGGGAGTGGTGGGCGGGCGACAGCTGTGATGACACAGAGAGAGAGACATAATGCAATAGTTAAAGTTCCCAAATCAAATATAAAGCCTCATATTTGCATTTTAAACTAACCAAAACTATAATAGTAGAAATATTTATATATGTATATTTAGGTTAACATAAAAAATCTTTATTTACTAGAATTTTTTACACAGATTTTTTTTTTAATTGTGAAATAAAATCAAGATGGAGCCTCAGACGGTGGTGTTGACAACTTATCAAGCACCTATTAAATAAAAAAAGATTGAGTAATTGTTTTTAGTAAATACATATATGAGCTACTTTGTGACTCATCTCTAATTCTAAAGTTTTAAAAAAACAGTATGATGCAGGTACAGATGAATCAATTACAATTTTTGAAGGAACGCAAAAATAAATTATTTCCTATCCTAATTTTACATTTTAATTTCTGATATGAATTAATTATAAGATATTTTTATATATATACTGAAAAATATTACTGACTATATAATATACATGTATTAATATTTATTTAATAATATCTAGTTTTTCCATTTTGGTGAATGAAAAATATTGATATATTAATTTATTTTATTTTATTTTTTTTGTTTTTCTTTTTTAGAATGTTGAAAGAAGTACATATTTTTTCCACAACTAAGCAAAAGCCTTTTTTCTTTTCTTTTTTTGTGTGTATTAAATCTATAGATTGTGGGTATGCAAAAACCCTAGCTTTTCTTTTCCTTTTTGACAAAAGTGTTGAGTTTTTTTTTTCTTCGTGAGTACATGTGCTTAAAAATTGCTTATAAATCTGAATGAAATTACACCGGCATAAAATGCACACTTGTGCTACAAAGAAAAGACGAGCTCTGTGGCAGAGAGTGGAGGGTGGTCTGAACACATCAGTACTCCTGACTCCATGCTGGGATCATTTGTTTACAGACAAGAGGGCATAAGGGTGGGGAAAAAAAAGAATCTAAGAAATCCAGAAGATGTGTGCAGTAGTGTGTGTGCTGGTGCTGAAATGTGTGTTTGGGAAGATGAGTGTGTCTTTTCTATGACTTGTTTATGCGGATCGCAATCCTTGCTTTGCCACTTTTTACACATTCTGGCTTGAGTTAGACACAAGAGACAAAGGCGTCATATTTGCGCTTGCATGTCAAGGATTACTTGTTCTTTTGAAAGCCCCCCCTTCCATTATCTGCTTATCACTCTCTGTGCTCTTTAATCTCTTTCTTGTCTCTGCTCAATAGCTTCCTCTCACTGTCTCGCCATTACAAATGTAGCCTTTCTCCTCTTCTATTTTTTAACACTTACAAAACTGAAAAGGCCTGGCCTGGTCCGGGCCACCTGGAAGCACCAGTGAAGCTTTCTCCCAGGCCTGGCTCCCTGCCACTAGCCAGCTGTAGCATTGTGAGTGGCCCATCTCAGTTAATTCCATGCATTGCAATTGTTGCCGGGCACTGTTTACAGCCACCTCCTACTCCGCCTGGGTAGCCTCTCCGATTGTCCTGGGGCCTCCCTTGTTTAATACTGTTTTGCAAGTTATTAAGCCCTGGAAGTCCATTAATCACAGTTCACGGGCTGTGTAAGCCCACACAAGGCAAGCAGAGGTGGGGGATGGGGGGGCACACTCGCTATCCTCAATGGGCTTAGACGGTGGTCCATTCAGATCCCTAACGAGATCATTACCACTAACTAAATACAAACCTGACCCCACGACCTGCTGGGAAATTACGTAGGAGCTCCCTGGTGCAAGACATTAATATACACCCCCTCCCCACACCCTGCTACCCATCTCCACCCCTCCCATTTTCCTGCAACAGTGCGTAAACGCCCACCCCCAAAGTCTCCCAATGCAACCCAACCCCGCTCCCCGCAACCCCACCTCTTCTCTTGTCCTTTCTCACTTTCTTTCCAATGGACAGAAAACTAAACCTGTCATCAAAAGAGCCCTAATCACTGCTGTGATTGTGGTAAACCAAGCCTGACAGACATTTCACTGAGGCCTCAATGGGTACATCAGTGCCACCTCCCTTAGCCAGCCCCCCTTCTTTCTCTTGCTTCACTCGGCCCTCCGCTCTCCCTTTTTACCAGGCCTCTGGCCAATGTGCAACAAACACCCGGGGGCTTTTCAGATTACTTGACACACTGTGTCCACTTTTGGGAGGGAGACCACCTGGTAAGCTCATTTTAATACAAACCCATTCCAGTCTCTGCTCTCTTTTTCTTCCACTCCTCTAATTCCTTCTCTCAAGCCAAGCTACCTCCATGAATTCTGTCTAATCCAGTGACCCCCACAGAACATTCCTGGTTTTACACTCCTCGGAAGAGGCTGGATTTGGGCGGATTACATGCTTCCAGTTCTGTTTGGAGGCACCTGTGGACTGGAAGTGGAAAGGAGGACCAAAGCTAAGAAGCAAAGAAGATAGAAAAAAGTTATCTTCTACAACTTTTGCATTTTGCATCATTGTACCAACAAGTTGTCCAAGATGTTAGTTCCCCTCCCATGTTTGTAGTGCATAGCCAACGATGAAATGACGGGGTGCAATATATGGGTACAAGAAGGGGGTCTGCATTGACTTTCACTTATGCCCCTCAGCTTATGTTAAGATGTTGTCACTTTCACCATCTCAAGTGTTGCCACTTCACATGCTGGAGCTTAGTGTTCGCAAAGGGCTCTGGGGTGCCTGAGTGAGGGCGGGAGGGAGGGCAAGAGGGAGGAAGTCTGGAAAGATTTCCATTTTAAACAAGCACAACTTTGTCACACTGTCACCTGACAACCCCGACTCACCCCTTTCAGCGTTTTCCAACTTCCCATCTCCTCGTTGCTCCTTTCGTGCCTCCCTTTAACTTTGTGAGGAACTCTTTAAGTCAGCATTTTCGCTGAATTCTCCTGACAGCTTGATGAATTGTGTCTCACATCCTTTTGAGTTTTGGGGGTGCTTAATTGCTCTTCTCCTCCTCTTCTTCTTTTTTTTTTTTCCTCCACAATATCATAGCGGATGCGTTGCCGGTGTACGCAGTTGAGATGTGCATATTTTAAATTGGATATAATATCCTCCACTTTAATCCTTGATAAGATCTCAATTGTACCATGATGTGAAATGGAGATTCAGTGGGCTAAATTAAATGGGAATCTTAATTTACCTGGATATTATTCTTCACTGAAATATAATCACTGACTGAACAAGAGGGCATGCCAGAAAATCCTTTATTGGCTCCTTATGCTCGTTCGGTGTAGGAGAAAACCATTCAGTTTATGGAAAAAGCGTAAAAAAATAAATAAATCTCCAGCCAAAACATGAAAGCATGACCGCATACAAACACGCACTCAAATTATCCTCTCTAAAAAACACAACTATAAATACTAAATTACTCATAAAATCTCAGAGCGCGGGCTACTTGTTGAGTGTCTACCTGGCACTGCATTGATTGTTCCTCAGCACTGACCAATTGAAAGCTCATAATGATGATCTCTGGCATGACAAGTGATTTTAACCTGCATGTGGGCCGCCCCCGCGGAATGTCACAGATCAGCTGCCCCACGTAAACAAAAACATTAGGAGAGTGTTCCACATTTAAGAGCATGCTAATTACAGTCATTCCTATCTGAAGTACTTTCTGCTGCAATTTGCTCAGATCACCAAACCTCCAATCCCTTTCATGTAAACAAATAAACCCTCGTGCAACAAAAAGATAAAGCAAATAATAAAATATATACTGGCACTATCGGAACTCGCTGGGAGAACTGTGTTTGAAGTGGGCTTCAAATAGTATCATGCTACTCTGCAGTGCTGGGTCCTACAGTTCTAAACATCCCCACTGAGGAATAATTACAAGGGCTGCTGCTGATGTGCTCGGGAAAACAAATCATTTACTTTCTAATGACAGGAGGAAGACAAACTGAATAAAATACAAATTATTTTTGTTGTTTTTTTTAAAATGTATTCTGAAACTGAAGTGTTTCTACCCAAATCCCATCTGTTTTCACATCTGTTGGAATGAAGCCTCCCTGCGACGGACCTGTCCAGGTCGTCCAACAGTAGGATAGGCTCCAGCAACCCCGCGACCCTGAAAGGGATGCAGTGGATTTAGAAAATGAAGCCAGTCCCATTTGACATATATCAGTTGTCCATTAAGGGAGTTGATTTTTGTTAACAATTACATAATAACCTGTTTCCACCCAGCACCCCTCCACTCATATTTGGTCTTAGCCTCTTGCCCTGGCCTATAGGCATCAAGGCTGATCCACGGCAACAAATGTGTGGGGTTGGAGGGGGGGGTGAATGTCACCGCAAGCCCTCTCCGGCACTCCAGGTGAGTGTGTTTCTCCAGCGGTGGAGGAAATGAAGCAAAAATGATGGAGTGTTTGTTTTCTGACATTTTGTCTCTGCGGGCTCATCAGGGCTGAGCCTCGCCGACGTCAAGTGTTAATTTAGGGCTCCTGCCGAGCGTGAGTCTGTCAGCGGCGAGGCTTGGAGGAGGGAAGTGAGCTCTTGCAGAAAATGACCCTTCTGGTCTGATTGTCTTCTGGCCTGCAGACTGGCACTGAGAGGAAAAACAAAGACACCGAGAGAAGGAGAGAGGTGTCTGAGTGCTAATGCACCTAGCAGCAATTAGAGAGGCTTACCTGACTGTGTGAGCACAGCACGCAAACACACACATCCACAGTGTACACACGGTACAACAACACCTCCACCGCTGCTCCCCAACGTTTTCCACCCCTTGCACGCCAGCTGATTTCAGCATGCACACTAGCAAAATGAAAGACTGGCACTTTTTGAAAGGACACACACCAAATTTCCAAGTGGACTTCCAGCCACTTTTTTTGCCCAGTGATTAATTGGCCCAAGCTTACGATAGTCCAACCCTTTATTTTGTGAAACTTAAACAAAAAAAGACGGGCTCCTCTAAAGATTACAGCAGCACATTAACTTCAGAGTGAACCATGAAATTGCTTTTTCCCCTCCTGCGGTGTTATGACTCCACAGCGGTCACTGCCAGTCACAGGAAGGTGTGCAGACATTAGTGTTACATCACTGAAAGAAAACAAAGCGGAGCACGTGGCTGGGGCCTGACAAACGCAGACCAGTTTTAGGCCATAAAGAGACAGGTGTGGCGGGGGAAATTAGATACCACTGTTTTTATTCGTAAGAAGAGTCAAGTCCAGCGTATCAAATTCATTGCGATAAAGAGGATTTAAAGGACTGTTACACGGAAAGGAAAGGTTAACTTTGCCATTTCCATCAATTCCTAATTTACTTTGGAATTCATTTTCTTCTTCTCCTCTTTTTTTCACTCCGCATAGGCCAATTCAATCACTTGAGTTCATCTGTCTGTGTTATGCAAATCTGAGCGGCTGAGATTGAACCCACCGGCCCCTCCGTTCAGCTCATGAGCGGAAAGACTGATAGAAAAGATGAATTCTTCCATTTCAACGTGCCTCCCTTTTTCACCCAGTCACGCAGTATCAAGGCTAACTTTTACACGGTGCTCTCATTTATTTTAGCTTGTGTCTGGTTGCCCAATACATGAATAAAGAGGAGGATTCACTCTCTTTCTATACATGTGGTGATTGTGTCCAAGATACGCAGTGAGGAAAAGCGTGACAGTTTCCTTTTTTATAATAATAGTTTGAAAAATAACTGTTAAACAATATTGAAAGACACTGTAATTATACAAGACTGAGTTTACCACAATTCTGATAGAACAGAACTTCATTATCCCAGCCTATCCATAGGAATAAGACCATGCAGACAGGGACACAGCAGGTCTCTAATAGAGTAGTGTGGAGGAACCCCCCTGAGGCTTGATGCATTGTGTTAAGGCCTTGTATACTTCACGCATGTTAAGGATCACATGCCACAATTTCACAGTACAGCAGGGGTAACAGGCTCCCATCCAAAGCCCAAATTGGCTAGTGATGGATGGTGTTGACAGTTACAAGCCGTGTACCAAGTGGAGCAACACAAAGGTCAAGGTTGAAGCCATCAGCCAGTTCTGGATAACAATGAGAGGTCTCCATGGTAGGAGCATGCTGTTTCCACTTACTAGGCAGTGACTTACTAGGATAAATCCCATTTCAATTTGTTTTACTAATAAACTGTAAAAGTAAAAAAGTTTGTATGTATAGACATAAAAAAATCCCCCAAAAATGTATTTAAATTATTAGAGACCCCAAAGAAAATTGTGTTTTTTAACATGTTCTTGTTGATTATGGAGGTTGTATCTAAAGCAAATTAAGCTTTAAATATGATTTCAGAATTTTTCTTTATCCAAATCATTATAAATCAGGAGCAGACAAAAAATAATGGGTGGGTTGATAAAATTGATTAATCAATTTGAATTAATTTAAGCTTGATAGATCAACAATCGATTAATAAAAATATAGATTGATCTTGCACATTAAGCTAATGTCCGCCAGCTTGATCCTATCGTTTAATAAAATTTCCTATAGGACGGCTAATGCTAACACTCGGTCGACGTAATGAACATCTTTAGAAACTCCAAGGCATGGATTTTCTAAATTCTTTTAAGGAAAATATTTTTAAAGTAACCATTTGTGGTCAGAAGCACGGTTTTTTGCTCATTCTTTGCTTATTCTTTTTGAAAAAAGTGTACTGCTATAGCATGATCGCCACCTAGTGGCCAAACTGAAATGGCCTCAGGAGAAGTAGAACAATGTTTACAATGTTAATGATCTGAACATTTTTGTTGGAGCTTCTCCTTTTGAGAATCTATGTAACACTGGATGATATTAACAATCTCATTATTTCACTAATACATTTTACAGTATGTGAACTGTATCAGATTAATATAAATATATTCAAAACATATAGTAGATTATCAATGTATCTAAATGTATAAACTGTGTAATTGAATCAATTGAATCAAATTCAACTGAGAGGATAGAAAGAATCGAAAACAAATCAGAACCGATCCAGGCTCTTGTAAATTGAACCAAATCGTTTCTGGTAATTATTATCGATACCCAGCCCTAAAAAAATGCTGTTGGAAAAGCTTGTAGCCGGGATCTAAAACCTTCTACGGCAAGCCATAAGCTCCCTGCTCCACTCCATTCTGATGCAGCTACTTGCAGATAAATAGATCACACGAGCGTCTTCATTTTCCTTGTCTGAGCTGGAATCTGGCTCAAAACTGCACCGCTGGATAGCTCCAATATTGCTGGCCATTTTTGTCAATGTTGGGTTTGGGTTATGAGGGGGTGTAAGCTAGTGGGAGTGCATGTAAACAGATGGATGATGGGAAGGGAACACGGTTACTCCACACCAATGGTCCCTTCCAAAATGCAAATTTTTAATGAACCACTACCACTCTGCAGAAAAACAGGTATTGATTTTTAGCGATAAACAGCATAATCAAAATTAAAATACCACTTTTGGAATAGATCAAAAGATGATTGGAGTGGAGTTTTAATAAAACTGTAGAAGTAAAAAAGTGTGACCAAAAAAAAAAGATTTGCCAAAAAATGTGACTTCAAATTTTTTATCTAAAAAATGCTGATTCCATCATGGCTATGCGGTTCTTAGTTCCTGTTCCCCATCAGTCCCATGTGCTGAATGAAGCAGTAGTTCCTATCGCAGTGTCCTGCAAGAGTGATTTTTTTTTTCAATATAGCACTTCAGGATGAAGACATTTCTCCTGTCATTTTCCTCCCGTACTTCAGTGTAATTCTTTTCTCTCTCCCCTCCATTTTTTTCCCCGGCGACTGCAGTATGCGGCAGTCTGAATTGTGTGTTATTACCCAGCAGGAGACAATATCATTACCACATATTTTCTGTCAAGGGTCTGCAAAGAATGGTGCCGTCTTGGGCCTCAGTGATCTAACAGCCTCACACAGGGCTCCCGAATTACCCACTCCTGGCTTGGGGAAGTCAAACACTACCAGTTAGAGAGTGGAGTGAACAAAAGAGAGGTATGCCCCACCACCCCCCTACCCCACCACCCTTTTGTACTCTGCGGCTCCTCTCCTTTCTCGTCAAGGTAGAAGTGGACACACCTCAACGCCAGAAGGAAGATGCCTTTATTTTTGCGCCTTGATAGAAATATATGTTTGCCTCAAGTGCTGAATGATATCAGACTGCAAGGTACACACAGACAGGCAGACAAGCTATGACAGTATGTCATTTCAGATAAACAGACAATTTGTCACCTTGGAGATGTGCTATTTGTTTTAGATGAGTAGCTTATAATTACTGGCACTTGTGTCAACTTTTTGATTGACTCTACCTATGAGTCTACAGACTCACATATTGAAGCGCAAGTTGTACATTGTACATTGCACCTTTTTTTTTCTTAACATATCACATTGTGACAGGGGTAACAATAACTGAAAGGGTTGGCGCACATGTGTCATAAAGTGTGTAAAGGAAATAACTCCAGAACAGACAAAGATTCCTCCTTTCGGGAAAACTCAGACTTTGTAATTATGTCTTCCTCATGAGACAAATAGAATTGCTATCATTTTCCATTGACAGCGTACGACAAACAGACCAATGATTTATGCATACTGAGTGACAAAGCCATCTATTTTCTTTCCAGAAAAACAGGCAATACACTTTTGGCAATTGAACAGCAAATGAGAAGTGAAAAATTCAAACATTGGCCCTCTCGCATCAGCCTCCATCATTTTCAGAAGTCATGGAAACATTTGATAGTGCTTGCATATCTTGCGCTTGAGGATTCAGTCAACCAAACACACACAAGAAAAGGCAAGGGACTCTGCATGAACCTAAAACTCAAAAGTTCGATTCCTATCATCTTTTGAAAAGCATTCCCAGTGTTTTTTTTTTTTTTTTGTTAGTTTTTTTAATGATAATGCTATTTTTAGCCTAAATCCAAAACCTCTAAGTTGTGGGAGGGACCATTGTCGCAGAGCAACCCCCCTTTCCCTCACCGATGCTGAGAGCTCTCTGTTTACACACTCTGCCACTAGCTTACAGCCCCTCCCAACCTAAAACCTTGTTTCCATTGAGTAGTCCAGTACAGTTTTGTCTTTTGAGAGTTTCCAATCTAAAATGCACCCATTAATTAGTACCTTTTGGGGGCCCCAATCAGTTGTAGGTCCTTTGAAAAGTGGAGCAGGTGGAGCCGCTGCAGCCACCAGTTAATTGGCAGACAGTGATGACGACATTAGAAAGTGCCAATACAGCGCTCATTTAAGCTAACGTTTTTTCTTCTTAGCCGCTCGCTATCTTCTTTCAAACAACATTAAATTCCTGTTATACACGATGCAAAATTAAGCCAATAAAAAGACAAACTGCTGGGTGACCTCCATTGTAGTTACTTTACTGGTTGTCACACTACAATGACCCAATGGTACGCTAGACCTAGCATGCGGCGTGAAAATAAAGCACTCAGAGGAAACAAGACTTAATATTACTGGTGGAGATATAGCCGTACAGTTTGGAGCCGGATGTCAGCTTGGATGAGGAAAATGAAAACATACATGGATCTAGTTGTCTATAAGTGGATGCATCAGAATTAAGCAGAGCAGGGAGGTTGGAGCCTGTCAAGCAACTTTTCCAAAAAATAAAAATGCTCTTTTTCAAACTGCATTTTTTCGTTTTCTCCGGTTTCACAACAATTTGAATCAAGAAAAACTCAGATCCAATTTCAAGTTTAATCTTCTTTATAGATGTCCTGCATCATCAGAAAAATTCCACAGGAACATGTTAAACACACCAAAAACAACGTTTTAATCAGTGTGGGGATATGTCCAAATTCCTTTACTACGCACTATATAGTGTGTTCGCCATTTTGTAGTGCTGTTCAAATCTACCATTCCAAAATTGAGCGCACAAGAAATTTCCCAGAAGTATTTGTTGTGGAAAAACTACTGTGCATTTATGCTAACTACATTAGCGAATATAGACCACAATGCATTGCGGTCGAACAAATTTTGTGGGAAAAAAGTGTTTAAATGTAATTTTTTTAAATAAACCCTCCGCATTTTCATCATCAGGATCACAAATAGACAGTAAAATGTTCTTAATTATATAATTTTCACTTGTGAAATCGGTGATGTCATATCCAGGGTTGAGAAAAAAGAAAGAAAAGTAGCGAGCATGGCATCCAAATTGTTTTTAAAATCCAGGGCACTAGATAGTCCTGCACTATATAATTTTTAGTAGTTAGGGATTAGGATGGGAATTCAAACATGACCTAAATCTTTAAGTATCCGAGCTAGAAACAATCTGATGGAGGAAAACTAACGCCACTTCTAACCAGCACTTTCTTACCAGCAGAGACTCATAATTAAAGTGAGATGTATAGATACTGAGCCTCTCTGCATTAAAACAAAGCAAAAGTCTTTTATTTATTTCTCAACAGCCACAGCCAGCTCTTGAGGAACTCACATTCAGAAGTGTGGTATTGTTTGCTGGTAAATGAGGTGGTTGCAGCTGCTTCACAAGAGCAGGAACAAGCTAAAAGTCGAATGTTAAAGAAGCTTAGTTTTCACCAAAGTACACGGAGGATTTGAGTTCTCCCGGAGTCACATTTGATTTATTCAAAGTGGAAACAGATCGTAGACTCATTGCAACTGAGAATTTAATTAACACGGGCCTCCTACAGTCCCCAATCTGTGAGTGATATCCAAGATCACCCAAAGGTCAGATGTGGTGTCGCGCATGGTATTAGAATGAAAAAGTTACACCTTACAGAGAGCACTCAAAGGCAGCAGCTGATAGGATGGTATGATAATGTTTTGAAATGGCTGCCATTAAATTAACCTGATTCTAATAGGATCTGAAGCAGATAACATGGAAAATCACTGTTTTCTTTTCAAGGCGATATACAAAATGGAAGCGCGACAAATTGATTTCTATTTCCTCCCTAGATGCCCTCCCCTCATCCGTACATTTTCATAATTTGAGATGAGGTGATACGGCGTTAATATTTCCTATCTTATCTTGTCACATCCTGAAATTGTTGGAGAGGATATGATTAGCTGAACAATAGCATGAGAAATGCACTTTATGAAGGCTATCCAGGTTTTCGTGACAGAGAGCAGCGAGGCAAAGAACAGACCAGAAACAATAACGGTCAAACGCTCTTGATTGTTACAGGGAAAAAAACTGTCCTGAAGATTCATGCATGCCCACTGGTATCAGCCAATTACATTAAATCAGCATTTTATCATTGTTTGTTGGTCATTTAGAAAGCAGGAAGACAGCCCTGAGCCAGTGGTGCAAGGAGGGCTCCAAAGCAGCGTGTTTTGGACCGCTTAAATGCACCATTAAGCCTTTTAAAATGAGCTCCACCCGTCAGAGAGTAAAAACAAACGTGGCTTTCTGGCTATCAATGGACACCACTTAGAGGAAACAATGCCCTGTTGAGGCCCACCAGTTTCCTCATCAATGAACATCAAAGATGAATGAGCCCTGGCTGACAGCTTTTTTTTTTTTTTTTTTTGACTGTGATGCCCACAAAGCCCAGCTCAATATCATCTCGGTCCTGCTCCTCTGTGCTTCCCCCTAACAGGTGCGACCCCTCTACTCAATGCACCATTTGACAAGACGGCGGACGGGCAGGGGTGGGTGGCGGTGGGGCTTTGGTCGACATCCTCTTTAATCCCTCCTACTATAAAAACACTTTTAAAAAACAAACGTTTGTTTGGCCAAAGTCAAAGCCCTGGAGCCTGGGGCTCATCTGCCTTTCTGCCCAGGCTTTCTCCCCCTTTGTTCCTGCCAGAATGTTTCAAAGCTTCAGCTTTTCCCTGCTTACTTGGACAGGACATTAAACAGGACCCAAGAGGATCTGATTGCCAGCCAGCCATCCCCCATAAGAGGAAGACATACAGTTACTACAGCCAGATCTTTGGATTACCATAATAGTGGCTCATTGTAGAAAGAAAAAAAAACAAATATTACTTTTTTTTTAGGAAAACAACTATAAAAAAAGGATTATTGTGAATGAAATATTAGTATAGTTCAAGTTTTCATTTAGATGGGGGCCATTTTGAGACTGCTAGTTTCTAAGCTCACCCATTTCTGCTTCTCTGCCAGCGATAGGCTCCTGCTACTTCATGGGGAGATTAGAGCTCCTCCACTCAGGGACATAGAAAGGTCTTCAGCCTTTGCCGAGAGACGGGGAGAGCTGGTGTTGAGCATTTTAATCTAAAGTCACAACGATAAGATGCAATGACAGATCAATATGTGTTCAATGGTGGCAGATCCCTGAGAACTTGTCTCCCTTTCTGTGTACTAAAACGACTTTGCCCCGTGTGCCCCTTCGGCTTCATTTCTTCACCAACCAGCTATCTGTAGTGACTGTCTCTCAGTGACACCTCACACCGGGGACGTGTTTAACCCCAGCCAACATGCTAAACAGACACTGAATATCTAAATAAGATCGTGCGTGAAATTTGCCTTGATAAATCTCTCCAGGAATCGCCTGGTTTGAATATTAGATATCCCATCAGCCCTTGGCTACCTCGGGGAATGAGGCACACGTGATAAGGGATATTCATGGAAGCGATCAGATAAAAACTCCTTGGATTGTGGGAAATGCATAGCAACGATATTTGCACTCTAAAGTGACTGAAGCTAAGTGTATAGGAGCACTCAGGATGTCATTTTTACTTAATTTGCTCTCCTTTATATCATTGCTGCATTCCATCATTCCAACATGATCAGATGAACTGCCACCTAAAGCATCTTTAAGAAAGTAAATATTTCCGTGCTGCTTGGAATTTTTTTTCCAATAAAACTCCATTCACCTTGAACTTTTTATTTCGGCTCAATGACCCCCCCTATTTAGAAACACACACAATTCTGAGATGTGTGCACTCACATCATTAGCACACACAAGTGAGTTACAACTTGTCCCTTTCATTTTGTTTGGCGGCTGCCGAACTCCGTCCTTCACATTTCAGCTTCATGCCTCCAGCGACGCCGCCTTTGTCGGCAAACAGAAACAGATCATTAAAAGAACTAAATGTAAGCTATTGTTCTTGTTTGTTTGTTTTCATCCTGGGCAGACACTGCAATGAGCCCGACGTGGCCCTGACAAATCAAAGCGGCGAAACCGAATCTGCATGTGCGAGCACAAAAACATGGCCTGCAAACGACAACTGCAGGGCAAAAAGGTATACGCCAGCGAGTTGTTTGTGTGTGCGCTCCGCACAGACGCGTGAGCGTTTGAATTCCTGCGTGTGTTATTTGACAGCAGACCTCGCTGAGGACTAGCAATCACTCCATTCAGCATCTGCTGCCACACAGCTCATATTGTCATTCCCCAGTTTAAAGGAACCTTGAGCGGCTTCAAAGATCTTTTCAAAGCCTTAATCCTAATAGGTCGCGGTTTGTTCTGTCACATCAAAAGGGGGGAGAGAGGAGGCAGGGGGAATAATGCAACAGGGCTGGCAGAGATTCTTAAGGGTGGAAGATTGGCAGAGGATTTGCAGTGCGGGGAGGACTGAAATCTGAAATATCGGACACAGAATGCCTGCTGTAATAGATATGAAATAGGTCTTCTCAACAGCATGAAAGGCTGACATTTCCAGAAAGTTTGTCATGAGAAGGCCCTTTTATTCCCCTTCATCTATCTGCGCTTGTACTGGCACCATGTCCATAGTGGAAATACGCAAGTGTCACTTTAACAGGTTAGAGAATAAGATTGGACATTCAAGATTTTTTTTTCCACCTCTTCCCTTTTTATTGAATGTTTAGAATTTCCAGTGAGAGACCAATTGAGACAGAGCTGTTTAGAAAACTGCCTTCTGCATGGTACTCCAGTTAAAAATCCACCTTTGGCACTTGTTTCCTGCTAGCCAGCTGAATAAAGCACGGCCTTGGAAATAACCGTTTCACAGCACTGGAATATATTATTGGATGCACATAGAGCGTGCATTATGAATATCTTTGGAGGAATTTATGAGATAAGAAAGCCTTCTTGTGCGGCGTTTGTTGCCCTCAGTCTAAAGCGCTTGTGAGATAAAGTTCAAATCAAGTCTGCCAAAAGCATGTAGTGGGTGTAAGACGTGCTACAACCGTAAGTGTCACTTATGTGTTTACTCCTCACCCCCTCTGACACTTTATCAGCTCAGGAGGCGTCTCTCTTGCATTTCACCTGATCGACTCCGCAGACAAAGAGACGTTCCCCGTGCTTCAACGGTGCACAAGTGTCCAGCTAATTAGGTGCTCATGGGAAACTGAGCATTGATTTTCTGTCAGCGCATCTGTGTCCCCCCCTACCATGAAGAAACTGGGCTGTTTGTCTTTTTCTTGTGATGCACCATTGATAACACTGATAAAACAGGTCAGGGGTGTAGCATAAGCAAACATAGACACACTATACCCGTGGGAAGCCATATATATAATGATGCAGTTTAATTGTATCTGTTTTTTTGGGAATATGTAGGCTGTGCCTTATTGGAACACAACAAAGTTGAAAATGGATAGAGTCTCAGGTCTGTAAAAGCACGAAATCCCTCTTGTGCTTGTTATTTCACACTCCTGTGGCTCCAAGCTTGGGCCAGCGGTGACACAGTAAACACGCAAAGCGCACACGGACAAACACATAGTATACTAAAGAGAGAACGGTTTGGGCAGGAAACTTACTAATGGCCTCGCAGGCACCGGCTCCTCACTCACCGTGAATATCCAAGATTTTGCCATCATTCCAGCACAGCGCGTTTAATATAAAGAAAAAGCAGGAAATTATAGCTTTTGGAAATATGAAAATGTTTTGTATTCCCACAAAAATCTCTCTTGCAGAGCTGAAGTAGCTTGCTTTTGAGCATGCAGATACCTACTATGTATAAATAATGGTTTCGGTATCACACCGCACACGGTGCCAGCCACCTGCTGATCCATCCACACACAGGTAGAGCCAGCTCGGGTGACTCGGGGCTGTAGACACAGGCATTCATTTTGCCAGCAAACTAATCAGCGAAAGGGATGAACTCCAAGCTTATCAGAAGGGGTCATGGATGTAGGTGGAGGAGGCAGCAGTGGGTGAGCAGGGATGTTTTGCACACAGCCACAGCAGGGTGACACAAGCTGAAGAATGGGAAAAAATCCACAAATCTCAGTGTGGGAGGTTGGGAGAGCACAACCCTCAAGGAGGTAAAGAAAGCTTTGCTGTCTGGGGCCCACACATTACCTGAACGTGTCAGAGTGTGAGGAGAACACCTTCGGCCCAACTATGATATCATGAATGGCGGGTTCACTCTTGCCAGCTACTGTATTGTTAGTGATGGACGTCTGTGGGTGTAAATGCTGTATCATCATCAACAATCCTATTACAGCTTCTGAATCAAGTCTTCTTTTAATATGTTTCATTCAAAACAACAATTCATTATTACAGATGGTCATTGAAATGCAAGATGGAACAGTTTGTGTTTAAATTGCACAATCGTGCCTTTGCCTCAGCGCGGAGATACACCGCTCAATAGAAGCATTATTTCAGCTTCTAACCCATCGCCGTTGGAAACCGTTCTGTATCAGCATTTAAAGGTACAAGACGGCAATTCTGGAAGTAATTTCACATCTTAACAGAATCCAATTAAAAGCACAGACATTTCAATTAAACTTCCCCCCGGCTTGCCTCCGCCGTGTCACGCCACAAGTGAAATTGCAATCAGATTACGGGGAGAATCTGAAGAAATATTTTTCTGTGCAATAAGGATCACGTATTCCTGATAGAGACCCCTGTCATGCATACTGCAGGAGAGGAAAAAAAAAAGAATCTTTGCCCACATTAGTCATTTAATTCTCCCTCCTTATTAATTTCACAGAAGATTACCTGAGAAGATACAAAATGCTGTCAGCAAAGAGTTTTAATTAAGTATGGGGTATGTTGCCACAAGTACTTTATGTGAAACTGCTGCCTTATAATGCTCTTGTTTTAATTACTTCAGATTGCCCCCTCATTAACCCCTATGGTGGTGCGCTCAGAACTACAGTGTCTATTACAACCACTTAGAAGTTGCCTAAATCTGTAATTCGTTTTTGCCTTTGTTCTTCTTCAAACGAAATGCAAAAGAAAGTTTTGTTTTGGGGAAAATCTATATTTCCCCAAGAAAAGTTAAAAAATAAATAGCAAGAAATGAGATGTGGTGCTTTGATGGTAAAAAGCATGGCTGCTAAATGTTCTGTGACGACCCCTGGTGGGGGGTGCAGGTCTTTATTTGTGTTTTCTTTCTGCGAAACGCAATTATAAAGTCATTATGACATGTTTTTTTTAATATATTAAATTTGAACTTTAAAGGCATTCATTTTAAAACTTAAATAAAAAGAATTGACATTTTTTCTTGAAGTGTAGTGGCGTCACTTCACTATTATATCAACATTTTGTGGATGTTTTACCCTATGCTGCTCCATCAAGACTTAGAAAGAGAAAAATGCTACCAAAAAACAGGGGAACCACTGGACCAGAAACATGCATCAGTGCCAGTGTCCACCCTCACACCTTAATGTGGTTAAACAGAGTACATTAGCTTTTAATGGCACTTAATTGTTCAAAAAGGAAGTCTGTAGCCACATAAGGAGGAAAGTCAAGTATTTCCAAGCTCTTTATAAGAACAATTTAGAGAAGACAAGTGCTTTTCAAACCTTGGATAGGAATCAGTTTGACAGTCTGGTTGTGGCTTTATTTGTGAGCCTACAGCGCCACCATTTGGTCACTCTTTTTTTCAATTCTTGCCAGGCTTTAGCAGTGTGTGACAAAAGCAGTATGTTTACTGTTTAAACATCTTTTAATTCTTATTTTGATTGCTTAAACTGATTTTTTTCTTTAGCCAAATTACGTTTTTAATCAAGGTGGGCCAAAATAATCCCAGTAGAGAGTAGAAAAATTATATTTTTAATGTTAAAAGACTACATAGGTCTATGCCATCTTAGATAATGAACAATAACTTGCACTCCAAGGTTTGCCAAAAAGGAACAGTAATTACAATCAATTAGGACTGATGACGGAGCACCGGCAGCAGCTCTGCATGTTCGTGTGAGAGCTTGTGTTTTGTTCACACATCCTTCCAAACAACCCTGTTTTGTGTAATCAGCATCTGTTGTGACAGACAACCTCCTACTTTCTCAGAATGGCCCACTTCAGATAATGAGTGTCATACCAAACTGCAGGGCAAAGGCTGATTTTATGTTTCTTTTTTTTCTCTGTCTCTCATACGCCTCCTCTTTGGCCTCTGCTCTCACACCCCTCTGTTCCCGCTCCAATCATTTGAGACATTCACGGTGGAAAACTTTGAAAGACGGACACAAACATCCTAACAACAGGGTCACGGCGAAACATGTGGGGGTGGAAGACGAAACAAAATACTATTGTTTTCTGGTAAAGAACATGTTTCTGCGCAGCTTTCTGCAAAACCCTTGCAACTATTCTTACATAAAAGCAAAAAAAAAAAGAAAAACTTTTCCTTGCTTTATTTTAGGACCATTATATAAAAAATAGGATGTTTCATATTTGCTCTTCTCCACTCACAAACCTAATGCTCCAGGCGCCATCTTCTGGTTGCTCTTTAAACATCTATGCAGGCTTATTAAATTCAGAGTGCATCTGCACTGCTGGCTATTTAAAAGAAATAGTAGTTTTGCAGAATGTGATATAAAACAGGAGAACAGTGACTGAGACATAGGCTTTATTTTGTTAATGAGTTTGAAAAAAAAAACCTAAATATATCTTGAAAAAATTTATGAAAAACTTTCTTAACAAGGCGTTTCATCTTCAAAGTTAACGTTTTTTTATGCAAAAATTTGCTTTTTAAAGCTAGTTTTGTTCTAAAATAATCAGAATGATCATAAAAAAAGAGAAGTTTTAACCTGCAAGTCAAGTTTTCTTATTTATTCATGACTTTGTTCGAGTTACTGATGCATTCAGGCATTCAAATGAGTCTGAGAAGATCCAGTATTTTTGAGTTGATAGAGCTATTATGCAAATGAGTGCAGTTTTTCAGACACTGCACCTACTGTGAACCTTTATTTAGCTCATGGCAAACACTAAATTGTCATTTCCAATATGTATGTCTCTATTTTTTTTGCTTCACCGTGTTTTAACACCAAAGTGCACAATAGTTAAGAATCTGTTAACCTACGCTTGTGACAAATATTACAGCATTTTTTTTTTTTTTGCAGGTGAGTACTTTGTCAGTCAGTTTTGGAATTAATTTTGTTTCCCCTGCATGTCCTATTAAACAAGTCAAAGCTATAAGAAAACTAAAGAAAACTTACACCTGTTTTTATCTCACAGCCTTTTAATAGAAGTCCCTGAAAGGTGAGACTTCTACTACTAATGTTTTTTTTGTGGGAAAAAAAGTTATAAAAAAAGAGAAATGAAACTAAATGCTTAAAATCTAAGAGTATAAGGTTAATAGTAAGTTACACAGCAGCGTTTAAATGGTTGATGTTTGTCTTTTATAGATTTAACCATTTCAGCCTATTCAAAGACACTATGCTCTGCTGGAGCCTATCCCTGCTGTTGCTGGTTATCAGCAGTTTTTTAATCTAGGCACGCTTTATTGACTGCTTATTTACTTCAAACTTTAAATAAATTAATTAATTTTGTCCAATCTTGAGGAAAAAATACATTGAATGATTTGGAGAGAGTTGAATGTCTAACCTGTTTATTCTTTATTTTTAAGTACATTGCTCTCCTTTAATTTGTGAATCTACGTTGGCTTTTGTTGGTCACTATTTTCTGTGTGACACATTGCAGTTTTGCTTCTTTTCTTCTACTTTTTTTGTACTTTTCACTCCAAATATTTAGATTGGCTTGAGCTCCATTTCACTGATTTAGTTTAATTTCTTTTCAGCAACAGGCTCCAATCATTTCATTTTATTTATTTATAAAGCACTTTCCACCACCAGCCAATGAGCCCCAAAGTGCTGTACAGGGAGAACTTCCAAAGAACATTTAGCACTTGTAAAACATGTAGAAAATGAAAAGCATAAACCAATTTAAAAAGGAAAACAAAACCGACATTAAAACAGAGCCAGGCTAATGCTAAAATTATGTAATGGAGGAACGATTATTTCTAAGAGCATGACTTCTCTTATAGCTAAAGGCATCTGATTCCATAGTCTAGGAGCTAACACAGCAAAGGCACGGTCCCCCCGAAACTTACTTTTGATTCGGGGAGACAGTAGCACACACTGGTCCGGAGAGCTTAAGGGTATATTTTAAAAGCACATTGGATAGGTAAGAAGGTGCCTTACATGCCAGGTAATTAAAAGTAAGAGCAATAATTTCGATAAAAATGAAGCAACCCAGGGATCAAACCCAGGACCTAAAGGAACATTTTATTTGTACCTTACACACTTTGGAAACAGCGGTCCTAATAATGTTTAGTGAATTTTGAGTCTCATAATAAAAATGAAACATGTGCAGTTTTAAGTCAAAACTCACTGAACAAAAGTAAACCAAATTAAAAACTTGGTAGATATATATTGTATCTATCATTTGACAGATTTCCATGAATTTAAAGGGGTTGTGCAAGAGCTTTTCTCAAAAATATTGATCTAAAATGATCCATTGCTGTGCACTCTTGTTTAACAAGTGGTTCAAGTCACTAACCCTTTGAGAATGTGCATACATTCAACATTCTGCTTGAAAAAAATGATAAATCCCCTATACCATTGTGTCAAAATCAAACATATTCTTATGGAGAATAAAATACTGAAAGTTATTTAAGGTTGATTTATTCCGGAATAATATTCCTGCCTGTTTTTAAAGTTTTAAAAATGTCAATTTAGTGTGTTCAATAAATGTTTGTCCTGTTCGGCCCGCGACCTAAGGTGTGTGCTGGATTTTGGCTCCCTGTGTGATTAAGTTTGACACCCCTATCCTTCACCAACGTCTATACTAAATGTAAAGATGTAATGCCTGTTCAATAGCAAATCTTAGAACAGCTTTAATAATGATAAATTAGCTTAAACTTTCTTCAAATCCTTGTTGTGTTTCTCTGTTTCATCAGTTTAGGCAACTCTGTTAGCTACTCTGCTTTTTGAAACAAATCTGCAGTGTTTTTTTTAATTTCCGTGAGATCAATATCAGGCTGAAGATTTGCAGTTTCACAGGTAGTGAGACATTTCCTTCTTTTTGTAAAATGTGAATCTATCTTGGTTTTGTAGGTTTCCTTTGTTAGAGCAGCCCCAGAGCATCATCCACCAAACAACATATTTCACTGTTGATAGTGAGTTCATCAATATGATATTAGATGTTTTTATGGTTTTGGGCTCCTGGGAGGCAACTTTTCCTTTCTTTTAATGTCAGTAATGATTCCTGCTGTACAGATTCCAGTTAAGTCTTTTAGTCTTTAGAAGAAGTTTGCTCTTAATGACAGATTCTGGTATCTGGGCTTTTATATTTACGTCTATGCCTCTACTTTTATACTGAGGCGCGTTTAGCCTCCTTATTTCTCTCCTTTTCTTTTTTTTAAAATTTTTATTTTATTTTATTTATTTATTTATTTTTATGGCCACTATGTTTTGGGTGAGTTTGTGAACAAATTGTCTGCCTTATTTAATTTGTTTTGATTTTCATGCCAAATGCTACAGTTGTTCATCTTTAGAAAAAAACAAAAATGAACTGAATGTTGAATTGTTGCAAGCATTTCTGTGTTTTAGGGTTTGTTCATAATAAATTATGGAAATATTCATTTTATGTTGCCATTATTATTGTATTACAAAACAAACCATTTTAATTTCACTATCACCTCTGAGATGTTCAATTGGATAAGTGGTGAAACGTTAAAAAAATAAATCAATTGATCAATAATTAATTTATTGGTAATATCCTGAAGTCGCAGTCTTAAAATTTGACACATGTATTGAGATGTAATTTTGTTTATCTTGTTTATCCATCATTTTAGCTGATCATGGTTTGCAGTAACAAATACATACACCAGAGGGCGCATTTGAGCTATAAAGACTGTCAATATTGTTCTTTTCTGGCAGCTGTCAAAACCCCCAAACAATTATTTTCTGAACTTTGGGACTACACTTCTATAAAATAAAATGTTGCAATAGATCTTTTATTTATTTACTAAGACCTAAGAAATGCGTTATGCTTATCGGAAGAAGCAGACGCAGCCTGGGATAAAAAGTAATGTACGATTTTTT
>NC_050533.1:17465885-17477509 GCF_002922805.2 Oryzias melastigma
TCGGGTGAATGTTTACCAAAGCCAGCACAGAGAGGTGGAGAGGAAAGTGACAGTCACGCTGGAGGTTCGCTGTGTGGTGAAACACAGGTGTTTCTGTTTCCACGGTTGAATTTGAGAGCGGAATGTTCACTCGAAGGGGGCATGGAGACGTCAAGAAATCTACACAGAAAGTTCTGGACCAAAAGAAGGATGTTCTGACTCGGCTCAAACACCTACGAGCACTGATAGGTAGGTGAATTGTCGCTGGGAATCGGATGCTGCGCCGTCGCTGCTAAGCTGCTCGGCTAGCTAGCTAACTAGCTAACGTCAAACAAGGCGTCAGGTTAGCTGGCTGAGTCAGTCATTTTACCTAGTTGACGGCTATCATGCATCTTCCTCATTACAATAAAATAACCTGCACTCTTAAGAGTATGTTTTACTTATACCCGGTGCCTAATAATGTATTAACAAAACATTCAGACAATTTAGACTTGTAAGGATGCTATTAAAGGGAAGCTAGCTACCCGGCTGCTAACTAGCCAGTCAATATAGCTAACTGATGCTCTAGCATCATTTGAGGAAGGTGTCTACAAATACAAATCTCCTCATTTAATTTATTAATAGTAAAATTACTTTAAAAAGTATAACATTTAAGGTAAACACAATGAATAGGAGCATACAATCAACATTTCTTTTGCTTCTTGGTTGAAAATAAAACGTGAAAATTGCCTTGTCCCTAATATTTGCAAATCGTAAACACATGGAAATTTAGTATTTCTGCTTCTTGTGTCAGACAAGGAAGTATGTTTTATGTCCACAATAAAACTAGCGTTCCTCCAAACCTTGATTTCATGCAGAATATTCAGCAGTGACAATACTTTGTTTTGATCTGCTTAATAATTCTGCCAGACGGTTGGAGCTTATATATGTACTTTTATAAATTATTTCTGACAAGACATTAAAAGGTTAGAAATGAACCGTGCACGTTCGATAGTGTGTGCTATGTGTTGAGGGCTGTCAATGACACATATTAGTGCCTAAGATCTTTATTGTTTTTTTTTTTTTAAACACATGAGCCTGACTATAATAAAAGACAATAACATCCTTTCAAAATAAGCTAAAATATGATATTATTGTAAATGAAAAGGTGTAATTTCATTTATTTATTTAGTTCATTTAGTTTGATTGCTAAAACGTTATGCAGGTAGAGATGAAACAGTGAGTTATTCAATTAAAACCTCTTTTTTTAACTGTTACTTATGCAGTCAGGAGACATCATAGGTAGTGTCACAATATTAGATATAAACAAGTTTGTTGATACTGTCAAAAAAAACACGCAATTTTTAATAGTGTATGTTTTTTTGTTCAATCACACCATGCTCTTCGTTTTGTTAAATTAAGAGTATACTGTATACTATTTCCCTTACATATAGTTATTTGTGGGTCACTTAGTTTAAGTTTTGAACAAAACCAATAAAATTACATTTTATTTTGATATTAAAAAGTGAGTAAAATTATTTTGAAGAGCAACAGTACTAATAGAATTCATTCTTGAATTTTGTAATCTTTAAGTACATATATAAATGTTTTTTTAAACAAATTTAAGTGTTTATTAAAAAAACAACCTTAATTTGGTAAACATTATAGCTGAATTGTCTGCATGAAAATTAAATACTACATACAATATATATGATTTTGTGTGTGAAACTTAAAAAAGGAACACACATTTTTCTTTTTTTAACTCTTTACACTGTACAATCTTCCAAGGACTGCTGCTTTTTATGGTTTTACAATTTATAGGTATTTGAGAAACATAAACATTGTCAATGTGAATACATCTGGCTTCTTCTAAAACATATTTTCAGTGTCACGGTTTGTACAAGTGTAAGGTGGAGGTCAGCAAAGAGCTTCATGAGTCCTCGTGTGTTTTTCTTCCCCTCATGTGCAGCTGCAGATAAGGCCTGTGTGTTTGTCCAGCAGCTGATAGCAGAGCCAGCATGTTGGTGTCCTCCTAACCTCCAGATTTCACAGTGCTTTTTAGCTGAAGAGGGATTTCCTCTTCATCATGGTGGTTCCTGTGTGAGCAGGAAGCAGTGATGAGAGAAGAGGTGTTTTGGAGGACAGGACAGAGCTTTGTTTTTTTTGTTTTGTTTTGTTTTTACATTTTTGGAGGCACAGTGGCAGAAAAATTTCTACCCTGACAATGCTATCATGGATATTATTATGATTATAAAGTAACACTTTATATTATTTTTTTCTAGTTTTTGCAAAAATCAATGTATTTCAACAGTTAAGCCAGAAAATGTATAAAAATTGTTTTAGCTTTTAGAATAATTTTTGTTGTCAAGATAGACAAACTAGAGTTGTGGGCTGCTGTTTGTAACCCTGTTACAACCCTTTTACAACTACAACCCCGTGTTGTACTATAGATTAGAGACGTTTAGTGATGGAATTGTACTTGGAAGGGCAGTCTGTTGGGCTATTTTCAGAGTGACCCTGTATTGGTTTTCTGTTCACTGAGCAGATCTGTGGGATAGAGTGTGAAAGCTGCTGCATGTTAATTTACTGGTCATGCCTGGCTGCATTTGGCTGAGGTTGTTAATTACAAGAGCCCAAGCAAACCACCTGATCATTTACTGTTTGTGCAAAGAGCTTTTCCTTTGACTCTGTTATAAAAATAAAGCTTCAGATGAGGATCCCAGGTCAGTACGTGCAGTGGTTTGAATGCCCTCTTACTCTGTAGGAAACAGTAGTGAAGTCATGGGGCAATATTTTTCTTTTTACAATCACTGCTGGGCTAGGGTCAAAGCTCAAACTCAGGTGCAGTTGTAGTCGTTGGAGATGGTGTCGCAGAGGAAAGTCTTTGGAAGTTTGACTGAATGCACATTTGTTGAAAGATGAAAATCTCCATCACTTTTACAAACTATAGAGATAAGGTTATATCCCAAGTGTTTATTGTTCGTTTACTCTTGGCCTCTTCAGTTGGTGTAAACATGCCCGGCTGATATCTGCAGCTGAATTGCGTGGGAACAACAGTGCAAGTGTTGGAGGTGTTTCTAATGATAACAGTAAAGGGTGCTTGTGGACTTTAAGTGAGTTTGCATCTGGTGTTGCTCTTTCTTTGTGAAGAAAAGCTCTTTAGTTACTGTTTTTTATAGGAAACAAAGGCAGTGTCATAGATGCCTTACCCTGCTTTACCTTCTTGGTCAGGGTCAACTGAAAGGAGCTCTATTGCACCGAGGGAAACAATGGCCATACTAACACAGGGGCTCTTCAGAAGGTCCTCTACATGGCTGAAGTAAACTTGACTTGTGGTTTTCCCTCTTTTAAAGTCAAAGCTATTAGACGATAAGAGTCTGATGTGTTCTACGAAATGTAGGCCAGAAAAGATCACTGAATAAACAGAGGGCAGTACAACGTTATCAGAGCTTCAGATAGTAATGAAATAAAAAAGATTATTTTAAAATATTTGATGTATATAATATCTTAGTCTGACCTCCAAATCTGCGATATTTTAGGAGAAGTCTCTTTTTTTTGCACAAAGAAGTACTATGCTTCACTTATACTGCCATTAGAATAGCAAATCAGTCTGTGAAAAAACAGAAGCAACTCATTCACTATACAGTTGGTAATACTGGTGCTGGATCACCACACCTCATAATGATTAAAAGCTTTTAAAGGAATTAAAGGCCTTAAGTGCATTCATACCAGAGTAATGTTGTGATTGTTTTCTCTGCTGGGTTTCTGCTTTTTAGTCCGAGGCAGTCCTCGTGGTCATGTGTTTTATAGCTTTTGCAGAGTTCAAACACTGCGTTATGACAGAATCATGAGGTTTTGAAAGAATTTTCAAATTATTTCTGCCACTGAACCAGCCAGAGAGCCAAAGAAAGAGAAATGCTTTTGGCTTTTGCCCTCCAGTGGATGTCTGTCTGATTTTATACAACACTGCGGAAAACCAGTTTGTCCAGTTTCACTGTTTTCTTGTCTTGGTAATGTAGTGACACAGCCCCACCAGGATCTGTGGTTTGTGACTATATAATATCAGCGGATTATATCAAAGTACACTAATATTTTATGTTGTTTCCTTGAATGTCCAGTATACCAATATTTATAAGTAAATTTAAAAATAAAGAAATGTAGGCACTCATCTTAGTTCTGTTGAATCAGTCAAAACTCTAATGGAGAGAAAACGGGATATCATTGTAATAACATTCACACATTATTTATACTTAATTATCTAAGTCTTTCTTGTCACCTTTAGATACCGTTTTTAATATTTAGGTTGGCTGAAGAGGTAGAGTTAAAGTTTCTGGCCACTCAGTGTTTGGCTGTTGAGATTAGCCCGTGCTCTAAGTGGTCTCAGACTGGGATAAAGTCAGGCTTCAGCCGACGAGCCATGACTGTTTCACGCTGCGCCCTGTGTGCAGTCCCACTGGCCCCAATCTGTCACACAGTTTGACGGTGACTGCAAATCGAGCGGCAATGATGCTGCCTTTGTCACGGTGAAGTAATAAAATTACATGCACGCTAATAAGTGTGGTAAAATGCTTCAAAACAGCTACGTGGCTTTTGAAATTCACCTGTTGTGAAAACTAAATTGTTACATTAACTATAATGATTCCCTTGAAGTGCTAAAATGTTTTTCAAGAGGGTTTTCCTACATGTTAATTACAGTCATTTCAAGTTCATACTTTGTATGAAGCTTTAATCTAGGAACAAGTCATTACTTTTGCCTTTAGTGCTCTAAGATCATAGTGGCACTGCTTGACATAGGAACTTGTTGACATTTTGGGTATTCTGCTCGCTTAGCCTTTAGGGTCGGTTGCCAATGTACCATTTTTAAAAGGTCATTGAATTCAGATAAGTTGACTTGCACATTGACATAAAAATGACTCAAAGGTTACAGCATTGTTATACAGTTAGTTTGTTGTTGACTTCCACTGAAATATATGTACATTTTGAAGGTATATAGATTAATTTTCTATGGATACTAACACAAGTTTTGTACTTATGAATAAATACGGAGATAAAATAGATTCACTGGAATTGTGTGTAAAAATCTTAACTTGTTTGTGTGTAACTTTGAATTTGTGTTTGTCAGATTAGAGTTACAAGAGTACAAGGCGTCTTTTCACATCTTCAAATTTTTGTGTGTTGATGATACGTTTAAATGCTGTTAGAATGCTGGGTCATCTGAGTTTTCTTATCTGTTGCTTTGCTTGAACTGAAAAGCTTGACATTTTTCCACTTCCTTAAACAGATATTTTGCCCCGATAATTAAGATTTCATAATCTGGACTGACTCCTGATCGGAAAATTGTGGGTTCGATTCCCACCTTGCCCCCCCATGTGTCAGAGTGTCTTTGGGCAAGACACTGAACCCCGAATTGCCTCTGGTGGAAGGTTGGCACCATTGTTTGGCAGTGGGGCCACCACTAATGTGTGAATGTGTGTGTGTGAACAGGTAATTGGCACTGTGACTGTAAAGAGCTTTGGGCCTTCGAGGAAGGTAGAAAAGCTCTATATAAGAATACGCCATTTACCATTACAAAAACAGTCCAAATACTCATTTATAGCAATGCATCACTTTATAAAAAGTTTTCCGGAACTCACCGTATCCTCTTGGCAGGGCCACCCCACAGCGCCCCCAGCACGCAGCTCTTCACCGAGCCCCGATCCCCAATCATGTTGATAACAGGAAGTACCATGTCCTTCTCAACACCAGTTAAACAAGAATAAAGATTTTTGGATTTTATGTGAGAGCCACAAACACAGACATGCAAGAAGTGTGTAGGCACCGCAAGCCTAATTTTCAAAATCATTTTTTAAAACGCAGAGCGAACAATTATAATATACTGTGATTGACTGACTTTTTATGTACTTTTATTTTGCAGTTTCTCACTAAAAACTTTTTGGCATAGAAATTGCTTTGTCAGCAGCCTTCCAAGAAAGTTTGTTTTTTCACAATTCTGTTCAAACAGCCAAAGTGCCCAGGTCAACCAGGACAAGAGTATGTTGATTCTTTTCCTTGGTTTTTATAACTGTAATATAATACTATTAACAGTAGCAAGAGGAATTTTCAGATTTTTGGCATTTTTTTGCTGGCCAAGACCAGCCCCAAATGACCCAACAATATTACCTCTTTGAAACTCTGACAGTTCTGCTGAATTTCTTGTGTGCGAGATGGTTACTCTTTGTAAACGTTTAATATAATTGGACCTGGAATGCAAAGAATAATTACTATATAAATTCAACTACTACTACAATTACTAAAAGCATATCAAGACACTTATGTGTTAAAAAAATTTAGAGAAATAAAGATATTAATTTGCTTACTGCATGTCTAAGCAGGCTTCATCTATAGGTTTGTGTTGCTCCAAGACATTATAAGACAATAGGTCCAATTCTAACAAAACAAAGAAGCCTAATTGTGATGGTTCTAAAAGAAATATAATTTAAATGTTTGTATTTTAAAAGTTGATCATAATTAGCCAGTGAACCCATCCCATTGTTATCCTGACCCCATCCAAACTGCTTGTTATAAAAGCTCTTATGGTTTTTGCGTGGGTGAAATCCTGAACATTATAAATGCCTCTTCAGACAGACTTTCCAGCATCCTTAAGGACTTTGGTGAGAGTAGCACTAAAAAAAGAACAGTTGAGATGTTTTAGATTTTAAGAACAGATCATTAACAAATGTATCATTTCTAGGTATAATTTAGGATAAACTTGGTTTTAACCAACAAATTATTTTATTGATTAAAAAAAAACAATCACTTTTTTTAAATTTCCAGTATGGTTTTGAGTCATCATAGTCCAGAGATGGCACCGGTCAAGGGCTTTCATGAATAATGCAGACAAGAAAAAAAAAAAACTCTCTTTGCTGGTTCTACTTGACCTCATTGCAGCCTTTGACATAGTTTATTCCTCCGTTCTTTTAACCACACTACGTGACATGGTTAGTTTTTCTGACACAATTTGACAGATTTACTTACTGATCACGGGTTGCATGGTGGTTTGGTGGTTAGCACTTCCACCTCTCAGTTAGAAATACAGGTTCTAATCCCAGATGGGACACTTCTATGTTGAGTTTGCATGTTCTCCCCATGCATGTGTGGGTTTCTCCCACAGTCCAAAAACACGTGTTTATTGGTGATTCTAAATTGTCCCTAGGTGTTAATTTTAGTATGTGTGTGGTTGTTTGGCCCTGCAGTGGAGTTTGGACCTGTCCGGGGTTTACCTTCCGTAGCCAGGATAGGCTCCAGCAACCCCCAAGGAGACTTTTTTTTTTCCTGTGCAGTGTCTCTTCATAAAAGTCATACATTTATTTGGTGTATTACATGAAGTGTACCACCAGGTTCCAATTTAGTTCCCACTCTTTATTTTTTGATATGGTGTCACTGAGTAATGCTGTCAGGAGACCGCTATGCTGATGACACTCAGCTATTTTAGTAATTTCTTCTGATAAAAGACAGTCCTCCTCAATTTTATCCAGAACGTCTTTGTGCTAAATTAGGATCATATCGAAGTTGTATTCGATGAACCTAAGGTTACAAAAGCAGGGGGAAAAATAGTCAAATAGTCTTAAATATTTTACAATAAAGTTTTCTGACTCAGCAAGAAACCTTGGCGTGTCTTTGGATGCTGATGTTAATTTTCTACCACTTATTCATGGCATAACTAAGACAGCTTTTTATCATCCTATCATTGCCAGAGCCTCTTTCTCTTTTAATAAACTTCAATTTGTTTAGAACTCACATCTTCACAGGAAGCTGGGGAGTCCTCATTACTCCACATTACTCCAGTTTTAAGGTTTTTTCATAGACTATCAGCACCAGAACTGATTTCTTTTAAATCGCTTAATGGTCTCAGCTCTTTGTATTTCTCCAATCCTTTTAGCTTCCAGACTCCCCAGAACTCTCATGTTGTCAGGTTTCCTAAAAATAATCAACTGTAAGTTCCAAAACGTATGGTGAGGCTTCATTTGCGTATTATGGTCATGGAGTGGAATGGATTGATCGACCTGAAGACCAGAGAAATTCCTCCTTTGTGGAGATTTTGAAAGCAACTTATAAACCAGTCTTTTTAAGATTGCATTGTTAAATGTATTTTTATTTTTTCTAATTTTATTTTTTTGTTTGGATTTTGTTATGCTTAAGCACTTTTTGTTGAATATGCTTACATGAAAAATGCATATAAATAGTTTAGTTGGAAAAAAAAGTTTTAAGTTCCAGAATTTTGCTGTAAATGATACTTTGTCAAAGTGCAACACGGCTCAGGAAGTAGTGTGTGTTAGGCGGTGCTGTGTTTCCAGTATCCTCCAGTCATGTCAAAATGGGCAAGACACTGAACGCTTTGTTGTCCATGTAATTTTAGGTGAGCTGCTTGCAACTCTATCATTGAATGAATGTGTGTGTATTTATGTGAGGAAACCTCAAGCAGATAGAAAAGGTGACAATTTAAAGACACGTTTACAAAACAATAATCAATTTTATTTGTGATGTTAGTGACAAATCCTGTGCCAATGTTGATCCACAACACCAGGAGAGTTGTTGTGATAGTCCCTTTACAGAGTCTGGTTCTGTTCACAAACTCCTTATTTGTACGTGTTGTCATGTGACAAAATTGCTTTTCAGCAAATGTATTATTAACTTAGCTAATTATGGTCAAATATCATCCACTCATGATGAGGTACAAGTTCAAGTTGAATTTTTATTATTTTACCTCCTGCTTGGACTTTGGCTATAAGACCATGGCACTGTTGTTTAACCCTTGTACTGTCCTAGGCATGTTTACATTAAAAGTGGGGTCATCTGGACCCTACAAGACAGCACGCTGAACTTTTTTATTTCAAGGATTTTTTTTTTATCTTTTACTGGTGTCCGTGGCAGACATAAAATCCTGTCCGCCTTTGGCCATCTTTGTCATGGTAGAGATCACACATCAATGTACGGGTGGGGTCATCTGGACCCCATAAGAGAGCATGAGGGTTAATCTTTGTTATTGTTTGATGAGCGTATTATGACTCTGTAGTCATTCAGTAACAAGCACATCTCTAACTGTTAGTGCTGAATAACCCCCAAAAGCTGTTGCTCAATCTGTTGGAAAATACTTTGCCTTTAAGAAACAACCAAAACAGTTGGACCACAAAAAATGTTTAATTCCAATACTTTATTTAGTGCCTAAAACATTAGCATCGGTTCAATGAAGAAAATAGACTAAGGGAACTAAAGAGTTCTTTGTTTTTGAAATTTTGATTAACAAATGTTGCAAATCATTGTATGTTTTTGTCATACGTCATTGTATTTGTTTGCAATACTTTATAAGTATACATAATCTAAAACCAGTCAAATTACCTTGCAGAATGTTCATATTTATGGATCGGAAATGTATCTGCCTGTCTGGGTTTTTGTAGTGATTTGCTGCAAAGCTTTATAGCATTAGTGCATTGGTAGAGCATTCAACCTCTGATCTGAAGGTTTCAGGTTCAGCCACTGCCTTGCCGGCTTATGTGGAAATGTAAAAAGACACTGAACCTCACATTGCTGGTGGCTACAGGTAGCGCCTTGTATGGCAGTGGTTTGTGAATGTGTGTGTCTGTTCATGGGTCTAATGGACTATGACTGTAAAGATCCTTACTCAAGGCAGAAAAGCACTGCCATGCAATTATATGACAAAGCCGGATTTCAAGTTTTATAAGAGAAAGGTGTGTAGCCGCAGTGCTCGTCTGAGAAGGAAAAACCAGTATAAACATTTAATAGCTTACTCTTGTTTTTGTCATCTGCAGACTTCTCAAACTGCAGGTTATGTGTTTCAATAATCATAATCTCTTGTACTGTTTGATTGTAAAATCACATTTTCAAAGCTACAGATAAGAATAGCAAGCAAGCATATAAAAAAAAGTTTGGAAAGTGGAAACTTTTATCTGTTGCATTAATTCTCATCCAAAGTCACCAAGTTTCTACTTTTACAACGGCTATAAATAGCATAAAAAATAACGTCTTTATTTTGTCTAAGACAGAGTCATCTGATATTGGGCAAAAGCATGACAGAGCAGAAATATAATATTGTAGTCATGTTTTAAAATATCATTTTTCATGTTCACTTTCAGCTGAAAATGTTAATTTCTATACTACAAGTATAAATAAATAATTAATACGAATGACCAAATAAAATTCTGAAAATCTTTGCTTAATTTACTTTTTAAATTCTCTGTTAATAAGAAAGTATTTTTCTTATATTTTCCATCTGTTTTGATGTTACCTGTTAAGGAAATGAGATAAACTTTCATCTATGTGGTGTCTGGCTTCTGATGCATCGTTTTTTCCTACTGTGTACTGCAACAGAACTCTCAGCTGGGCTCCCTAAAAGAGTCCTCTGTGTTGTTTTTGAGCGTATAGCCAAAGAAAACACGCAAGCTTTCTTCTCTTTCAACTTCTCTCTGGCATGAACACAGTGCACCTGCAGTTCAGTGTTTGTGAGCTACTGAAGGTCTGAGGAAACTGCTTTTGTATCTGAAATGGTATAGTGATGACTTTAATGGTTTTTCAGTGATTGAACCTGACATTTCCCATGAGTACATTATGATTTGATGACTTTGAAAAAATCTCAGGCTAATATTTAACGGAGTGGAAGCGAAATTAAGCTTAAATTAATTAATATTGCAAAAAAAAAAAACTTTTCAACTGAAACTATAAATATATACCAGAATGTATTACTTCTGGAGAAGGTTTGTGTCCTTTTCTCCTTGATTAATACTAGGTGCTGTTCATTTTGCTTGCTTCCTTTCTTTCTTTGGCACATAAAACTTATACAAGCACTCCGACAAACCCAAGCTGATGCTAATAAATTGAATTATACGAACATCCTATTTATACATCCACGAATAGGATAATTGTGACATTTTTGTCTGTAGAGTTACTTGTTTTTGACAGTGAAAGAATCTTTGCCTTCTTAGGAGACTATGAAAAGGTTTTGAAAAAAACATTCTACATTGTTAAAAAATCCCCATGTCTTACTAGCAATTATTAAGCTGGTGTGGGAGTGGAACACTTTTCTGTCTTGCAGCTACCAGAAAAATATGCTTGTTACTTGTAGTTCTACCACAAACGATTTTTTAATAGTTGACTAATCACCGATTATTTTTTTTAGATTAGTTGACTAATCGGGTCATGTCCAAACTGGATGTAAAGCATACATCTTAACCATCATTAGCTTTAAGCTAACTAAAAACTAGATATATAGCATTACCTGTGATAATGCTAGTGTGAATGCTGTGAGCTGAATTTAGCCACTGAAGATGCTGAAATTGATAGCTAAAAACGCTGAAGTTAATAGCTGAAATAGCTGAAGCTTATAGCCAGCAAAAATATTAACTAAATGCCAAATTAACATAAAAAAATAAAAAAGGATAAGTTAGCCAAAACAGCTAGCATGCAGCTGAAATCTTAGCTAAACTCCAAAATAGACAAAAAAAAACAAAAAAGCCTAAATTAGCCAAAATAGCTAGCATGTAGCTGAAAGATTAGCTAAACTCCAAAATAGCCTAAAAAACCCTTTAAAAAAATGCCAAAATAGTCCAAAAACTAAGCAGAATGCCATTATAATTTTCAACTTTACTACACTCTGACTCCATATAATATAAAGT
>NC_050533.1:17478099-17488375 GCF_002922805.2 Oryzias melastigma
AGATATATAGCATTACCTGTGATAATGCTAGTGTGAATGCTGTGAGCTGAATTTAGCCACTGAAGATGCTGAAATTGATAGCTAAAAACGCTGAAGTTAATAGCTGAAATAGCTGAAGCTTATAGCCAGCAAAAATATTAACTAAATGCCAAATTAACATAAAAAAATAAAAAAGGTTAAGTTAGCCAAAACAGCTAGCATGCAGCTGAAATCTTAGCTAAACTCCAAAATAGACAAAAAAACAAAAAAGCCTAAATTAGCCAAAATAGCTAGCATGTAGCTGAAAGATTAGCTAAACTCCAAAATAGCCTAAAAAAACCCTTTAAAAAAAATGCCAAAATAGTCCAAAAACTAAGCAGAATGCCATTATAATTTTCAACTTTACTACACTCTGACTCCATATAATATAAAGTAACAACTAATCGACTATTAAATTTGTCGTTGACTATTTTAATAGTCGATTAGTCGTCGATTAGTCGACTAATCATGGCAGTCCTAGTTACTTGTTGGTCTTTTTAAAACATTGAAAGTAAGAGGACAATCTCATTGGTCAATGCCTCAGTTCTAAAGATGAAATCTGATTTGTTTGGCAAGTGAGAACTCTTCTCTAAACCCTGATATGAACCATATAAACAAACAGTGCTTTAGTTCATCCATCCATCCATTTTTTTTAACCTGCCACATCCCTTTTGGGATCACGGGCTGCCAGAGCCCAACCTGGCCACTATTGGGGTACACCCTTTACAGGTCGCTAGCCTGTTGCTGGGCCAAACAATCACACACCGAAAAACTGTCATCAATTTACCAACGCCGCATATTTTTGGACGGTCAAGCCGTAGTGCCCAGAGAAAACCCACATATGCACAAGGATCCCTATTTTAGCTAATTTTAAGCTGTTTTGGTTTACTTGGGGTACAGGTGTCAAATTTCAAGTGCAAATGCCCTACTTGTTTTATATATTAGCTGCTAATGTAGAAGCTTATTGGGAAAACACACCTGACCCAGGTAATCAGTGGCAAAAAGGCTGGTTTTCTGCAAGATACTGACTATTCTGTTGAGCAAAGAGCTAAAATGAAACAAAGACAGGGAATGGCAAAAGCTATGTGCATTGCATGTTTAAAAAAACACAACAAAAATCAAGCAAAACAGTTTCTTTGTTGTTGTAATCCCATCAATTTAACAGTTGCTTTCATTGTTTCTCTAGTTTAGGATTCAGTGCTGCTGCCATATTGTTTAGAATTATAAAGCCATTATCTGTACATATTTCACAATATGGAAAAAACCTTGGGACGTTTGTCTAAATGTTGCTTTTCTAAAGTGTCATTTTTCAGTTCTTTCAACAACAATAAGATTGAGGGTTCAAATCACTATTGCACAACCTTTTTACAACTTGCTCTTACTTAGTAAACCTTTGTAGATGAGGCATTAGCCTTACACCAAGAGAGGTGTTGCCCTCTTGGATACAGAAGATTTAGTGTCATCTGCTTAAATTCCAGGGCCCTGAAAACAGGTTTTTTCTCTTTCAGTCCTCACACTGTTACCTGAGGTGCCATTAAAGGACACTGAGTAAAGGCTATCTCATATGTGTGGTAACAACGGTGACAAGTATTGTTCAAACTATTTCTTTGTCAAATATTTACCTTACAATAAACTAACCTTGACTTACAAAGATAGAAACCCAACTATCAAACTTTTATTATTTCGGAGACAAACTGTATATTGAATTTTTGCTTTACTATACTTTGCTCTGTATATGTATAGGGAAATTACACTGTTTTGTGACATAACATTATTTAAATGAATGGCAAATTTGTTCTTTAATGAGGTTTAATGTGGGCTTGTATACTAAACTCCTCTACTCCTTAACTTGCATTTTTTCCCCTAATTGTTGAGCTGACTTTCCTAAATTAATCTTTTGGGAGCACACAATTTATGACCCCTTCTTAAATGGATTTTAATGCAGTATAAATACATTCTAACTGTAATTGCGTTACAACTTTAGCACTGGATCCAATTTTGAAGAAATGATTAACTGTCCTTGGGAAAAAACACATGAAGTTGGAGGGGGGGCAAAGCAGGTTTTGGACTTTGTTGATTAACAAACATCTATTTTTTGAGAAATATTTATATTTACATACCTTGAACTCCGTTCACTTTAAAAGTTTATGGTCCAATCAGAAAAAAAGTGTTTGCTGCGGAAGTGAGTCAGTGTCATGTCAGGTTTTACTTCAGTGTTCTTTTTTAAAGATTTATCCTAAATGTTTTGTCATGGATTGCTGAGTCCATTAAGTCAATTAAGTGCTTGATTGTGTGGCTTTACTTCTGTTTTTCTGCTCCATTTCTCCTTTCTGTTCAGTGCTGTTTGTATGTGTGAGGGCACGCATGTTTCCATTTGCTTGCCTCGTAGATGCTGTTTCCTCAAGTGATTCTACTTTTGAGTCGATTGCATCAGCATGTGTCCTCATTATCATAGCTTTAAGTCCTGGCAAGATGACTCTACAAACATGGGACACAAGTCCAGTACTCCCCAGGAGCTGGCCAGTTCTTGTGATTCCTGCAGTTTGCCATATGGTACAGGGAGAGTTGCAACATTAGCTGAATGTTGATTCCTGTTTTGTGCCATGGCTCCTCCTGTCCCAGATTTGATTAACATACCAGGCCAAGCACATATTTTGTCATTATGACAAATCACAAGTCTTATATGCAAGGCAAATTAGAGTGTAATTTTTTTACTAACTACATCAAGGATATTGTATTCCTCTGCACACATGTTTAGCAGTTCTCCCAAATATTTATTTATTAAACAGTTTGATTTTCTAAAATAAATTGACTAAAAACTTTGCCTTGAAACAATAGTGATATCACTGTGATTCCGCATCTTGCATAATATTAAGTTGCATATTTGTGACAAAAAGGTAAACACATTACAAAACTCAAAAGTCCAGGATTCACTTCTGTTGAGGAGGATGCTTGGTAGACGCACATCCTGGTGTTCTGAGTCAGGAGTTTGTTGTTCCACACCCTGTGTCGGAGTAGGGCCATTACAGCTTCAGCTTTTGAAATCCTTCTGCTTACCTCAACATCCAAGGAGTGGAAGCTGTGCGGGTCATTAGGGCTGCGTCGTCAGCAAACAGTAACTTGCAGATGAAAACCTTCACAACTTTTGTCTCAGTGGGCAAATTTGAAAAGTTTGTCATCAGTTTTAGTGTAGAGAAAGACACACTTGGTACAGTCTCAGATGCGTGAAAAAAAAAATAACCCCAAAGACGGCGAGGTGAGCACACAACTCTGTCTTACTCTACTGTTCACGGGATAGGCTTCCGACGTTTCTCTGATTAAGTGGACGGTTTTGTTTGTGTTCTCGTGAGAAGTTTTGACCATGCTGTGCATTCTTGGAAGGCAGCCAATCCTTCACAGGATCTTAAGGAGCCAATCTCTGCTCACCAGGTCAAATACTCTGGTCAGGTCAGTGAATGCTATAAGCAGTGATGGGCAACTTTAGGCCTCAAGGGCGGGTGTGTTTGCATGTCCAGATATCCAAGCCCTACTCATGACTGATAACCTGGTTCAGGTGTGTCCAGCCAATTAGAACATGCCAGAGCAGGGTATTTTGGAAAGAAATGTGACCTACAATGCCTAAAGTTGCCCATCCCTGCATATTGAGGCATCTGTTGCTTATGGCACTTCTCTTGGAGGTGATAATACCCAGCTTTGATCAGTTGGGCCTAAAACAGCAGTGTAACTTTGGGTAGGCTGGAGATCCCCTGCAGACGGGATAGAACGTCAAAAACTTTGCCCACTGCTTAGTAGCAATGATGGCGTATATGCCAACTGCCCGCCAAAGTTAATTCCCCCCCCCCCCAGTTTCCTCCCTTATCTTTTGGTTATTTACCAAACCAGATTGTAAGGCAGCAGGAGTCTCAGAAAAGGGAGTGAGTGTCTATCTTCCCAACTGATTACCCAGCTACTGCCCTTCATTAGTACCATTAACTACTGCATTTCTACATCATTATTAAATTGATCTGTTGCCACAAGATTAGATAGGTAACAATTGTGACATCTAATGTGACGCATTAAAGGACGGTATGTTTTTTTTCTTGATAACTTAAGATATGTTTGTTTTTTTATTAATATTAATGTTTTGCTTCTCTTTTCCCCCTTAGATATCAATGACAAGACTGAACTAAAGGCATTCTTTGAGGGCAACTGCTCCCAGATTTATTTTATCTTCTATGAAAATTTCATTACACTGGAAAGCAACCTAAAACAAAAAGGTAAGTAATATTTTATTTTTTATTCTTATTTTTTTTGTAGTTATTCTTTCTAAAATCAAACAATATTTCTTGTGTTGTAGAATCAGAATTATCTTCTATAGTATTTCAGCTAAACTCTGTTGCTTCATTCAAACCAGCTTAATTTTACGTGTTGTTTTGATCTCACTATGCATTTTTCTCTGCTGTTGCTTGTGCCTTGCTCGTTTAATCACTGAAATAGTAAAGCCAGGTAGCAAATTGTCCCATTTTCTCTTGTTGCAAGAGAAATAGCAGCCTAATTTACTGCTAAAATTAGCTGGCAGCAGTGTAAGCCAACAAGCAGTCTCCTGCTTTAGGATTGAGTATCGATCCACTGTTGTTTTTAGCAGACTGTGTGAAAGTGGCCATTGACTTAACTGAAAATGTTGCAAGCAGGTGAATCAAGTTTCACTGTATACAGTCAAGCTTGAAAAATTCATATCCCTAGAAAATTGGAGCTAAACGTGGAAAATCTTTGGAAAATATTTCTCTTTTACACGTTGATCTCTCTGGTACATTCAATTGTGTGTACTGTAATATTTCAAAGTTGCATTTTTTTTTTTTTTTGGACATTGATGAAAATAAAAATATTTTGTAACCTGGTTTGGGTAACGTCGAAAAGTACTTATGTCTTAAAAATTCAAATAAAATAGTGTTTTTGGTGTCTTTAACATGTTCTTGTAGTATTTTCCTTGTGATGGAAGAGATATAGAGAATTTAAGATTAAAACTACGTTTCTGAGTATTTATGTATTCAAATCCTGATGGATCAGAAGCACACAAACCCCGCAGTTTGAGAAAGCTCGGGTTTGTGACGCAGCACCTACCATTGGTGGGCCAAAATCTCTCCTCTCCCTTCCAGTTCTAAATCCTCCTCTTGCAGACAAATTGATCCATTAACGTCTTCATTTTCCGCATTTGAGCTGCCATTTGGCTCAAAACTGTACAGCTGGATAACTCTAATAATGCTTGCCATTTTTATTTGGTATGCTAATGTTAGCTTGGGGTTGTGAGGAGCTGTAATATAACAGCAAAGAGTATAAACAAAGGCATGCTGGGATATCAATGTAGAGGCAAATTTCTTATGAGGTCCTGCTGCTCTTCAAAAAATATATCTTAAAAAACAACTGGGTTTTTATGGAATGTTTGCTAAAATTGCATAATCATAATCAAAATACCACTGGGAAAGATTTTACAATAGGTAAAGCAATATGTAGTTGGAGTGTGACTTTAAGCTTGATGTTTTTGTCCCCTTGCAGAATAAAATTATTTTTTTGTGTTTTTTTGCATTTTCAAAGAAGTCAGTGTGACTCTGCTTCTGTCTTTTATAAACCTGGGTATTGAATGGATTCTCTTCATTTTAGGGAACAAATCTCAGAGGGAGGAGCTGGACTCTATCCTCTTTATTTTTGAAGTAAGTCATCTCTAATTTTCTGTTTTTAAAAGCTTCCTTTTTGACTATTTGCACTGCATCAGCCATTTTTTTTAGTTGAACCATCAAGGCTCAATGTGTTCCCTGTAGGACTGTGAATTTACACGAGAAAATGTGACAATCAGAAGATATGATCAAGTGAGAAGAGTGGTAGCTCACTCGTTCCCTTGTGACTTTTCTTTGTTTTAAGATTGACGTGTGTACACAACTGCATCAAAAATATGTACTTTGTTTGTTTGTGCAAAGCAAGTTGGGACTGCAGGTTAAAGTACCCTACCCTGTTTTCCCACCAGACTGCAGAGGCAGCTCAGGTTTCCATTACAAATGAGCAGTTCTCTGGTTGCATTTGCTTTGGGCAGGTCTTTAAGGATGGCAACAGATCGCATGGAAGCCAGACTGTTTTGTTTTGGGTTTTTTTTGTCTGGTCTAATAAGTATTAGTTTGTCTAATCGCTAGGGGAGTAATGATCCCTGTTTTGTGATCAACACTGAGTAAAGACAATCCTTGGAGCAGAAGCTTGAATTTATTGCAGTAACTTGAAGTATTTTCTGTTGGTGTAGAAATATGAATTATAAATATGACATCATACTCAATATAGAATGCTACTAAACTTGCAATAAACACTCATTGCAATATTTTTTGGGGGCGATTCATGTTTTCTGGTTGAAGTTGAGTGAAAATAATTCCAATAAGTCTTTCAAGTGTTATTTTAAATAATGTAGGATCATTACTGTTTTTTTTATTTTAGAAATTAGTTTTTTTTCTTTTTTGTTTGCATCTGTAGGCATGTATTTTTTACCCCCTGCCTTTTTCCTTTTGGTCACAAAGATAACAACGCCTTTCCTATAGAAATACTGCTATTAGATGGGGAATTGAATGCCTAATCTATTCCTCCTTAGTATTTTCCTTTCAGAAAGAGCTAATATTAAAAGCAGATTAACCGTCGTTTGTCCCCTTTTAGCCCCTCTGTGGCAACGTGTGCTTACACCCCTGTCCTCAGTAGAGGAGTTTACTCTGAGTGGTGTTGACAGGGCAGATAGAGAGTGGCTTTGATCTTTAGCTCTGGATCTTTGTGGACTTTCACTTATGCCTTATTGTGTGAGGCACGCTAGATCATATTTGATCATAATTTAAACATTGACGGTTAGTCCAAAGATCACATCAGTAACACTGATGTGTTACTGAAATGTTCAAGTTTTTGTGGGGGTTGATAACTTTTCTGTACTAAACAGTGCTGTTATATGTGAGGTGTAAGTATAAATTTCAGATCAAGAATTTACATTTTAAAAATTTGTGTCCCTCATTATTGACACAGATAAGCTTTAGCAATGGAACGATTCACTTGCCCCATGATTTGGTTTTCTTTAAATGTTTTTTCATTCATGGTTTTGTTTTGGTTTTACATGTGATTTATGTATCCATAACAAAAAATAAAAAAAATGAGGCATAAGAAAATTGTTAAACAAGTAACAATAATGAAAAACCTTTCATTTGGCTCACACTAAGCCCTGTCTAGTGTAATAAAACAACAAATCCTTAAATTTTAGCATAGCACATGTTTGATACTTTAAACAGGATGCAACATTTCACTTTCTTCACAATTCGAATCTCTAATTACGTCTGAAGCTCTTGCAGCCTCTGTCCAGCTTATACTAAACAACAGAGTAACCTATACATTTGATCATGTCTGTAACAAAAACTGTTTGTGGCATGCTTTAATAGTTCACAGCAGGTAAATAAAAAATAGTAAAGCCCCTGTTTTTGTTTGTTTCCCCTAGGATGTTCTCATAACCTTAGCACACACATAAGATAAAAAGATTGTCCCTCAGTTTTTTTCTTTTAACCTGATCTGCCTCTTTGCATTTCTATACTGTGAATAGAAATAGTGCGAGTTGTGGGAATGACATTACTGTCAGCCTGAGGTGTGCTGTGACCCCTTTAGGTTGGCTGCTGTTGGGGAGTGATCTCAAATGCCGATCCCTGCTGCCTTCTTAAATGCTACAGAAGCACACCACCCCCACTCAATGAATAGCATCATCGTGCCTTCCTGGTTTTCCTTTGTGTCTGCTGCCACAAAGGCATCCAGCACTGAAGCTGTTGATGCTGCACCACAGCTGTCAGACACCTGACATTTATGTAATTCAATAAGTTAATACATTTTTTTGCTGCAGTTTTTTTTCATCTGATCTTACTGGGTGCTGCATTCTTTTGGACATTTTATTTATTTGGAATTTGTGCTAGATTATTTAACAGCTTTTGGGACTCATATGCTGTTGAGTTGCTAAATAACAAAAAAGGATAAAAAGTGAGATCTAACTTAGGTAGCACTTTTTTTGTAATATTCACTGCTCATAAACAGACGTAATTTATCCTCACTTGAGTTTTGCTTTTAGGTGCATTGCATATATGTCTATGGTTTAAAACTATACATGTTTCTGGTTTGTGAATCAACCAAAGATAAAATATAAATAATACATCCATCCATTTTGTTTACCCGCTACGTCCGTTTCTGGGTCATGGAATTGCCAGACAGGGTTCACCCCAGACACTCCAGACATGCTGCAAGTCTGTCACAGGGCAACACAAACACACACATGCACACCTAGGGACACTTTAGAGTCACCAATTAACCAGTGAAGTATGTTTTTGTACTGTGGAGAGAACCCACACATGCACAGGGAGAACATGCATCCTGAAATAATACACATTAGTAAAAAGCTATATTCTAGAATTGTGTGGAGAAAGTCTTGCAAAATCAAAAGACAAGATTAAAATATTTCTGTTAAAGTTTTGTAAGTCTAGATCTATCTTCAGACTTGGTTCAGTGAAAAAAAAACCCTATTGTCCTAATCTAAAAATGTTTCTGAGCAGTTTTATGGTTAAAATTGCTATAATTTACTCATTATTAAGAAAATATTTGCAATAAAAGTTATGCATTGATACAGATCTGTTTACAGGCTATAGTTGCTCACAAAAGTGACTCTCAAATTATTTACTGCTTTGAATTTAACAAAACTGGTTTATTCTTCAAGTTTTGTTTTCACGATGACAGAAAGTGCAGCATATCTTTGTTTTAAAACGGGTGTGTTTGGATGGATTTATTTATTCCTCTCTTTTTAGAAAAAAAATAAATTAATTATAATTTCTGTTATTGTAAAGGAAATTTAGTTTTATGTAAACTTATATCTCAAGCAAGCTTAAGTATGGAAAAAGGACTATAAAAATATTTTGTAGATAATCATTGATTTAACAGTAAATGTGAGAGTACTCTCTGTTTCGTAAGTGTGCTTTGTCAGTCACAAGACCAAGATGAGCTTCTCAAGCCTTAAAAGGTTTGTTTGTAGTCCCTCATGACTGCAGATGCCCTCACAGAGTCTGAGGGCGGCTGGATCTGCCTGCCGCTGAGGTTATGGGACAGGTTAAGGGACAGTTTTGGCACCAACAGAGTCAGAGGAAAGTCTGTGAATCTCCTGTTCTCTTCAGGACATGGCCTCACCATGACCTTTTCTCTTTCATCAGGAACTGACTCAGCATTCTTTAATCCTGCTGTCATTCTCTCTGTAAAGTACCTCATCTTGCATTTTTTCAGTGATTCTAGTAAAAGGATAACTTCAGCTTTCCTAAAATAGCTTTCTGTATTTTGAGTAAAAGTTGGAGGTACTGAGTGTGGTATTATATCTAAAGTAAACATGTAACGGAAAACTGTGCTATGCTGAGAACCTTAGTTTGTTTTGCTTTCTTTTTAAATGGGTTCAAGTAAATAAGTATTTATAGATATATTATAAATATTTAGTAATGCCACTGGTACCTAAAAGAAAACGCAGAGACGACCATTATAGATCCTTCTCTTGTAAAAATGCAGTGGGGTATAAAAGTCACAGATTCTGCAAGTTGTCCAACTTAAAAAGAAGAGAGATCTGTAATATTTATCATACATAAACTTCAACTAAATGTAAAAGAGAAACAAAGGAACTCACATTTTAGGATTTTGAAAGAGTTCATTTGTACAATGATGCAAAAAATAAGTATTTAACAGCTACAAACAAACAAGAATTCAATAAGAAGTTTTTCTATCTTCCATTTATTACCTGTATTAATGTTTGAGATGGTTGTTTGTATAAAAGACATCTGTCCACGCCCTTAAACGGTCAACCACCTCACCATGGCCTCAACACATTTTTACTGTCAAAGTATATCTACAACCAACATTACACACCTCTATTATCTGTTTCTGTGACTGACTGAGCTTTAACAAAACCATCCTGAGGATAGTTTTAAAAACTTGTTTTTCTTAAGTAACTTCATTGCATTTGGGTATTTTTAGGACAGTCTTAGATCTGTCCATACAATTAGTCAAAAATGACATCATTACATAACTGATAGGTGGTTGCTATGCACTTACTTGTAGTAGGTTTGACTTCCAGATTGACTTTCACCAAATCATTTTGTGCTAAAAGTGAAAATTAATGACTGATTTACATAATTTATTAGTCTTTTGGCATTTTTGAGTTATCAAATTAGATTATTTTCTCCACCTACACATGGTTCAGCTT
>NC_050533.1:17488447-17494038 GCF_002922805.2 Oryzias melastigma
TAATAAAGAGGTAGGATAACATACTCTGATTGCTTTCAGCAATCAGACAATGACAAAAGAGCAACTTGGAGCTGTCTTGACTTGGGAGAGGAGCTTGGTTACACAATGCTGCCCCCCATTGGTCCAAACGGTGAATAAAAGTGTGTCATATGAGTCTTACTCCCACTCAGAGGTTTGGGCTTTGCTCTATATTTTACATCATGTTACCAAGGTTTCTATGTAAATGAAGGACAAGGAAGATGAATGGATGGTGGGAAGAAATTTGGCTATGATGCAAATCTGTACTTTTATTGCTCACGCAGTTGTGTGGCTAACTAACAAAGGATCTAAAAGTAAGAATGTAAACTACGTAATGTTTTTTTTTCACATTGTATAGTGGGTACGTTTTCATCATGAAATTTCACAGACTTCATTTCAATTTTATCCCTAATTTAAAAAATGGTTTGCCAAGTTTTAGTGCTGTATAGATTTGCATATTGATAACAGAAGTTATCCTTTATGTAGGTGTTTAAGTTCATCGTTTTCATAACTTTGAGTTTTCATTGCCCTTGTGTGTTTTAATCACTTCCACCTTGTCAAAAATCTTTAATACTTTGTAAATGACAAGCTTTCTTCTTAGAACATTGCAGCTCTACTGCTGTCATCCAAAGCCCTCGTAGTCCACCGTATATTCTGTTCATGTTCAAGCTCCACCACTGGAAACCTAAGTACGGATCATGTAAATGTGTTAAGGCTGCAGTTGCACCACAGTAATGCTCCGATCTTTATGCTGGAGTATGGCTGCGCATTAAAGAATCTCCTCCAACCTCCTGCCCAGTGGACTTTGCATTTGCTTCATATCAGCCAGTAAATTCCTCATTGTTGCCTCCATTCCTTCTCCACAGGGAGTTTTTCTGAGCCAGCTTCTCCGTCTTATTCCCTTTAGATGCTTTGTAAAAAGAGACTATGTTTTTGTGTCTGTGCGCACACAAACCACACACAGGGAAAGGCTTAGGAAGGCTACCCTGCTGTGTTACTGCCTAGCATAACATCTCTGTTGGTCCAAGGAGACGAAGTGAAGGAGACCAGAACAGCGCCTGGAAAGAACCGTAATAATCCCACGTGGGATCAATCCCAAGACGTAGTTTGAAGCTTGAACATGCATATCATCACGTTTGTGGATCAGAGAGAAGTTGATCTTCACGTATTATCATCTCAGAGCTCTTCTTCATAGTTTGTATAGATTACTGTGTCTCAGCCTCTACTGATAATGAAAGGATGTAGTCACAAAGGACATGAGAGGAAAGTTAGAAATAAAAGGAAGTTATTGACAGAACACAAAATGACGTCTGGCTCTCCAGTTGCTCTGATATGAAATGGAGTTAAAGTGAGGATCTTGTTTCTCGTCTGTTTCCTGCTTCATCGTAGAGCTGGAAAGTGTTTTGTCTTTGTTTTCATTTTAGAACATTTCATTTTGCTGCTACGCTCTGAATCCTTTTCCTGCTAGTCTTCCTCAGTCTCAGATAAACCTCTTAGCATGCTGCCCAGGATTGCCTGTCCGGTTGAGTGGGTCAGAGCTGCATACATAAAGCAGGGAAGATGGCACTGACTTCTACATTTGCAGTCGGGAAGTCAGTCAGACTGATGAGAAACGAGCCGGTGGGGCATCAGTTGCTGGCAGTGATATCATTATTAACTAAGCATCCAAACGTGTGTTTCTGTTCTTTTCACTGGTTCCAAATGGACCTGGGGAACCCGTCACTACTGTCAGGAGTAATGATAGGCTGTGGAAAGGTTGGCGTGCAGCAGCTGAGTTTTGAAGTGGTTACTGCTGAGGGGTCAAGTGTTGAAATGTGTCAGAAGGTTTTCATATTTGCTGGAAAAATAGAAAGCAGGGAAAAGTTTCTGCATTATATTCCTTTGATTAAATAAAGACATTTTTCTAAACGGAAATTGGTTTTAATCATTGATATTCTTTATTAGATTTTGTGTAACTTATTTTTTTTTTTTATAAATTCAGACATTTTTTCTTTTGCTTCTGGAAATAAATAACTGTATTGTAATTCACAAGTCCATTTCTATTACCCATTACATCAAATGAAAGACTGTCAAAGGGAAAAAGAAAAAAAACTTTTTTCTGTTAATGAGTTTATTGTTCTTTCATTTACTTAACAAAAACTTCACTCCTTCGATTCAGTTAATCAGAACTAAATCATTTGTTTCCTTGATATTTTTAATTACTAGTTCTTAAGCTCATTGAATGACTGACTTTGTTTTAAAATTAAGTTGTATTAACCCTTAAGATGGAAAGTATTTATTCTTTATTGTTAAACTTGTGTTTCATCTGAAGCCATAGAGAGGGGAACCACAACATCTATTCTAATTTTTAATAAAATGTACTTGATCAATTCCATAGTTTATTTTCTTAAAATGTAAATTGTTTTATTTTTCCACAGAAAATCCTTCAACTTCTGCCAGAGAAGATCTACAACAGATGGCAGTTTCACAGTATAGGTATGTACTTTAATAGATTAATATTTTAAATACTTTGCTCTGCCCAATGCTGATTCTTTTTCGTATTTTTTTTTACATTGTAAAAATAGTTTTAGCATCTTAAATAAAGCTGACTGAATAAAAAGGTACAAAATGCTGAAAAATAGTCTCAAAGTCAATTGAAAAATCTTTTAAAAAATAGACTCACTTCAATTGACATTAAAACAAGTGTGTTTTTATGATAAAGTAATCAATGAAAATGCAATCTGATCAATTAGATTGTTTGTGGTTTTGCTTGTTAAACCCGCCTCTCATTTTCAGTCTTACAATCATTTGTTTTTATCTACAAATAAGGCAAATATGTATTTAAAAACAGGGGTGATGAAGTTGGATTCCTCTGCATTTTAAGCACGAGACATTAAAAACAAATCGTAAGATTTATGTCAATTATGTCAGGGAAAAAAAAATCTCGGCTATCATCCATAACCTTTTACATTTCCTAAATTGGCATCCTTTTTAGTATGGACCTAGAATGAAATCAAAATTTAAAACCATAATCCTAATTTCAAAATCACTTCAGGGACCAGTCAAAATGACTATCAGCCCACATTGTCCTCATAAGCAAACAGCTACTTGCAGCTTGTCAAGCATAAGTCCTCCCTCATACTAACCTCATCTGGTTTGTAATCAGAGCAGTGTCTTGTTTGATTACAACGGAACAGATTGCCTTCATAATTGTGTGTTGTTTTCCAACTGATTTCAATTTTCATCAGGAAAATGTGAAGCCTTGTCACTCCACCCACAAGTTGACAATATTACACATCAAGGTCAATTTATCTCAGCACACATGGTGATTAGTGGTGTTTTTCTGCTTTTGATTGTGTGTGAAGAGGAAAAAAATCCTTGTTTTAATGTTGTTTTTGACATTTTGTATTCTTTCATGCAGGTTCTATACTGAAAAAACTACTACACACTGGAAATTCATTCAAGGTGAAACGTTTTAGACACTGTTACCATACCATTAAGGTCATTAGAGACCCACTCCGATGAAAATCGTGTTTTTAGCATGTTCTTGTGGCTTTTTTTATGATAGTATATAATGTAAACTAAGCTTAAAATTACATGTCTTAGTATTTTTTGTACTCAAATCGTTATGATTTAGGAGTAGACACAAAATACGGTTTGAAAAAGCTTGTGTTTGTATTTGTATCCACTTGTAGAAAGCTAAATCCGTGTAGTTAATTTTCCTTGTCTGAACTGGCTCAAAACTGTACAGCTGGAGAGCTACAGTATTGCGCTCTAGTTTTGTTGCTCCAGTAAAGTTAGGTCGGGATTGTGAGGGGCTGTAAGCTAGTGGGAGCCCATGTTGTGGGGGCGGGGTTACTCCACGCCAACAGTGTCCCCCACAACTCAGATGTGAATTTCTAACGAACTCTTGCAGATTTGAACTTCAAATTTTGGCTAAAAGCAGCATAATTATAATTAAAAGACCACTGGAAATATTTTTAAAATAGATCAAAATGTGATCTGAGTGGGTCTTGTGTGAAACATTTCAAAGATTAGTGGCTAAAGTTGCACTTCTTGGCGTATATATTATTATAATTCCTGTCTAGATACGCTGTGAGGGGATCCGTCTTTTCCTGCTGTGGCTTCAAGCTCTACGGGACAACTGTGCTGAGGAGCAGTTCCTCATATTTGCTTGCTTAGTGCCAGGCTTCCCTGCTGTTCCATCCTCTCGAGGACCCTGCACTCTAGACACTATCATCTACAACCCCTACTCCACCGCCTCAGATGGTGAGACAAAACAGAAACTTTGGAAAACGTGTTGTATTCACTTTAATGTTAATTAAAAAATTGCTCAATTCAGCTTTTTATAAGAGTGGAAATCCAACTCAATGTCATTTCCTGTCTGTTCACCTTGACAGCTAAAGTGGTGCCTGAAGAGATCACGCCGCTGGTTCCAGCTGTTGCGGGAGAAAAAGCTTCAGATGATCCAACATGTTACATACTTGAAACACTGCTGAAATACATGGTCATCCAGGTAACAACATCACAGCTTCCTCTGAATTTGTTATGCTAGTTCTGTTTTTAACCAACACATTTCTCCGATTGAAAATAAACTTTAGAAAAAAAGATTTTCTGAATTTTTGCTCAGCAAGTTTTGAAAAATAAAGTAATGAAACAGGTCTGGGCATCTAATATTTGTTGCACTTTTTCACTGCTATAATCCAGGTTCTGTAACTGTCAAGAGGGTTTTCATCCAGCCCTCATAAGTTAACTGCCCCTCTTGATTTAAGGGGACTTGTTTCAGCTCCTTCACTAGATGTTCAACAGGATTTAGATCCTGGCTCATGGTTGGCCTCTTTAGAAAAGCTGTTCTTGGGTGTTTTTGAGCTGGTTATCATTATCCTGTTGGAAGGCATCTAACGGGTGACTGAGGCCAAGCTTTCTGACTCTAAGCAGCACATTTGGCTCCAGAATGTCTTGATAGTCTTGAGATTTCATTACACCCTGCACAGATTTAAGACAGCAGCCCCAGACAGAACTCAGCCTCCCTCATGTCTCACAGTAGTGAGCATTTTTTTTTTCTTCGTATGCTTTAGCGATGATTGTGGAGCATTTCTTAAAATTAACAATTTAATCTATATGAGATCATGTATTAATCATTTCTGCTGAGTCACTGATGTTCTTAAGTCTAAATTAAGTTTTTTAGATATTTAAATCTTAATATTTGTTTTGCTTTAACCCATGTCACTATTTACATAATGTTCCTGAGTGTATTAAAGGGGAATAATTATGTGTTACTTAATGTGGTTTGTAAAGAATTAAGGATCAGAACATAAATGGAGACGTCTGATTTTTGATTCATGCTGTTCAGATTGATCTCATGTTTAGGATTTCCTCTCTGGTATCAACCAGCTTTGAAAAGAGTTGTTGGACAGCAAACAAGAAAGAGGGATCAACAAGGTTCATGTGTCAAGTAGTTGCTGCAACTATTCCAAGTATGGAAGGGTAGTTACAGGAAAAAAGACTTAAAAACAGCTTTTGAAATCAGTCCATTTTTACAGTCAAATGTGACTCGTCATTGCTTATCACCTCCAAAATCTTCACAACCCTTA
>NC_050533.1:17494403-17502539 GCF_002922805.2 Oryzias melastigma
CAGATTGATCTCATGTTTAGGATTTCCTCTCTGGTATCAACCAGCTTTGAAAAGAGTTGTTGGACAGCAAACAAGAAAGAGGGATCAACAAGGTTCATGTGTCAAGTAGTTGCTGCAACTATTCCAAGTATGGAAGGGTAGTTACAGGAAAAAAGACTTAAAAACAGCTTTTGAAATCAGTCCATTTTTACAGTCAAATGTGACTCGTCATTGCTTATCACCTCCAAAATCTTCACAACCCTTAATAATATTTTTTTAAACAAATGTTATTAATTGCAATATCAATTTAAATGTATAGCTAAAGCACTTTTCTTAAAGTTTTACATAATCTTTCTAAAAAAGCAATAACATTGTTTTTTGTTTGTTTGTTTGTTTTTTTTACAGTTTTGTGTATTTTTACCAATGTGTACTTAGTAGTATGCTGAGTAATGCTTGAGTCATTTCCTTGCAGGCTAATTTTGTCGATCTTTCTGCCGTCTGTCTGTCTACCAGGCGTCCAGTTTAGAATGGAGGAGCAAAGAGAATCAGGACTCAGGTTTTAGGTTTCTCTTCAGCCTCTTCAAAAAGTACTACCTCCCACATCTTTTCCCCTCCTTCAGCAAACTCACAAACCTTTATAAGCCTTTGTTAGGTAAGCAAATGTGCCAAAATTTCGACTTGATATCAGTGAAAGGTGTGTTTAAAGTTGCGTCATTTTTTGACCTACTTGTTGTTCCACCAGACCTTCCTCACTACAGACCAAAACCCTTGTATGTGCCGGTGACGCGGAACAACGAGAGCACCTTCTGCACGAGGGACCAGTATCTGGCCCCACGTGTGGCCTTCATAAACTGGCTGGTCACCTTCTTCCTGGAGAAGAAGTATGTCAGCTGTGCTGCTGCGGCGCAGAGCACCAAAAACGGCACAGAGGTCATTCCCAAACTCATTCAGGTGAACACAACAGTATCCTTCTGATGATTTTCAGTCTCATTTTTGCAATTGCAATATACTTAATAATGCATTAGCATGTTAATATTCTAATAAAGACATTGTATAATTTGAAAATATACACATTTATCTAAGAAAGTGTGTATTTTTTAGATTTTGTTTTGGATGTCCAATGATCAATAAGTAACACGTGTGTAATTTGTGTATAGATTCATAATTTATACCTCAAATAAATACTTCCTACAAAACATTTTGTATTTGAACTATATTCTTTATTACAAACAATATATTTTTAGCATAGTAGTAACAGCTGTCATAAATTGCTGAAGGTATTATGGTCATTCTCCTAACTCTAACTCTCTTTGCTATTCCTAGACTGTCACTGCAGGCAGTAGCAGCCAAGACAAGGAGAAGGACGCTGATGCAAATGGTCCAGTAGGAGAACCTGAGAAGAGTCATTCAAACAGCAGCACACTGTCTGATCGACGGCCCAGCGACTCTAGTTTGTGTAGCATTGAGGAGGAGCACCGCCAGGTCTACGAGATGGTGCATTCGCTTCTACTGTCCACGCGAGATAATGTGAACTTCGTCAATGAAATCTTCCACCAGGTACTGTGAGGTCACAACTAAATATTTTACCATAATTAAATGTATTCAATCAAGCTATCATATAAAGTTAATGGAATAAACAAATAAGATCCTATAGTTAATAGTTTGTCGCCCTCTGCTGGTTGCTAAGTAGTACTTCTTGAAAATATGTATGCTGTAAAAATCATGGTTTCCTTGAAAAAACACATTTTTTTATGCATTTTTATGTTTTTCCTCCCAAAGGCTTTCCTGTTACCGTCCTGTGAGGCTTCGGCAACCAGGAAGGTGATCAAAGTATACAGGAAATGGATCCTGGAAGAGAGGCCTAATTTCATGGCAGAGCCTGATAAAACTGTACAGGAAGATGAGGTGGATGATCATCCTGAGCAGATACTCAGCTCAGAGATAAACAATGTGCTTATCCAGGTAAAAAACAAACCAAAAAGAAACCCACACGTCATTTTCCTAATTTACATTAATTTACATGCTTCCTGTGTAGTCACTTGTTTTGTTGTGACTTTTTTCTGTCACTGTTGATACCAGCCAGAGTTTTTCAAATTTTTCTAACAAACAATATTTGTTATTTAGAATTACATTTTAAGATATGTTTACTTAATTTTTACTTAAACATCTCATGTAGCAACTAGGGCTGGGTTGATGAATCCATTAATTGATCTAAATCAATCTAAGGTGAATAGATCAATAATGATCCATAAAAGTTACGATCGATGTAACGCATAATACTAAAATCTGGTATCTTGAGGCTACCCTGTAGCAGGATTTCCCATAGGACGGCTAATGCTAACGCTTGGTCAGCCTAAATAAACATCTTTATAAACTCCCAGGCATACATTTTTCCAAGGAAATGTTTGTTAAAGTAACCATTTGTGGTCTAAAGCTCTGTTTTTTGCTCATACTTGCTTCTTCTGAAATAAGGTGTAGTGCTATAGCACAATCGCCACCTAGTGGTCTAACTGATACGCCCTCCAAGAGAAGCAGAACAATTGGAGCTTCTCCGTTTGAGAGTCCATGTAATGCTGTTTGTTATTAATAATCTCATTATAATTCCACTAAAAAGTTGTACAGTGTGTGAACTGTATCAGATTAATATGAATATCTTCAAAACATATATAGATAATTCATGTGTTTCTAAACAAATGTGTAAACTCAAAATTTAATTGAATCGAATTGAGTGGATTAAAAGTATCGGAAAAAAATTGGATTGGGATTGCTCCAGGCTATGGTGAATCAAATCTGGAAATTATTGGCGATACTTAGCCCTATTAGCAATATCATTGGATCCTTTTGCACTGTGACAAAACTTACATCCCTTTACTACGAACGGCACTAATTTACCTTTATCCAATAGTTTTTGGTGCCACCTTTAATCTTTTGTTTGAATTGTTTTTTTGTTTATTAATCAATAACGAAGCTCTCCTCTATATTATGTGCCCTCAGGGTCCCGGACACAAGCGTTCATCCAGCTGGGGAAGGACTTACTCCTTCAGTAGTGCAATCAGTCGAGGCTTTCTCACAGAGGAGCAGAACCCGGACGTCAAAGCTGGTATCCAGCCCACACTACAGGTCTGTGTCGACGTTTCTTTTTACCTTTAGATCACAACATCCACAACTTTTTTTTTTTTTTTTTTAAAGCCCACACACATTGTTTTTTATTTGTGTTGTGATAGGTGGTGTAAAATAAAACTCACTCCCTCATAATACATGAATCTCTATATTTTGTGATGAATTATAATTGGTTCTTGTAACAACTAATACTTTCTAATAGGAGTAATATGTCCAGCTGCTCAGAGAAGTGCATTCATTTAAGTTCAGTCATCAGCAGATATAATTATTTTAAGAGTTTGCAAGAATGTTTTAAATCGTTGTATGTGTTGTATTTAGAAAGCAAGTAGAGTTGCTTTATTTAAAAGGTTGCTGCATTACCTTCTGCTGTATAAACAAGCTAAAGACCACTTGTGTGCCTCCAGTTTCACCTGGAGTGAGGGAGGCTGCTGTAGCATGACTTCTCTTTTGTCTAAATAAATGTTATTTCATTTGACGAGATAAATTAACTGTCCCTGTTTGTTTGTTTGTTTATTTGTTTGTTTTGTTTGGGTTTGGATTCCCTTTACTAACCTGCTCATGCATGTAGGTGTTCCTGACCAACTCATCCAACGTGTTCCTATTGGAGCCGTGCCAGGATGTACCAAAACTCTTAGAAAACCAGGTTGAGGTGTGCAAAGGTGTTCTTAGCATCTACCGGCATATGATAATGGAGCACACGATGACTACACAGACATGGTTAGTACAAAGACACATCGTCTGTTTTTACAACTCTATCAGTAGTGCTTTTATTTCATGAGGATTATCCGTTTAGTGTTTGCTGATAAAATTGATTGATTGATTTGATCTGCAGGGAACAGATGCTACAGGTACTACTGAGGATCACAGAGGCAGTCATGAAGAGGCCACAAGAAAACCAAAGAAAAGACAGCTTTGCAGAAAGCCTAGCATCTATACTTTTCAGGGTATGCCTTTATTTATTTCAATACGATCAGGTAAATCTAAGTAATTACTTGTACATTATAGAGTAGTTAACATTAATGGCTGAAAAATAAATAAATACTTTCAGTATTAAGTATTTGGCGCTCTCAGGGCTTATACATTTTATACCTTTTTTTATTCTACTTGAGTGTAAAGTAAGAACGTTTAAGTAATTTCTGATAAATCTGAGTTAGCCGGTCCTCTGGGCCCGGCGCCTCCTCTCCACGCGGGAAGAGGGATCCCTGAGATTAATGATCTAGAGCAGGGGATCAAATTACATCGAGCCTGGGGGTGTCTCAGTGGTGCGGGTTCTGCTCCTCGCTCTCGAGAAGTGGACCTCTCCAAAAATTCCATCAGTGGGAGAGCCTGGTCGGGTCTTGTTTACAACACTCTTCCGGGACCCCTGCTTCTCTTTTGCGTCCCTCTCCTGGGCGACCCCTGCCTCGCTCCCCCCCTGGACCTTTAGGGTTGGGGGCGGGCGGTTGTCTGGAGCATGGGGCCGGGTGTCCCTTGAAGGGACTTGGCTCGTACCTGGGGTGGGGGGGATGCTCTGTACCTCTGGGTGGTGTTGGGCTGCTCTTCTGGGGGTGGGGCCTCGCACTCGCCCTCCTGTTGCGGTGGGGGTGGCTGCTCTTCTGGCTGGGACCTGCTCTTTGTGGTTCTGTGCTTTCATGATGTTACTTCCCTCTGTTTCCATTTTCTTCTTTCTCTAAACTCCCCTCTTTTACCGGTACTTTTCTTTTCCGCACGCCCCCCCACTATCTAAACCTGTTTATTATGAGCGAAGTTGTTGGAATTTAGTTATTTTATTGTTCCTTTTGTTGTGTACGAAAACATGTTTCATTTTTGAAGATAATGTTTTTTTGTCTTTGTCACAAGTTTACCTATTTTTAAATAGGAAATTTGAGCTATAAAATTATTAGAAATGTTTATTCTAACTTGTTTACATCAAAACAAAAAAACAAGAATAAGAAATGTGGGCTAAGTTTTCTTTTTAATTACAGTGTTGACTCGCTATCTCGTGGTTCATGGTCTGGCCATTTTGCGTATTTTTTTCTGTGCAACATTTCATTCTCCTTTTTTTTTTTGTTTTTACACAGCACATTACATTCTGCATCCTGATTGGCTGTAGACCATGTCAATCAATATCCTCTGCACCCTGTGTCCTGTATAGAATTCTTTCTTTTTTGCCACATTTACATTAATCTTTGATTGCGATTAGATCTTTGTTTTCAATCTATAATATAGAACCTTTTTTTCTATGAAAGTTTGAACTTTGAGAGTTTAAGCAAAACAGGAAATGTTCATTTCTGTTTAAGAAAAGTGTTGAAAGTGTGTAGTGAGGAGTTTTAAAACATCCATCATCCTACTTCACTGATTTCACCTTTTGTGGGTAATTTTTAGAACATGTCTTCCGCAATAAATTAGGTAACACTGTATTGCAGATAGTTTTAGCACCTAATCCATAATATATAAAACTTGTTTGTGCCTTATATACTTTACATTTTAAAAATATATCATTGTAGCACCCCCTGGTTCCTTTCTGATTTTCTTTTGCCTTCTTAAATTCAGACCATCATCGTGGCGTGGGTGCGAGCAAACCTCAGCGTGTTCATCTCTCGGGAGCTGTGGGACGAGCTGCTGGCGGTGCTCTCCTCTCTTACCTGCTGGGAGGAGCTGATCACAGAGTGGGCCAGCATCATGGACTCGCTGACAGCCGTGCTGGCGCGCTCCGTCTATGGTTTGGACATGGCCAACCTGCCTTTGGACAAACTAAGTGAACAGAAAGAGAAAAAGCAGAGAGGACGGGGTGAGAGAGAGCTTTAGTAAAAGTACATGAAATGCCCATCTTGGTTTTCTGTTTATATATTTTTGCTGTTACAATTTTTAATTGTTACATACCTTTTTCTTTCTCTACAAAATCATATATTTATTCATAATTAGCAATGGCAGGATCACTATATTAGCTGACTGATGCTTTATCACACTAAAAGCATTGTGTCTTCCATGTCAGGAGTGATCCAGGACTCCCAAAAGGCCACAGCTGTTGCACGCTCTTTCTCACTGAGCTGGAGGAACCAAGTGGAGCCGGGGGGGCCTGGGTTCCAGGAGCCCATGAGAATTCGATCAGCAACCACATCAGGAGCACCGGGTGTAGAAAACGCACGTAACATTGTCCGACAGAAGGCCTCTGGTTAGTACCATCATTTTTCCGTTAACCACCATCAGATTGTTGTATGCATTCCTTGTTGGCCTTTTTCTGTGATAAGTCCTCAGAGCATTGAGCCCCACAGCTGATTGTACACTTCCATTGTGTGTAGTTGTGTACACTGTCTCAGATGCCATTGAAAAAAAGGCCTAATGTTCTGGACAGAAAGGCCAGCAGATGGTCTGCCGGCATTATTTCCCAACTTGTCTCTGACCAGTGCCATTATTTTTGCACGTCTGCATGATTGCAGGCACAATGCGCCTGGTGGCCTGTCAAAGGCCAGCTTTGTATTCTACAAACAATCCTTATCTGATGGGAAAGTGGCAGCTAATTATAAGATGACTTTGTGAGCAATGGCGTTGTTAGCAGCTACAATGCCCGCTGTGCATATCTTAATTTATTTTTAGACAAAATCTTAATTGTAATAATAAAAGCACAAACATCCTTTCTAAATTTGTTGGCCTTTTGCCCACAAAGCTTTTTAAATGATGTTGTGTGTCGACAAAATGTATTTTGACCTGATTTTTAATGTCAGGGTCAGACTATTACCTGTATTGGACATTATATTATGTGATGTCAACATAGTTCACACTTGTTCCACATGTTTAAACGCATCTATTTTTTTAGTCAGTGCCTCTGTGCAAACAAAGATAGGCATTACACCCAAGCGCCTCAGCTTCTCTCCCTTTCTTTGGCCTAATTGGATTTCTCTTACATTGATCTTCAAAGGATCAACAGCCATTTTGTCTCCTTCGAAAAAGAAAGCCTACACATCAATCGCACTGCTCTTTTTTATAGTTTCATTAAGAGTGTAATTAATGCTTATTAATATGCATCAATGGGGAAGGATTGGGGAGCTGCAGTACAGATGATGCATCTCTCTCACTGAAAGGCGTAATTAAAGTGTGCTGAAAGCAGTGAAGAGATGCTCTTCTTTCAGGGCGCTCCGAGAGTGAGCCTGAAGAGCTGTTCAAACACAATGGCAGTGCATTCGCATTGACAACTGTCAAAACTTGGTTGCTCTTACCCATGCAAATAATAGTGTTATTATTGTGAGATCTCGCATTGATATCAGTGCAAAAGTCCCCGTGTTTCATTATGGACCTCATTAGACTCTACAGCTAGAGACACAGCGCTCTCTCTTTGGGACGGTGACCAGGATGTTCTAATTACACTCATTTATTTGCAGATTTGAACTTAGATATACAATTGTGGTGTGTTGAATTTAATATAAGATTTGACCTTTAAATGGGCCATTATTTGTGGAATGAGATGAAAGGCATTTAGCCTAAACTATCTAAACTGGGAAACATGTCAAAAAAGTGACATGAGCTTTATAAATAATACAGATAAATTTGTCAAACGTATATAAAAAGTTTTTGTTGATAAATAACCTTTAAACATTTTAAATCTGGCCATCTTTCTAAAATATTAACTTTTATTAAGCCCTGTAAATAAAAAAGAATACATTTTAAGTTTTCTATTATGGCGAGAATAAATATTTTGATTTTGTCATGAAATATCATGTTTCCATAAGTGAATAAATAATACATTTAAGCAATGAAAATAGGTTTGTGATAACCTGCTTTAAGCGGGTGTGTTTTTTTTTTCCAATCTTGGTCCTTAGGACTTTAAAACCAAGTAATGAAATGATTCTTTTAATTAGTTGTGTTGGAGCAAAAAAAAAGAGTAAAACCTGTGGATAAACTGCTTTGAGGTTTGCAGCTTTCCTACTGTAGCTTTTCTAAAGTTGTTCCACGGAGTTCCTGGTGGAAAGTGTTGATTTGAAATCTCTCTTCTGTTATTCATCTGTGGCATAATACTTAGGAGTTTCTGACTGCTCTGTAATGTTACATCTGCTTCATGAC
>NC_050533.1:17502646-17569312 GCF_002922805.2 Oryzias melastigma
TAAACAGGATTTTTGTGATTAAAAAACTCTTGGTTTCATAGTCTTGTAATCATGAATTGAATGATTCGTTTGATTTCATTTCGGTTATCATTGAATATAAATTGTCAATTAGCATAGAATTTTTTTTTCTTTTTTTTAGCTCTGATTTAAAAAGTAAAAAATCTGAAAAATCCTTTCATTGAAAACGATTTTCTCTTTTCTTAAAAATCATGAAGATCATGATGTTATTTTTCAGTGTTTATCAACTCAAAGAAGTTAGAAAATTAAGAGATTAAAGTGACAATTCTCATTAGTGAGAGTGGTTTTGTTGTTTTTTATTTCTCTCCTTTTGTAAATCTCTTTATTTTGATCACAATTTAAATAAAAGTTAATTAAACTTCTTGTTTATCAAAGTTTAGAAAAGGTTCTTTTGGTTAAGAATCTGTCTGTAATGTTCCATCTAGATCTAGTTATCTGTAGCAGTTTCCAAAAGTTTCACTCTGGAGACTTTTCCTGGAAGATCAGAATGTTCACGTCGTGCCCAATAAACTATCTTAAAAAGCTGAGATCAAGGGTGGAATATTTGTCAAAAGAAAGGCTTTTTTTCTCATTTCAAAAGATCATGCCACATCAGTAAAAAGAGTTTCAATCAAGTTTAAGAAATGCAAAACCTGTAACCAGATAATTCACATTAGTGGAGATTTGAATAATTAGTTAAAATGCTTTTAAACATCATGTAATTTTCTGTTTTGATCCATGTTTTTTTAATCAAAATGTTAAAGTATATGTATTACTTTTTTGTTCATAGCAATAAACATAGTTCATAGAAAAGATGAGATTACACATCAGTAATCTACTTAAACAGTTGACAATCAATGTAACAAAATTGTTGTGTTATTGTCATCTATAATATTCCGTCTTCTAAAGATGTGGATTTTATGTTTGCACTGATGACTTGTTTATTAGAATATTAAAAGCAGACCGTTTATTTTTAATGCCTGAATTGTTTTGACCTGCACACTTTTTTTCTGTTCCCATAGAAATACCGTAATAATGATATATGTGATGTTTTATGTTTGTGGGTTATTGATTTATCCTTTTATTTCTAGATTGTTTTATCCCCTAAAAAAAATACAATCCTTAGAATTTGTTTTCTTATTGAATCTCATCCAATCCACCTATGGATTTTGTTAAGCTAAATATTCCATTTCTGCTTTGCTTTGTGTGGTTGACTTCCTGGTGAAAACTGTCTATTTGTGGAAGAACGTTGTACTGAAAACTGTCTTCTTCCTTTTACCTCTTCTCTATTTCCACTGTCTTCCCCCTTTTTCTCTCCGTTTATTCTTTCCTTGATGGAAGCTAAGCGAAGCCAGTCCATCAGCAACTGTGTTCATCTTTACGAAGCTTTGCCCACTACTAAAAGCGTTCCAATGCTGCTCCACACTGTGAGCTCTTTCTTGCCTGGTATCTCTTCTGGTAACTCTGCTTGCTCTCACAGGCTCTCAGGTAAAGTTGATTGTGAGAGCTTCATGCATTTGTGTTTGTGTCTGCACTGCATTTCCCATCAGCCCCTCACCACTTTGTGACTGTATTAGAATTAGGGCTACATTTTGCCTCATTGGACTGAACGTTCTTTCACCAAATATTTACAGGTCAACTTTCATAACAAGAGTATGTGAACCGTTTGCATCACCACTGCATGTGACTTGCCATCATTTCTCATCGTTCTCACTCCTGGAAATTCCACATTTTCACTGTCTCTCTAAGTCCCTAAAAATAACAAGTCACATCACAGTGTGTTTGCTGTTCAGGCCTTTGCTTTAGTCCACACCATGTTAGCATTGAATCCCGGTCTGACTGTTGTTTTTCCTCTGGAAGATGTGGAGGAGTGTCAGCTGTCAGAGTGTGGAGGAGAGGAGGAGCTGGGGGGCAGAGACAGCCCTATGCAGCGCAGCAGCAGCACCTCAGACATCACCCAGCAGTTGTCTGATACCTTACCAGGTATTCACAAAATCTTTACGATATGGGAGTTCATATTATTATTTGTAATTCTCATCCCATTCAGAGTTTTGTCAGTTAATCAAGCACAACTTTTTAAAATTTGGATTGACTTCTGACAACAAATCTCTTTTCTCAAAGCCCCACCCACATGTAAATTTAGAATTAGCTCAGCTGCGAAAACTCATAAACTCTGGATTGAAACTGAAAACAGAGAACTTAAAGCAAACGGGGAAAAATAAAAAAAGGAAAAGTTCAAAGTACAAATACAAATTTATTTTTATTGGTAACAGTTTTCTCTTTTCTTTAGCTTGGAGTTTCAAATTTAGTTTTTGGTAATATTTATTTCAAGTTTTCAATATTCAATTTTTTTTTTCTAATTTTCAGTTAATTTCTTCAAGTTTTCAATATGTATTTCCGAGTTCAAAACTGAACTCAAAAATACATATTCAATATAAAAATACTTTTTCAATTTTTTTTCAAATTTCCAATCTTATTTTTCATTCACTTTAAGCTGATCCTGATTTGACCCCATACAGATTATTCACTTGAGATTTTAATTGAAGTTTGATCTGATGTTTGCTCTCGATGACATTCCTTCATGGCTTCGCAGCCCAAAAACGGGACCACTCCCCTACTTCTTGTGGTTCTGACAGCAGGATGTCTGAGGGCCGGACTGAGAGTAGTGACCCTCCAGTGGTGAGAATGCTCAACCGGTTCCAAAATATCATTCTAAAGTAGTCAAATATGGATTTCCTGATCAGTTTTCACCGTCATGTTTGCCTTCGCGGTTGCAGATTTTCATTCGACAGAGCAGCAGTCCAGCTGAGATGGAGAACAGTGCTGAAGGACTCACAAGTTATTCAAGGTCCAAGCTCAGAGACAAAAGTGAGAGAACACTCAGAGTACTCCATGTTTACCTCTTGATTTTCTACTACGTTTGTCATCCTTAATATAAAATGGGAAATTATTAGGACGTATCAAATAGGATTAATCTGATTGACAGCTCACTTTACACTTTAACTTTGCTCTAATTCATTATAAAGGTCTTACAAAGTCTAATCCTCCTCTCATAGGTGAAAGTATAAGTAGCGAAGCATCAAATGGCTACATCAATGAAGCGGAAGTCACTTGGCAGGCGTTTGATGAAGAGGCCGACAGTCAGTCCACCCAGTCAGCCCACATGGACGTGACGGCTGACCCCCACAGCCATGGGAGCCTGCTGCTGAGCCACACTGAAGCTCTAGCAGGTATGGAGCGTTATATGTCAATGCACACACCTAAAGCAGAAGGTTTTATTTCTCTGTTTGCATGTCGTTGCAGCTATAGCTGGGCTAACAAATGCTGCAGAAAAATGTCAATCATCCTGTTATGAAACGGGTTTAAATACTTAGATACTAGATTAAGTTTGTCATCCTAACAGTACACAGGTATTTAGAGTTCAGTTTTTATTATTAAGAGATTGGATGTATTTCCTTGCTATCTTTTCCATCACAGTTCAGATTCCAGGCGCCTCAGAGCTATTTTTATTTTCATTATTGATAAAAGGATGATCTTACCCCCTCTGTCCTTTCCATCCTAGTTTGGTAGTGTGTGTGTCTGTTTTTGTACACTGTGATCATCATTTCTGTGCTCCCTCCCTCAATCCTCGTTTTACCCTTTCCCCTCCCATGTCATTTTTAGGTTCCGGGTGTGCCTTCCCTCCCCACTCTGCACCTCCCTACCACAATCACAACTTCCACTACCCCCCCTCTTCACCAGCTTTGCTGGTGCACACAGAGTGCCCACGTGACTACCCCTTGGATGACACTATTCATCACTCTGTCTTGCACATGCCACACCACTTGGGTATTACTGTCCAGATCTTACTTATTTTAGACCTTAGTCTCAATTTTTTTCTTGCTATACTCTACCTTGTGCACAACATTTAGTTTTTCCTGAGCACTTTTTTTTTCTTTTTATTTAATCACACATTTTGTTTTTATTCTTTAAATCCTCCCATCTAACCCTGCTCTTCTCTTTTCCCACTTTCTGTTGCTGTCCACTAGGTGGCACTGTCCTCAAGCACTTCATTGTAATGATGCATGTGGTCTGTGCCTTTTTTCCAGAAGTTGTTTGGTGCTTCTATTCTGTAAAGCATTTTTTTAAAATAATTTGAGACATTTGGAAAAAAGGCACAGACTGAGTTTGAATTTAGTCAACAACTGCTCAACATGGATTTGTGAAACTTGAGTTCCAGAAAACATTAGTATTTGTTGACTGAATTCGGTATAATTTAAAGCTAACCCCCTTTTCTGTTCGAGACAGACTATTTAATAATTATATTCTGTGGCTCAAACCAAAACTCTGTTTCTGACTCTATAGACAGCAGTGAGTGTCTGGCTGACGATGTCAGCATCATTGCGGGCGGGACACTGACTGGCTGGCATCCTGACTCCGCCTTCGTCCTTTGGAGGAGAATTCTGGGTATTTTGGGAGATGTCAATAGCATCAGTTGCCCTAAGATTCATGCAAAAGTCTTTGCTTATCTCTATGAGCTGTGGCACAAACTTGCCAAGGTACAGAAGAGACATAACTAATGATAAAATAATGTTTTCAGCTGTTTTGCTGCTTTTAGAAATAAAAAAAAACAATTGTGTTGTCATAGATCCGGGACAACCTTGGGATCAGTGTGGATAACCAGTCCTCTCCTCCCCAACCGGCGTTCATCCCACCTCTTCGAATGTTTGGATCCTGGCTATTTAGGGTATGGATACATATTCACTTAGTTAGCAACATGCAAAAACTTTTATAAACAGACGACAGAGAATAATGAGAATAACCTTATTTGTTCTTAATTATTTCACATTATGTTTAAATATTCATTTTCACAGTTGTATTCTAAAAATAATCGAATGGAGGCCAATGATTTGACTCCAAAATGGCCAAATCCATACGTTTAAGTCAGCTTATAAAAGTAAAAACTGTCAATTAAGTAACACTAGTTGTGTTTGACAACTTTAGTTAATACTTTTTAGGGATGGAAACCAAATTGTAAACAATTCGGTTTAAAATAAGAGATAATTTCCTTCCCCTTTTTATTTCAAAGATACAAAATCTGCTACTAACTGATGTTTTTTACAATGTTTAATTAAAAAATAGTTAGAATATTAAAGCAAGTTTTTGCTTTTTCCTAAGGTGTAATTTCTGTCCATCTAGTTCATATCTTCTCATTTCAATACTCCTGATGATGTGCTTGTTCTCCTCAGGCCACCGTGCTGCCAGCAGAGTACAAAGCAGGGAAGCTGCAGGCCTACAGGTTGATCTGCGAGATGATAACCAGGCACCAGGATGTTCTTCCCAGCAGTGATTTTTCGGTGCACCTTTTCAACGTCATGCACAAGGGCTTCACCAGCAATGATCAGGTACATCCGGATTCTCAAACTGTTTTCTCGTCTCTCACCCATAGATGGCACATCGTACAAAGTCATGGGAAATGGCCTGAAATACACTTTTCATTTGTACTTTGCAATTTTTCTTTTACTTGTTACTGTGTACTAGGTCGTTTTTTTAGGATTATTCTATTTTATCTTTTTTTTTTAATGCATGTCCTTTGACCAGCAGTTAATTAGACTTTGAAAATGTAATGTATGAAGTTATAGAATTTTGACCTGTTTGTTTTGGGATTTTACTCCACTGCATTTCATGTCAAATCTGCCCCAAGATAGATGCATTAGCCTAAAAACAAAACATCTATACAGTTTATACTTGATTAAAGTATGTCAAATAGCCCTAAATGTTCAATTTATAGATACGTGTATGCATAAAAACGTACAATGTAATGTAATATCCCCTCTTGGCACGGTTTCTATTGCGCCTTGGCACTGCAACAAGCTTATTAGAATGTTTTCCATGTCGTTAAATAATGTTTTGACCCCCTGCTGTGTATACATGATTAATTAAGGATTGACGTCTGTCGCGCTCCGTTAGACTGACACGTCAGCTAGGGGCCCCGAGTAGACTGGCCGGCCTGCCCGCCCGCCCGCCTGCCTGTGGGTGTTTCTGTGTGTGTAAAGGAGCGGGAGGGGAGCCTGGGGAACGCAGCGTAAGAGTAGAGCAATGAGGGGGGGACCCTGACAGACCAGGCAGCATTCTCCAGCTTTTGTTGGGGCTCTGTATAATTCGTTGGGGGGCCAGAGCCAGGCTGGCCACTGAAGCATGCTCAAATTGGCCAGAGAAAAGAGTCCTCACGCCACACAATAGAGGACAGCCGCACGCCTGCTTAACATAAGAAAGTGGCTCTTATTCCACCCCTCCTCCTTCCTTCCTGGCTCCCCCACCCCCCTCTGCACTTTAAAAAAAATCAAATCATGTATGTGAATTTAATTTACATTATTTCACATAAGCTAGTCGCTCAGCAACAATTACTAAAGCAAACACTTATTTGATCTTGCCTGACTATAAAACTTTTAACTAGTTAATACAATATATTAACGTCTATATTTTTACATGCTTTACGTTTCAATCAAATCATAAAAAATCTTTAAACAGTCAGGCTTTCGTGACAAGACGGGGCTATCATGCGTCTTCAGTGCAGCTTCAGAGAAAAATGAAGTGGGATTCTCCCTCCAACTGACAAAGTGCCAAGGTCAGGGCTATTGTTCTGACCGCCTGTCACTCACCAACCACATGAAGACAGCATTAAAGCAGTCATCTGTTTAATTGTCTTAAATGTACAGTTTAATTGTTTACTGCAGATGTTGATGATGATTTATGAGCGTATGCCATCGTTTTTTGGCTAAAATGTCTTATAAAAACAAAACATGTATTTTTTTTTTTTTTTTTTTTGCAACAAGAAGTCTATCCTCAACTAAAACTGGAAGGGTTTCAGTTTAGTTACCCAGAGACATTTCTATGAAGTGATGAAATGCCAGAATGAACCCCGTCACCCCCGGGGGGCTGGCAGGTGGAAGGCGCATTCTTTCCTGGAGATGAGGCCACACATAAAGGCCCGAGGTGGCTCTATTCAGCGTTGTGTTAATGCACCTTTTGTTAATGCGAGAGATATTGCCGCTGCCACCAATGTTCAGTTTACAGTTATCCCTCATTTTTTTTAATGCTGATTTTTGTACACACACCCAAAGCCAGGTCCTCTGCACCGCCACACGCTTAAAAAGCACTTTGCCCTCTGCATCTTTGACTTCCTCTGAAATGCCTATTTCAGGCAATCACATTTGTTGCTTTCTCCAAAATGCTTATTTCGGAAAATCAAGAAACAGTTTGTTGCCTGCTAATTACTTCTGACTGCACCACACATTATGCTTCAGAGGTCAATTACCAACAAAATGAGGGTAAAATTGGCCCTCAATCGTGAAGCTCTTCCCTCCAATTTTCCACATGCAGCGCTGGTGCTGCTTTGACTTCCTGCTTATTTCTTACTTTTGTTTAGTCTTTTCATCTTTTGTTCATCTGCTTTTCCTTGCTGCTAAAGCTCAGGGCGATTTGTCTCGGAAAAAAGAGGAAAAACACTCGCCTTTTTTTTTTCTTTTTTTTTTTTTTTTTTTTTGAGCATCCATTTGTTTGTTAATGTGCTCCTCGGTTCAGGTGGAAACCGACTGATGTTTGAACTGTCCGATTTGCACAAGTTTACGACCAAGGAGGCAGGTGTTTCAAGCTTGGACCTTGGCTTTGTACACAAATATGCACATGCATTTCTCAGATAAGAAGAGCAATCTCTTTGCCTTGCTGAGATGCAGCATTCTCATACCGGTATTAATTTTTTTTCCAAAGAAACACATTTCCTCTTGTCAGTGAAGAGTATATAAATCAGCCCATTTATTGAAGGTAAACATGGCTTTGAAAAGCAGTTAACATCTTTTAATGCTCCGGCTTGATGTGTTATTATGCTGAAGCAGTTTGCGTTGAACTCACTGCTGTACAACATATGTCAGCACTGAAAGAGCACCCATCTGCCACTGAGCTGCCTGTACCTCAGCAAAACAATACCTCGTCGCAGGCTTTAATTACAGGTTTACTTGTTTTTATGTACATGAGACTCGTGAAAGTTGAAGTCTTTTGTTCTCCATCTTTTCCTCCATGAACAATCCATCTGCTCCCTCTCAGCCATTCTTCTCCTTTTTTTCTTTAGTGGCTTGGTGAGTGCTTTATTTTCCTCTACATGCTTAAAATGCACAGGCCAGTTCAAGTAAAAAGCTTTCCCCTTCTCTTATACGGTGGCTTTTTTGGTACAAAATATTTCTGCTAAAATACAAGGCTCACAACAAATGCAAAAGCTGTCATTCAAACACAAAAATTCATAAATATTCATTTTAGTTCTGTGTTGAACATATGTCTGATCCTGCACAAGATGTGTTGTTTGTTAGAGTAAAAACTGTAATGTTCAAACTGTGCTTCTGTGAACATGTATGTTTGTGTTTGTTAGGATGTTCTGAACACCCTCATCCACTCCTGCTCTCCACGCTTCTTCTTCCTCGGTCTTCCTGGCTTCACCATGCTTATTGGAGATTTCATCAATGCTGCTGCTGTCGTTCTGACTTCTGACTCGCCAGAGGTACAAATGGATTCTGTCAAATGTGCAAAAATTAAAGCTGAAGCCACGTAATGTCATCAAGTGTACTTTGATTCTTTTTACTCAAGTAGAACATGTAACAAAACAACAGAAAACAACCTTCTTTTACCTAATCTGACCAAATACACATTTTATTTTGAGTTTTATGTCAAGTTTACTTTTTTCAAATAAAATTAACTACCATATTGGTCACATATACATTTGTTTTATTAAGTCCCCAGTGTTGTTTTTTGTTCACCTTTAATTTTCTCTCTAAAAAGTACGAGTTAAAGCAAAACAACTTTTTATACACAATGTCTTTTTTTTTCGGTGAGTGCTGTCCAACTGTTCCTTTTTGCTCATCATACTGCAGTTGGCCAGTTTGGCCACTAAGATGGGATGCATTAACGTTTTTTCGAAACCCAAAGTTTTTTTTGAAAACTTGAATGTCTTCGCTAAAATATTTAGTTACAAACATTGTACAACGGTTTAGATGTTTTCTGTTAAAATAAATCTTCATGTGTCTAGATCTTCATATTTTGCGTTTAGATTCAGAATTTTTCTCTTCATTATCTGTCTTTTACCAATATCCAGCAGTAAAGTTACAGCAACAAGGTTACAGTAGAGTTACAGCTCAGACAGTTGGGAAAAATTAAAGATACACTCCAAATAAAAATCATGCTTTTGTTGTTTTGGACCTCTTTCTGATGCTTAACATTTCCTGAGTTTTTATGTATTTAAATTGTTGAAAACAAACGCAGCCTAAAGAAGATTGTTTTTAGGACATAGAAAATACGCTTAGCAACAGGAGGGGAACAGAAGGGGTGGGCCTGGTACCTCTGCACCGACAGTCCCGCCCAAAACTCAGGAAAATTTCTCATGAACTACAGCCGCTCTTTAGAAGCTAGATTCTAAAAAAAGACATGTTTTTGATTTGGGCTAAAAACTGCATAATCATAATTAAAAGACCACTGGGACGGCTTTTAAAATAGATAAACAAAATTATTAGAGTGGTATTTAAAAAAAAAAAAGAAAAACTTTGAATTTTAAAGTTTAAAACAGAAAAGAGTGTTGCAAACTTAATAGAAAAAATGTTTGTTATTGGGGTTAACGTATATCATTTTTTTCCTTATGTAATAACTTTTCAAAGATGAAATCTAAAAACAAATATAACTTTTAACTGATTTTTAGGCACAAATGGAGGAAATATGAGAGAACATATAAAGCCATGTGCTCTACTTAGTTAATTTTTATTTTTGTTTTTTTTGTTTTATTTTTTGTTTATTTTATGTTTGTTGTTAATAAATTTAAGATTTTGTTCATAAAAAATAGCTGTGTAGTTATTTTCTTAATTGTGTTCTAGTACTCTTTGATATGACCCAAGTTTTGTCACTCACTCTGACCTCATTTGGAACAATTAGAAGACTAGGCGAGTCAGTGTTTTAATTCTCAAACCAAAGCACACTGACCTTCATTTTTTCTGCACTACTTTGCTCAAACACCAGATTCAGCTCATCATTGAACTCTTCAGAAGCCTGATAATGATGACAGTCATTAGAGGCGTGTGACTTAAAGCAGGATAGGGTTGAAAACATGCAAGATAGTGTGCCCTGAGGACCAAGGTTGCTGTGACCGCTTACAGAATTCACTCGGGCTGGGTTTAAGAAAATAGATCATTTCAAATTGATCTTTACTTAGAATATCTATATAAATTGATCAAATTTCAGAATCAGCTTTCAAATAAAACAAACTTTTTATATTTATTTCTGGTAAAAACTGATTTTAGTTGGTTTTTAATATTAGAATTTGTGTTTTTGTTTGTGATTATTTTGCAACACAAAAGTTTTAAGGAGATACTTGGAGGAAAAAAAGATATTTAGTGAACTGTGAATCAAAATCTAATTACTTGAGTATTTAGGTAGTAATACTCAGCCCTGATAATCACAGAATTATTCTCATTCCTTGTGAAGTTTCCCATTTATCATTTATACCAGTTTATATTGTTTTCATCTATTTTAGATTATTGACAGCTGCATCTGCCTCCATAGATTAATCATATTTTTCAATGTCAAATGTATTCTGAACAGAGCAGCATCCATCAAAACATGCAATTATTTTGTCTTCTTTTGTGTGAGGAAGAACTTTTTCTTACTATTTTTTTCCCCAGGCTCCAAGGATAAAAGCTCAAACGATCTTGGGTTCCCTCGTGTGCTTCCCTAACCTGTACCGACAGATTCCTATACTGCAGCCCACCTCCGATGACATCAACATCGGAAACGTGGACATCAAGGTTAAAAGCCGAGAAATGCGTTATGGGAATCCAATAAGGACATTTCATTACAAAAGCCCTCAATGAAAAACTATTAGTGAATTATTCATCTGCTACTTAAATGCATTTATTTAAAATAAAATATGGAGTTTGTTAGATTTCCTCAAAGCATATGAGGACCATGAAGATTTAATTTGACTTAATTTAGATTTAGTTTCATTGCTAACTCATATGTTACATTGTTGTCACTTTTTATTAGTAAATCGTGAAAAAAATGGATCAGAGGAATGAAATATGTTTTATTTTGGCTTTTGATCAGAATTATCTGGTGAGCATCCTGTTGGAGGCCGCCACGAAGGAACCCTGTGAGGGGGCAAGGTAATATTTAGCTACTTTTCTTTGGTTTTTTATTCATTTGGTAATTTTGCTCTTATTTATGTTTTAATTTAACCAAATAAAATCTATCAAGCCATTTTAAATGATGGTGTGGTTGTCAAAACTAAGTAAATACACTTTTATTTTGAAAATGCTCACGTTGTGAGTCTGTCTTTCAGGTGTATTGCCGTGTGCAGCTTGGGGTTGTGGGTGTGTGAGGAGCTCACCCAGAAAATCATTCATCACCAAGTGAAAGATGCCATTAATGTTCTGGGTGTAACACTAAAGGTTTGTAACGTACAAACTCATTGTTTTTGTTTGTTTGCTACTTTTTTTGTTGTCCAGTATTTTAAAATAGAACTGCGTGTTTTCAAATCACTTCCATTCGGAGATGTGGTGTACACCATAATTGTTTTGGGGGGAAAAATTGGGTGAATTAGTCACCACTGTGTCTTAGAATAAGTAGGTACATAATAAGCGCTGTTATTTTACCATATAAGCCCTATGGGGTTTAGTTCTACCAAAAATGATAGTTGATTATATAAAAGGACTGCAGAACAATTTTAACATAGTCAAGGGAGAAAAAGCAGGAGGGGAAAAAAAGATGTCCAGGGATGTGAGTCATGGGTATAATTTGGAAGAGCCCTCTTTTCTCCCTGACTGAAGAGATGCAGAGAAACCAGTGGAAGCTGCTGTCTTTTTCATGGAAAAGGATTTTGGGGCGGTGGCGTAATTTCCAGGCTGCCTGCTCTCAGTAGATGCGGGCCAATTTAAGCAGCTACATCTACCAGCTTCCTGCTTGAGCCCCCACTGCTGCCTCCCACACCCCCCCTCTCTAATGGAGCAGTAATCACTCCCCTGTACAACTTGACACACAGACTCAGCCAGCCCCAAAATAGAGGGTATAGGCTGGGTGGGGGATATAGGGGGAAGAGTGGTACTGAGAGTCTCTTTTCTAAAAGCAGGTGCTGAACTCTCAGGGCCCCTTTTTGTGTTTGGCCATTTCTGTACTCCCCACATTGTCTGCCCTTGTTACATGTTGAGAGGCATTCAGTTGGAAGAAATGGGAAATTCTATTTCTTCACAAAGAATTTTGAATCACTGAAGAAATCCACATTTGAAAGGAAATTGTCAACAGTCCAATTCTGTCTTCCAAAGAGTCTGGAGAAAGTGAGCCATGGTTTTAAAGTGAAATGAAATTATGCTGATTATCAGCGGGGCAAGTGGAAAATCTCCATTTAGGGAAAATTACCAGGAATTTTACCACTGAAGTGTCTTTGCCAGCAGGTTTTTCACCATTTTTCAACCATTGGTGCCTTCTTGGTGCTGTGGTTGTCTTGTATGTTTAGAAATACACTTTTACCAACAGAAAACAAAATCTAAAGGATTTTAGCCTTGAGAATTGAAAATAAATTATTTTGCATTTTGGAATAAGTGTCACATTCTGATACAGTTTCTGTTACATCTAAACATCACAGCTGGTACCACTCAACTTGTAGGACCCAATGTGGGTCACCTTTACCTTTAAAGACCCACTCCAGTGAAAATTGTGTTTTTAGCACGTTCTTCTAGCATTTTCTCATGATTGAGGACATTTATAAAATAATTCACAATTAAAACTGCTTTTCTGAGTCTTTCTTTATTCAAGTCGTGATTAATCAGGAGCAGATAGAAACCCGTTGTTTGAAAAAGCTCTCCGCTGTGAGGCAGCAAGTGAAATGGACGGGCCAAAGTCTCCCAGCTCTGTTCCATTCCGATGCATCCACTTGCAGACAAATGGATCCATTTAAGTGATTTTTTTTCGTCTGCTGAACGATATGATTGCTCCAATATTGACCGCCATTTTTGTTTCATCGCTAATGTTAGCTTGCAGTTGTGAGAGGCTGTAAGCTAGTGGGAGAGAGTGTAAACAATGGGTTGATGGACTATCAGTGGAAGCTTACTACAGTCCTGCTCAGACCTCAGTGGTGAGATTCTGATGAACTCCTGCCGCTATGCAGAAATGATTTCTTAGAAAACTGCACCGTTTTTTAGTTTTTGCCTAAAATTGGTATAATTAAAAGACCACTGTGAATGCTTTTACAATAGATCATAAGATGATTGGAGTGGGGCTTTAACTGTTTTAGGAGAACTTTTTGTAAGTCGGAGTCTAAGTGAAGTTGTTCTATAATATGGTGACATCTGTGTTGGTCAGATCGTTTTTTTTTTCTCCTAATTGTATACCACCCTCTGTTCCACCGCTGTTTGCAAATGGCATAGGTCAATTTCCTTTTCCCTAGCAGATCTTTGGTTTCTTTTTAAAATATTGGACTTATTTTTCTATGAAAGTCTGACCTTTGAAAGTTTAAACACAAGAGTAAAGTCTGAAAATGTTCCTGTCTGACACAAAATTGTATAAAGTGGGTAGTAAGGGAGTTTACAGCCTTCAAAAACTATATATTTGTAAAAATAAAAATCACCACTTTTGTAGATTTTGTCTATTCCGAATTATTTTTAGAATGTAACTAGTGATAAAAGAGGGACCGTGTATAAAATTACTCAGTTTGTGTTATCTCTATTGAGCTTTAACAATTGGAGGGTCAACATATACTAAAGATCACATTTTTGGGGAAAAATAAAGCAATCATGACAAAAAAGTAATCAAAAATATCACAAGGCCTACACCGAAAATTCAAGGTAATTTTGCAAAACTGGATATGATTGGAGTTACTCATAGAGTAGCTTTAGCTCGTTTTGCTTTTCTGACAACATGAGGACTTTGAATGTGTTTTTTTTGTCCTAAAAACCTTAAAAATCTTTAATATATGAGGACATGTTAGTCAACCCTTTGAGCCCATCTTTGAGTTTAAATAAATTATTTTTTACTCTTCACAGTAAACAGTACTTAGGTTATTTTTGACAGCCATTATATTTTGGCTTTTTTATATTTTTATATTTTTCACTTAATTTCTAAGGGCAATAAAACTGACTAGAGGAATAGAACAAGTGTTTATTTTTGATTTAATAGGCTTTGTTTCATTTAACAGTTAAAATTAATTTGGATGAAACTTTCAAAGTAACTAATTCTTTGTCTAAATGTTTGGATGAAAAACTACTTATTTTTTCGAGATACACCGAGATTTAGAGTCTGATGCCTTAAATTACTGTAGTTGTGCGTTCATGCAGTTTTTATAACACTAACTAAACGGATAATGGCTTGATAAAAACTTGACAAGGAATTTGTATTTTATTTCTCATTTATTGTGTAAACCTGAATGGTTTACTAATCTAAATCAACATCCTGGTATTATATCAACTTTAAAGTTGGCCTACCTAATAGTACTGTATAAGCCATCACTAAGTAGAAAATTTAGCTTGTCACCAATAGTACATTTTAGTCATTTTTATTACTTGAAATTTAGATTTTTAAAGTTGTATTTATTTCCAGAGGTAGTATTTAAACCCTGGGTAAGTGTGTATCTTTAAAAATTAAAAGATTCAATATATTTTTTGTACTTATGTATTTTTTATGTGATTGTAGCCTCTTTTGGAAGGACATTATGGATGTATTTTATTGTTGTAGCTAATAATGTTTTGTGTTTGTTTTTTTGGTAGTTTGGAAATAAAGCAGTGGCTCAAGTAGCCTGTGATGCTTTTCAACTTCTTATTTCTCACTGGCAACATCTCCAGAGGTTTGAAGCAACTCTACCGAAGAAAATTATTGAGGTAAACTCCAAAATATTCCCATGTAAACCAAAAACACAATTTCTATTATGTAATTTGTGATTACTCATGTAAATAAATGCTGCAGATTCCATGGTTTCGTACCCATTTTAGCGCACAGCTTTTATTTATCTGATGAATAGCACCATTATCTTTCGCCTTGTTTTGTCTCAACACAGATCTTTGTGGCCACAATAGCCTTTTTGTTGCCAAGCGCAGAACACTCTACAGTGGAAGCAGACAAAAAGGTACATATTGGAAAGTGAGATGACATGAAACGGTAGAGATCTAAAAGCCCTCTATTTGTCGTGATGGAATGGTGCATTAGCAGAGGAATGTATTTGTTGAGGACATTTCTTTTTATATATTTTTATTTCTTCTTTAAATACTAGCATGTTTTTTCTAAAAAAAAAAAAAAATTTTAATTTAGATCTTGACTAACTAACAAATGAGGTAGTTATTTTTTTATTATAATGTTTTTGTTTTCTGTTGTCAGTTGCTGGTGTCCCTTCTGCTCTGCCTGTTGGACTGGTGTATAGCTATTCCCCTCAGTCTGTTACTGGAGACTATCACCGTACGTTCAGTAGGGGAACACGCATCTCAAAAAGCCCCACTGTTGGACTACATCTACAGGGTGAGTGAAGCTGTTAGGAGGTAAAAGTGTTACAACCAATGAGATGCTACCATTGTCCAATGGATGTAAAGATTGACACCATATTGGGAAGGGCAGTAAATAATGACACATGGCTGAGCAGATACAGTAAAATAACCGTGTCATACTTGATTTTGGTCTGATTTTAAAAGGAAAAAAAGATCACTGCAAATGTGTCCAAAAGATGAACAACATTTCAAACTTCTCTATGAATAAGTACGCCATAATATAGGAAACGCAATGCATACCTGATGCATGGTAGGGATTATATTCATATCAACACTCATATTAAGATTTTCAAGACGGGTGGGTTTGTTGCTGACATCGGCACAGACCCTTTGTGTCCATTGTAAGCGGGCCAGTCCTTGTACGGGGTGGCAGACGCACCGGGAGCTCCAGTGAGGGGAGGTCTGGGTGGGCAGGGTGCTGTAAAGTATGTGGTGACCAGGGCTTGCAGAGCTGAAGCCAGTGTTATATTTTTTATGACACCAGTCACGACCATTGACATATATAGAGATGGACAAGACAAGGATGTGACGTCACCCTTAGAAAAAACATTACCTATGGTTGCAACAAAATTATGTAAATTCAGTCGCCATTTTTCCGCGGTACAGATTTTGCTATTTTGGGGACCAGACGATGTTGGTAATCAGTGATTGATCCAAGTTGTTCTGAGTCATCATTTCTATGGCAACCACTCTCGTTAACCAGGAGTGAGTTTGTTGGAAAGACACACCCCTTTCACTAAAAAGCGAGGTCTTGGAGAATCTGTCAATCAAACTCTTTGAATGTTTTAAGTGGGGCCAGCGGGCACCACATACTCTTATTGAGACATCTGATTGGTCAGTTTATAACTTGAATAATTTACAATAAGGAAAATGTATCATTAAAAAAAATAGGTTTAGTAAGAACATGTTTAAAAGAGACATGAGAGCAAAAATTGATATTCTGACAAACAGAAAGACTAATAGCTATTCATTTCTCAATAGTCTCTAGTCTACGGGATTTTGGCTTTCTGGAACCAGTGGGTACTTCTTATTTGGAACACGAAGGGTGAAGGGATAATCAGTCCGGTTCTCTCTATTAAACTGTCCATGTTCGCGACACACCACCGTGGGGGAAAAACACCCGCCAGGGGTCCCACAAATGGATCCCACCCAGCCTCTATCAGAAGGACTTTGGTACCTGCGCAACACCAGGCAGGCAGTCTTCTAAACGTGTCCACATTTTCTCCGCTTAGTAATATACTTTAATTCAGTAGGTCGCTTAATTTAATTTGAGGTCAAATACACACATACAATACTATGGTCATCCTCCAAAAAACATAAAAGATAGGTGGTTCTGCCAGTAAATGAGGAAAAAGCACCAAGTCTCATGCTAACATTGACTTAAAATAGGCTTTGTTTATGTTGACATTCCTAGCATCACTACAAGATCAGCATAAACGTTGACTATTCTTTGAGTAAACTCACTCAAATCTTTCTAAAATGTTTTCTTTACTTTCTTCTTTATTAGCTGACAGTAGTAATTTACTTGTGAGGAGTCACATCCTTATTTTTCCAGCTCTGTTTGTGCAATTGTAGCACCGCCCTTTCCAATATGGCATCCATGAGGACAACGAATTACGTTAGTCGACTCTATCCTATATAACTCAGTGGTTACAACCGTTGACTGTGTAAGAGAACTGTACAGAGCGTGACGTCTTCCAGAGAAAATGACTTTATTCCGGTTACATCCAAATTAAGTTAATTCCATTGCCATTTTTTTGTGGTACAGACGTCGCCTTGTTGGAGCCAGACAACGTCAATACGTAGTTATTGATCCAAGTTGGTCTAAGAGATCATTTCTATTGCAACCACTCTTGGCAAACAGGAGTGAATTTCATCGAAAGTTTATATTCTTACCACTTAAAGGTGGACTTGAGACAATCTGTTAATCAAATGTTCGACATAGTTTATAACAGTTTATAACTTGAAGAAAAAATATTGGGAAAAAAATAGAATTAGTAAAAACGTGTTAAAAAAAGGTATCAGAGCAAGAATTGTTATTCTGACAAATACGACTGAGCAAAAGCTGTTTATTTCTCAATAGAAGTCTATGGGATTTTGGCTTCTTGGAGCCAGTGGGGACTTCATGTTTGGACACCATGTGGGAGGGGTCGCTCAGTCCAGTTCTCATATACAGTCTACAGCCTATTATTGACTTCTATTTGAATGTTTTTTTGTTTTTGTTTTTTTTGAAGACGAAAGAGACCTTTAACCTTAGAAAGCAACTAGACACCCACCCCCTTCCTTATGCGTTGGCTTGCTGTTTTAATGAGACTCACCTCCACTGTGACCTCACAACTTTGCCTCATTTAACATTACACTAGAACAACGGTATAGAGGCATCTACTGTAGCTTTGCCGTTTTGTTTTATATGTCCAAACCGTTAATGACACCACTTAAGCACGTAATAGCACTGTTAAATGAAAATGCAAAAATTTCCCTCCTGAATTTAGATATCTTGTTTTCATCCCCCTAACGCTTTAATTTATGGTCTGACCCCGTGGATGAGGGCCAGGCTTCAGGCACAAATGAATGAGGTATTATTCATTCCCTCCTGTCTGGGCAGATGCGGTCAACGGCAGATCTTTGTAAGGATGTCACCCCTGATAAGAAATGGTCCAATTATTCAAACAGGACCTATTGTCCAATTGATAAGCTCGAGCTCTAAATGCTTGTCCTGCAGATTTGAATGGAATATGTCTTAATATGAGAGAGACTGCAGCTGCTATAAAAGCAAATACAATTAGGCAGGATTGTTTATGTCAGGCAAGAAGGCAAGAAACCACAAGGTGTGTGAAAGTTGGAATCCAACGCCCAAACTAAAACGTGTACATTGCTGCACGTTATGGCTGTTAATTGTTCTGGTTTCCAAGAAGAGAATTGAAAATCAAATTGTTCCTATGTGTCTATTGAGAGAAAATTTTAACTCTGTGAATCAGCAACTTGTGCATTTCGCTGAGAAAGGCAAGAAAGGGCAGTTTTGTTGAATAACAGCATGCGCATGGCTGTAAAATGCAACAGTTCACAATATCTGGTTGCTTCAGTAGACTTGAGCTCAAGCTTCTCCATCTGCTCACTCTGTCTACATCAGCAGCCAGCTGCACCATGCCAGTGTGCGTTTGCTTTATTGTGTACACGTGTTAACAAGAGAAGGAATGGATAAATAGAAGCATTTGTGCTTAGGAGCATGTCTTAACTTGTATTGGTTGATGTGTGTGTTGCATCTCCATACATTATGCGCCGTTAGAACTACAGTACGCTTGTTTTACAGAACGTTACCTTCCAGGAACTGTTGCTATGCAAGGTGCAGTCACTTAGTTGTCAGGCACAGCCGCGGGTTTTCCCCCTCCCTTTCTACCTCTCCACTGAGGAAGCTCTTTGGGGCTTTGGTGTAGCAGCTGTTTGGTTCAGGTCTTTTCAGCATCAAGCCTCCGATCCCTCCCCCATGCACTCAGAGTTCTGCTCGGTAGAAGCATCCACATACTGTCTGCATCCCACACAATACAGTTTCACATGGCAGGGCCAGTCTGCGTCTTTCAGCCAAGTGTGAGCGTATGCATGTGCATTGAATGGGATTACCCGTTTGCCCGGCTTTACCAAAGTTGCTCCAGTCTGAATAAGAGGCACCCTCATCTGCATACATTAAGCACATTTTTTTAAGGTCCACTGACAGTTTTGCTCTCACATGAAATGTGCAAATCTATGTGGCCGAGCATCCATGTTTGCAGTGAGGTGGGAGCAACGGGATAAAGTCTTAATTAAATCAAACAGTGTAAACCTGTCCAATGGCCGTAATCAACTGCCCCACTGCGCCTTATCTAGCACTGCCAACGGATGCTCTACCATCTGTTATGTAGATCGATACACTCACACATCACAGGAGAAACGGATTAGTGACAATGAAAACTCTTTTCTCTTCACCCCTCCCACCTTCCCCTTATGATGTAAATGGATGTTATATTCTGTATTCACAAAACCTCTCTCTATATATGAATCTGTTCCAAACTGCCTTTTAATTATCCTGTTTTTAAATCACAAAACTGCATTTTATGATCAAGGAAATTTTATCTGAAAAATTCCCTTTTTGTTTTTTGTTTTTTTGCGATGCTCCACAGGTGCTCCACTGCTGCGTCTCCGGCTCCAACCTGCACACCCAACAGAGTCACTATCTTCTCAGTTTGTCTGACTTGTCCAGTGACTATGACCTAATGTTGGGTCAAGTTAAAAGCTTTGAGCCACCGCCGTCCCAGACTACCAATATAGAGTTTGGCAACCTGCTAACCGTAGCAGAAGGTAAGGAGACCAGAGCGTACACACTTTGAGTAAAGTTTCACAGAGTGATTGATTTAAAAATAAAATTAAAATAGCTATTCCTAATAGTAAAAAATACATAGTCTTCTTATTGATTAAATCACGAGTGACTGTAACAATGAATATTCTTTTAACCCCTTATATCCCCTTCCAATGAAAAAAAAACAGAATCAAAAAAGAAAATCTACTAAAAGCAAACTCTAAGTAACCTCTACACTTGAAGCCTCTCCATTAGATGCCCTTTCTTATTAAAAAGTATGAAAAGAAAATCAACTGCCACAGGGAGCGGAAAACTCACATTAGTGCTCAGACCAAAAGCTAAGGCCCATTATGAGGTACAAATAAAAATATTGAAAATTCTTCCCCTTCTTCTTTTTTGACCTTGTGATTCCATTAGGCAAAACAGTCCCCTTTCAACAGTATGTCCTCAACTTAAAAAAAAAAGAAGTACTCAAAGCCCCTAAACAGTCCAAATGTCGACATGATGTACACTTCTTTAAAACAATAACTTTTGTCTGAGGCATTTCACCACTTCGAGGTGCACAGCTGCACACCACCCTGCTAGAAATAACAAAATACTATCAAAAGTGCCAAGCAAAGAGTGCTGGCCTAGTTATATTCGGGCACTAACCTCATATTGATCAAGTCACATCAAAGGGCTGGTGCATCTCTAATGCAGCTTGGCCTGCTCTCAAAAGAGCTTTCTCCACTTTGATGGGGGATGATGGTATTGATAGCACTGTCACAATGCAGAAGTGCATCTTTTTGTTTTTTCCACATCCCTGCAGAAAAAAAGCTTGGCATGCCTTTCACTTGGGAGTGAAAACGTGTGCATTTACATAAATGAAATCCACAGAGCAGGATTCTATTCACCGGCCTGTAAAGATGGTCGTTCTCATTAGCACTTGGCCAGTCTCAATGCTTTTCTATTGTAGGAAGACTTAATGGGCTTTTCAAAGTTGTCTCTTATGATTACAGGCTACCTACTTAAAGGTGTGCTGGCCAAACTATTGTGAAAAATGAATAAAGTATCTCTATTAGTACTCGTGGATGAGATTTGGTTTTTGTGTAAAAAGAGGTAAGAAAGAGGATGCCATTTCTACACAGAAATGTGAATTCTGTGTGGGGCATGTTATAAAAGACGGACTCTGTTTTTAAAAAGCATTTTTCCCCCTCAATCAGTCTTGTTTTACACTGTCTCTTATGCATTTCACATCTGATATTGTGCCAACATTTTAGTCCCTCTGCTTTCATTTTCTCCTAACAGAAAAGCGCAGACGAAACATGGAGCTAATACCTTTAACGGCACGAATGGTCATGACTCACCTGGTGAATCATCTTGGCCATCATCCGCTGAGCGGTGGTCCTGCTCTCCTGCACAGCCTCGTGAGCGAAAATCACGACAACCCGTACGTGGAGTCGTCCGAGCTCTCCTCCGAGGTCTTCAAGAGCCCCAACTTGCAGCTGTTTGTCTTCAACGACAGCACCCTGGTGTCATATTTACAGATCCCCGCAGAAACGAACACTGTTGGTCAGCCCCCCCACCCTTCCTCCCAGGTGCGGGTCATTGTTCGTGATATTTCGGGAAAGTACTCTTGGGATGGTACGATCCTATACTGCACTACACAGGAAGACTGTGATGTGGGAGTTTTTTATGCAGCGGACCACTCATTGTCAACAAACACGAGCACTCACAGCAAAAACCAACGCACCTCTCCAGTACAAGGACCATGGAAAAACCATTGTTCAGCCTTAGACTCTCTGTCCAACTGTTCTGAAGAGGAGGAAGTTGACGCTCTGGATAAGCTTTTGGAGGACCTCAGCCACAGCAGCCCCGAATGCTTGTCTCAGCCACGAGTCAGACTCAACCAGCCAGCTCCCTCCCCTCATGGCATGAACTTAGAGCAAGAAAAGGCCATTCGGGACGCCATTGTCCATCAAACTCAACAGGAAGAGGAGCAAGTGAGGAGGTGGGATGCTGATATAAGCTTTCGGGCTGACTGCCAAAGGAAACCTGTCCACCAGGAACCAAAATCTCCTTTTTACTTCTGCCGATTGCTTCTTAATGACCTTGGCATGAATTCCTGGGATCGCAGGTATTTCTGTCTAACACTAATATTATTTTCATTGCAATATATGATAATATTTTCAAAAAATGCATGAAAGAAAAGTAAGAATTTTAACAAGGATTTGTTACGCTGCGTTCACACAAACACGATTTGCACGGCAGAGGTGTCCAGTTTCAGTGTTAGGGCAATATACAGACGTGATCAGAGGTGAGGGTTGGGCGCGGCGATTTGAGGGTCGCAATGCAATATGGGCAGCACAGGGCATCCAGAGTTCAAAAATCAAAACTTTGGTGAAGAAGACTTCTCATGTCAACCAATCAGGAACTCAGCTTTTGCTCGTCACATGTTCAATGAACCAACCAACGGGTGAGGTCCAAGACCAAGGAGGAGAAGCTGATCATTCTCGTCCTAAACTTTAGGATATTTTTCTTATTTTCTTATAAAAAAGATCCTCTGATTTTATTCTTGTTTTTCTTTTTTCCCTCCTGGGACCAACACGGGACAGAAAGTCATCAAACTGGGTCACAGATAGATGGAAGTAGTGCTGAAAGCGTCGTCATTCAGATGCATCTGCAGTAGATAGTGGACCTCACCATACTGGGAGAGTCTGAATGACCCTATAAACCCAGACATGGAGACGTGATTACCAATGCTTTTGTAGAGCGCTTCAAGATAAATAAACCTGATCTCTTAACATCATCTGTGACTTCCATGTATTTTAAATTAGATATACAGTCATGTACTAATGAGGCTAAAGTAACGTGTAAGTAACGTGTCTGTCAAAAGCACCAAACTAGTTGAGAAAAGCCTTTTTTTCAAGCATTACTAGCATTCTTTTTCCAGGACCGGTTCGGATTGAATTAATAAAAAACTGTGTTTTTTTAATGCTGCACATTTTCTAAGAGGGGTTTCCAGAACTTAACCATTAAAGAATTTGAATTGAGTCAGTCAAATATTTATCCATCAAAGAAAATTGATGTAATAAGTGAAGCTGTAAAATCTGAAGATATTTCAGGAAAATGAGAATCTTCATTTCAGGAGGGAGTTAGTCTCAGCTGTTGACAATTAATGGAACAGCAATTAGCTTTTAGCAGGTGACTAATTTTTCTATCAAAGTCTTCAACACACATTTGAGAGGATGTCAGTCACTTACCCAAGATAAGTTGAAGCTCCTCAAACTACAGGATCAACTTCAGATTTGATACAAAATAAAGTCCCACTCCAAACATCTTTTGATCTTTTTTAAAACAATTCTATCAATTAGAATTATGATTATGCCATTTTTAGCTAAAATCAAAAAGCCTGTCATTTGTTAAGACATATTTTCTGCAGAGCAGCAGTAGTTCATCAGAAAGCTACAAGCTTTTTGTTTGCTCCTGATTCACAACAACTTGAACACAGAAATGTAGCTTAAATTTCTTTATACACGTCCTCCATGATGAGGAAAAATGCTACAAGAACATGTTGCAAACACTAAAAACACAATTTTCATCAGAGTCTTAAACAAGACTTGGTGCCAAATATAACCACATAGAAAGTTCTTAAACTTGTCTTGAAATCATTAACAACATTTTAAAAATTATTTTATGAGTTGTAAAGAAGTATGAAATGAAAGCACTAACTTACACCAATGTCGTATCCAGCCATTTAAAAACTAATAATTGAAGTTATCATTATAACATTTTAAAGGTTAAGTTCAGACTTAATTTATGGAAATACAGTTTCCCTTGCAGGTTATCTCTTTCACCCTAATGGAGTTGTGCCTGTGTTGAAAGACAGAAATTAGATGCCGATAGTAATTTATGTAGAGATAGCTGCCAAAAAAGTAGTATTAATTGACAGAAATTCTAAATTATAATAGTTCAAACATTCCAGAAAAAAATGGTAAAACATTTTGACCTACTTCTGTCAATTTCATAGTTTGAATATTAAAGATAAAAACAGAAGTTCTCACATTTTCTGTATTTACTCTACAGAAAATAAAAAATCTGCCACTTGTTGAAATGACAAAGAAGTCTCAGATTTTGAGAGGATTCAAACATTGTAAATCGAACTTTAACTCAACTGTGGCCTTCAGCGTTGAAGAGAAAAAGTAAAATTAAATGCACACTGGAGCCTGTCCTAATCCCCTCTCCAGTGGGTAAAAGCACACAGTTATTTTCACCAGGGTCTACAGGGCCACATCTTTGCTGTGCTGCTCCGTAAATTAAAAGCTTACGCCTTTTAATGGTGACAGCACATTACACACAGCAAATAGGAGATAGTGTTTTGCACCTGTGTCTCTTTTGCCTTCTGTAATCAAAAGTAGAACACAGCTTTGGCAAGAAATCAAAATATTCTTTAGTTTGGTAAAATAAGCTCTTAGATTGGTTTTTATGTATTTGTGGACTTTGCAAAAATCTTTATTTTTCACGAATCTAATCAAGAATGTGTCTAATCAAACAGGAAAAGCTTCCATTTGCTGAAGAAGAACTCCAAACTTTTAAGAGAGCTGAAGAACTTGGACTCCAGGCAGTGGTAACTTGTTCTCTATTCATGGTTTTTGGTGGATTTTGGACTCATTACAAGATTTTACATTAAACTTGTCTAAAATTGTAATGAACAAAGAACCTTAAGTGAAGACCATCTGCTTTCAGAGAGTCTCCTCTGTAGCCGTTTTAAACACCTGCTTGAGCCTAAGTGCTCATTTCAACAAACAGCCTTATTTTGCCCTCTTCTTCCTCATTATCCTTCTGCTCTGTGCCTGCCATCACTGACCACAGCTCTCAAGGCTCCTTCCATCATTTCATTTGTTACTTTTCTACACTTTTTTGTCAATAAAAAACTTGCTAGCTTATCAAAGAACTCGTTTTTATGATTGTTCTTTTTTTTTTTTAGTTGATTGATGAGCTGGATTAGAAAAGAAAACCTGTGCTGAAGCATGCTAAATCTACACCAGCCCACCGTAGCACCATGGCAACAAGAAAGGGGGTTTAAAAGACTTTTCTGTCATATCTTAATGATTCCTTCTTTATGATTTTAAACACTTAGCTTCCTATAGGTGGGCATTTAATTATTTCTAAGAATATGTGCCATTTTTAGTCTTTGGATTTGCCCGTGAACATTTTTCTCAGCTTGTCAGAACAGTTTTTGAATCAGTCTTTAACTTGTTTTTGCTTTATTTTCAGTCGCGAGACGCACAAGATTGCTGTATTCTACATTGGAGAAGGACAAGAGGACAAGTGCTCCATTCTGTCCAACAATGCAGGCAGCCAGGCTTATGAAGACTTTGTGTCTGGACTTGGATGGGAGGTACAAAAAAAAAAAACATCACATAACAAATGTTCAAGCTTATCCTTAAAATATTGAAACATTTCCAACACATTCTCATTCCCAACTCGCCATATTATAGACGTATGGTTCAGGACCCCTCTGCATCACTTTTTGACATTTTGGGGGTCCTCTTGTCGTTTTTTTGACGTCCTGGCTGTTCCTATTAAATTAGGGGTCCCCAAAATCAGGGGTTTAGCATTTTCTCCGCTAAAGTTACTAAACAGATTCCCGCCTAATTCAGCCTTTTTGTAGGAAAAAATCCTAAATGTCCTTTTTACAAGTTTCCTCAGCTCAGTTTGGCAACTTTATTTGACTGAATCTTCAGTCACTGTGAAATGTTGTAGCTGGTTTAAACGTCGACTTTATCATGAAGATTTTTTAGTTTTAAAGTCAAAGTGGATGCAAACAATCAGACGCTAACTTCAGCTGCGTCCGACTTTCAAGATGTGATGAATAAAGCAAAACAAAATTACACAACTGTCGTAAAACTGGTATTTACTAAATATAAAAATAGTCGTGAATCCATCGTTTCTATGATAATTCCATTGTTAGTCTCTGCAAATTTATAATACAGAGCGGCTTGCTACGTGGAAACAACTGTCTCCATAAATCCATATTTGGATCAAGAGGGTTAGGGTTAGGGATGCACTCCTGGTTTTGTCTGTAAACAGCAGCTTTATGCTTCTCTGAAGTCAAAGAATCTTCTTCGGTTTTTCTCACTGGCTTTCCAAATATGTCTTTTTGTTTGGCTTCCTTAGCTTTAAGCTTTTAGCATAGCTAGTGTCTGAGCAAGCAGCCGTGTCATGTCACGTGACTCGGTAAGACAGGCGAATGTGGAGAACCGAATCTGGTAGGTTTCCAAAATAAAAATTCCTTCAGAAGTAAAAAATTTAAAAAGCGGACAGAATCAAACTTTTTTCCCTTTCTGCGACCCGATACCAGGCGGCCCTCCGACTGGTACCGGTCCGCGTCATGGGGGTTGGGGACCCCTGATTTAATGGAAACAGGCACCACGTCAAAATGAAGAGTTGGGGTCACCCAAAACATCAAAAAGTGACCTGGTGGACCCCCGAACTATACGTCCATATATGACGAGTTAGGAGTGAATGTGTTGACTTACTGAGTCAACCCTTTCCTTCAGGTGGACCTGGCCACACATTGCGGCTTCATGGGAGGCCTTCAGAGGAATGGCAGCACAGGCCTTACAGCTCCATACTATGCTACCTCCACTGTGGAAGTCATTTTCCACGTCTCCACGCGCATGCCATCTGACTCTGATGACAGCATCACCAAAAAGGTACAAACATGATCAAACTTGCTTCATAGCAGTTAATAAGTAAAAATCAAAACTTTATCTGATTCTTTTGCACATTTGGTGCACCGAAATGGCTTCACAGCGAGGCCTGCCCGGGGCAGTGTGTTGTAGCCTCCAGCTCTGTGTTAAGCTGTGACCAGGAGGTGTGACTTCAGAGTACGGGCATTGATTAGTGACCCTGCTCAGAAAAGCCTAAGGAGTGAAAAATCAAAAATCGCAGGCGCGTGAGTGAAGAGAGGGCATGTGCCGCTGTGGTAATGACTATGATTCTGCCAGTCCCTACCCTCCTCCCTGTGTGCTGTGACCAGGACCTGGATTCAGCCATTAGCTCTCTCTGCGAGGGCAGGCGCCGGCCGGATGCCGGCAGGATCCTTTTATCCAATTCCTGCTGCCGCCACAGGAGCAATCGATTGGGTTCTGCACTGGGATTCTAAGCTGTAGTGCAGCAATAGCAGTTAGCACGCAGAAATGAGCCGCAAGGCCCCTGCCCGCATTGCCAATCTTCTCATACAGTACCCTGCTGGGAAGGGAAATTCATCAGACTCTCCTCATATCCAACCACAATACTGGCCACAACCGACTTATCGTTTCACAACCTCAATCCTAACCCAAACTAAAGCTGTTGTTATGGCCTCAAATGTAAGTTAGGGGAAAGAATTTGACTTGGCCAGGCCAGAACAAGGTGCTTGAGAGGTGCACATACCCAAAGCAGTGTGTGATGCCACTCCACCTCCATTTATTTTAATAGGAACCTCTGTAATTGCTCATGCTGAACTCTCTCAAAGCTCCACACCAGCAACAGGCCTGACAAAATTGGCAGGCCAGCTGCTTTTGCAAAGGCTTCAGAAAAAGACAGGAGCAAAAAGAGAAGAGTAAGTGGTAGGAAGAATTGGAATGAGAAACAGGCTTTGTTTGTGTCCGAGTTGGATATTTCTTTGTCAATTTAAAAATAACACTTGGTTCAGCAGTCATCCACTTTACAGCCTGTTACTATAGAAGCATACCATTGGGCAGAGATGGATGGGGTAGCTCTTGCCGAGCAGATTGCCTGTTTGAGGAGACCAAAGGGAGGAAAAAAAACCACTAGCCCCATAAGAAAAGAGGGAAAACCATGAATTTTTCAATCCAATTGTGGGTTTTGGGGCAACACAAGCTGCAGCAGTAGCAGCTGTCTTCAGTAATGCGGTTAGAGAAGCGACCTACAGGGTTAAGGTCAGGCCGTGCAGACGTATGTGCATGTGTGTGAAAGCGAGGAAGATGGGCTGGTGCCTCCATCGCTCTAACCCTCAGGCACTACAGCTTAACCGGGCTGCTGCAGGTTGTTTTTATAAAGGGCAGCTTTTGTTCCGTGGTTTTTCTGGTTTTCTGTTTCCAAGTGTGTAAAGCCCTTTGACAAGGTGGGAGGTCAAAGAGGAGTAATTGACAAGAGCCTTTGACTTGGATCTGGCTGTATTAAAGAAGACCCAAACATTTGGATGTGATTAACAAGGGGGTAAATAGATTGGTGCAAAAGATGAGCGACTAGTGCATAAGCATCCTCATTAAACTTGTCATTCGCCTCATCCAAATGCAAATTTTTTAACCTAAATTAACATCCCAGTGTTAATTGTCTTCTGCAAATGCATATTCAACATTTTCTCTGAAATTGTCCCAGTGACTGACCCAGTTGGTACCTGCTGATCCTTGGACAGACAGACTGAACTGGCGGGCATCCATAATCAGCATGCCGTGGATTTGTTTAAGATTACTGTATTACCATAATTAAGGGCTTATAATAGAATGTGCTAATTGCATTTTTGGTGGCGAGGGCATGTTTCTTAATGGCTCATTAGACCAACAGTACATTGGCAGATGTTTTCTTGTGAGTAGAGGCTCACTCGTCATTGTTCATGATACCCCAGAAAATCTGAAGGGGTGCTTGATTAAACATCACTGAACTACCTGGTAATAGGTTACCTTCACTTGTCAGAGAATATAATGCAACACTGTTTGCCTGTTTTACTTTGGAAAGGGCAATCTGTTTACCTTCTTTAAACTAGCATCAGCCAATTTCCTGTCATTTAAGTGCATCGTCTTGTCCTCCCCAGTTTCATTTGTGTTTGTGAATAGAGTGGAAATGGGAAGCAATTTAATCTCTGAAGGGGGAGGTTAATTGGATTTGAATTACTTGGTTTCAAAATGCTCAGTTTTGTAGGTTTTCTGGTTGCCGTTTGAATTTGTAATGAAAGAACTATGGAAAAATAAGAGGAGCAGCGCTCCAGCGTATTGTAAAACCTTTCAGAGTTACTGGTTTGGCTGTAAACAGGCACCTGTTGCACACAGCGATAAAAGCAACAGCATGACTTTCCTGTAAATATGATTTTCTCCTAAATATTGCCTTTTTTCACAGCTAATTCTTGTTATGTATTTTTTGTATGTCATCTTCTTTTGTAAACTCCTCAGTTTAAACCCCATGTGAATGCATAATCCATCCAAATTTGGAGAATTAAAAATGCAAGCTCTCGAAAGGCTCTTGATTAAGATAGTTTGGTTTGTTTTGCAGCTGCGTCACCTGGGCAATGATGAGGTGCACATCGTGTGGTCTGAGCACACCAGGGACTACAGACGTGGGATCATTCCAACTGACTTTGGAGACGTGCTCATTAACATCTACCCAATGAAAAACAACATGTATTTCATCCAGATTATGCAGAAACTACAGGTAAACAACCACTTTACAATGGGTTATGTTCAAACTACATTCATTTTATAAGTTATCAGTAAAGCAGGATTTTTAACTGATGGTTTCTGGATCATTTTCATTACTTTTTGAGACACTTAAAAAAAGTAAAAACTATAAATGATCACTGTAGTAGATACCATAGCTTCAAGTGTATTCTTTACGTCTTCCGTAGGTTAATGCAGCCCCCCTGTTTTTTTTTGCTCACACTTCCCACGGATGTTATGGGTTATAGCTGCTGTTTTGTATTCTGTCTGATGGCTTTGAGTTCCCCCCACTCCAGCAGTGCATTATTACCCACACTGTGGGTATGTGCTCTCAGAGATGGTTACTGTCCTTTGTTGGCTAGCTTTCATCTTGGTTACTTCATAGTACTGCGCTCGAAGTGTGCCCACCCAGACACTGACATTTCCTTTCCTGAATTGACGCCCTTCAATGTTCAGATGTTTCCATACTGTTGTTTTACTAAATACTAAACAGGGAAATACAAAAAATAATCATATTATTACCTAAAATACATTCAACTAACTTTTTTTATTTTTTAAGTAAAATTTATCTGTTCTTTAGCTCAAAATTATAGGGTTATTAAAGCAAATAGTAAGACAAGAGGAAGAAAAAATGATATGAAGTACTTAAATAGTATAAAATGTTTCTAAATAAATTCCTAAAATATTAGAAGTACAGCACCCCTAATTTAATTGGAGCTCAATAAAAGATAAACTGACTTTCTTGCAGTTAAAATGTGTCAAACCTTCAGTTCAGTGAGAATAACAGAAGACAAATTGCCACTTTAGAGTCCTCCAACCCCATCCTGTGCAATCTGGCCAATTATAAAAAATAACAACCTTCTTCTTTTAGTAATTGAATCAAGCTTACCAGTTGTCTGTCTTTCCAACCTATAAGCTCTAATAGTTATCCAAGCAAATGGTTTAATCAGATTGTGTCACTTTTTGTAAAAGAAATGTTTTTATTGTTTAATTTAACTGGAGATATACACCCCTAACTCCCAAGATGAAGACAGCAGGACCTTTTGGAAAGACTTTGACATTCACATCAACTTCCAGGTCAATGACTATTGAGCTACGGTGATTAAGGGCCCCTTTCCAATATGCATGAACAGACGCGTGTACCCACACACACACTCTCCAAAAATTTCATATTGCCTCTTTGTGTTTGCTCAGCGGCTCAATAAGAGCACATTGTATAGTATTGATTGTCATTTTAATTTCATTTACCCAACATTGATTCGCATTAGATATGTGTGGTTGTCATGCAAACTTAGGTAAAATCCAATTTCTACTTGAACCTTTGCCCTAAACAGATGGAAGGAATGTTTTTTTGAGAAAAAAATAAAGAATAATAAAATTGTCAATAAACTTTTCTTGCTTTTATTTTTAGATGAATGTTTTGCTTTTTTGTTGCTTCTTTTTCATAATCTTCTTTGACATTCCCCAGGTTCCTTTCTTCGGACCTTTATTCAACGGCGCTATCGTGAGTGGGATATTGTTGCCAAGTTTGGTACGAGCTACCTGTATCAATGCCAGCAGAGCTGTCAAATCCCGGCTCCCCCTGTACCAGAGCTTGTATCCTTTTACGTTTCAGCAGTTTGACTTATAGATCATCACAGGTCATTTGAGGAGAAATAAAACTTTTCATCAATTATTTTTGTTCTTGATAGTCAAAAAAGTAGCAATGGTAATAATAGATGCAAAGCCTTAATAAAAGGTGCCACATTTTTCACATAAATCCCTTCAAGGTAAATCCTTTGAGGCGTTTGGCTAGCTCGTCCAGTTAGCCTGTGTACACAGCTGAGTGCTGACAGTGATCTTTATAGGCTACCTGATTTACATTCAACCATTAAACTGAGGCTGTTTCATAGCCAGGAGCAAAATGGGAGGTTGTGTGGCTGTTTTGGGGTGTGCCTGTATATAATGTGTCATCTATCACCACTATTTTGCAGAAGAAGAAAATAGCCAAAATAAAAGCACCATGAACTTGTACATGTAAGTGTATGGAGTCACACACACACAATCACTTGCATCCCTCCAGCCATCCAACAGTGTGCTGTTAAGAGCCTGACTCCAGCTGTAGTTGTCAGTTGGTTTAAAGAGAGTGTAATTACCAATGGAGATGAATTAGCATGTGAATGCCAGCAGCTTGGAGTTGGATGGGGGGGGCATGTGGGGGTGGGATTGGGATGGCCCCTTGAGCGGGAAACCTGATCTCCCTTAACACCCATCTCCTCCGCGGACTTCATATACAGCACACCCTTAAAGGAATCCTTGTGGCAGTTATTATAGAAAATTAATTTGAGAAGATTTTATATTTTTAAGGTGCTAACGTACTTGAAACTTTTTTCCTATTTTAAATAAGAAGTCTGTTTGGTGTTTATGGTGTAGGCATGTGCAAGTATGCATCCATCTGTATGTGTTTCACAATGCATCAAAACGCCTTTCCCCCCCTTACCCAAGCCAGTATCAGGCTGTGTCTGTATGTCCCTTGGGGCATCCTGAGTGACAGATGTCTGTTACCCAACGCCAAGTGAATTAGTCCAGTGTGACTCTCAATGCCAGAGGGTGGGGCAGCCACAGGCCTGCCTGCCTCAGGGAGTGGGGTGGATAACGGCGAGGAGGGAAGTGACTAGCAAGCCTGTGCTGTACCACAAAGCCTCACCTGGCATTCCTTAGCAGGGTAACAGAAAGCACAAGGACACGATCTTTAAGAGGAGATAAGCGGCGTCTCTGGAGTTCTGGTGCTGATAGGTTGCCAGGCCTCACACACTCCAGTAGATAGAGAGGAGATGAATGAACGTGCCAGGCAAAGCACTCTGCCAATATGATGTTGGTCTGCTGAGCCACAGTTCTGAGGACACAGTCGATGTTTGAACCAAACAAAAACACTAAAATGTTGTTTTTGTGAGTCTAAAAATAGTAAATACTATCAAGATATATTTTTTTAATCGCTGAATATCCTAGATGGCAAAGACAATTAGGATATTCAGAGATTGGTGTCCCAAGATACTCTGATTGTTGTATTTTTGGGGGCTTTGTGCAGGCTTTTGCACTTTCCCCTTAATCCTAAAAGATTTTTGTCTGCTTCTGAGGATATGCAGCTCTTTATTTTTCACAGGTTGGAACAATGACCCGCCTCCTTTTTCTAGGATGTGTGTTTTTTTTGTTTTTTTTTTGTCCGAGATGAAAATCCTCATCCTTAGTTTACCCCTTTACAATGCCTTAACAATCCACAGCCTGCTCTCTGCCTGTGAGGCCACTCTCCAAGGTAATTAGTTGAATATTTCTTCAAAGAGAAGCTATATGACCCCTGTGTGTCCAGATAAAAGGCCACTATGGCTCTGCAGCCCCCTCTCTCGCTCCGTCACAAGGCTCGAGAGGACTCCAGCAGTCTGCTGCAACGCTCACAGAATCTCTCAAGCTAATAGGATTTGATATTGAAAAATGACCACCAGCAACAATGTCGGAAGGTACACACAGATGGGCAACATTTTTATTTTAACATGAATACTAGTACATCTTGTCCCATTACATCTGATGTTTGTTGTCTTTTCCATATGTCTTTAACCAAATTTTCTTAGTTAGGAAAGGTTTCTTCAGTCGCGTACAGGCCTTCTATAATTTTGTTATTTTTTTCTGTCAGAACAAATTGACCTCATACTGTAGGCATCATCTAACAGGATTCGCACAGACTGCTCATAATGTGTCATTTATTATTTATTCGTCTGAGAGAAATGCAGCTGGTCTGTCATTGTGGTCTTGGACTATTGTTTGCATTTTTGCCCACTATTCGCAGCTGAATTGTCAACAGTTGGAAGAAAACAGAGTTGGCTTTCATTAATTAAAGCATCACAGGTTTTTATTAAGTAAACCTGCTTTGGCAGATGTCTGCTTAAAGTTTTAATTTATTTTAATCTGATGTAGTTTTCCTAAATATAGCGTATTGGCCCAAAGGAGACCAGTTTGTTTGTAGCACCTGAACCCACACTGCCGCTAGATGGCCTTGCAGTCCGATTCCATTTACTGTATGAAGAAGGTCCTCTGTGCCGTCATTATAGAATAATGTCCTCATTCTAGAGGTTAGATTTGTCTCTCTTTTCAGCAAGCTCTCTAGTTTGATGTGCTGTCCATCACTTTCTGATGGTGATATTGTTAAAGGTAAAAATGGGCTCTGTGTGTATGTGTGTGTGTGTGTGCTCGAGAGATGGCAAGTTACTAATAGGTGAGACAATGCGAAACTGACCTTGAATCAGAGACATAGCCTCCCTACTGGACAGAATCAATATTTTTTGCACACTGCTCTTAGTCACCATCCTTTGCTCTGGCACACAAGTAAACACACACACTCACAGATCCATCTCCAGGCAGCGATCAATAACTATAATCTGTTTCTGCCTATTGCCAGTCATGCGAGCCAGGCTTTTAGAAGGCATGTGTGTACATGTGTGTATGTGTCTGTAGCAGAAAAGAAAGACGGGGAGTTTTGACCCTTTCACTGGAACCCAAAAAGCTGCTGAAGTCTGTCAAGTCACCTTATGTGCTCATGTGTCCACATCTTCACTCTGAAATAAAATGTACAGTTTTAAAGGACGTACGCACAGTAACAGATGTGATTTTACAAACTCCTTTTGTGTGTTCCTCATCCCCAGACTCTCATTGTAGTTATTCCAGTCCTTTCATTAACAATGACATATTCCTACACCCTTTCAAAATAAGTTATTGTCCCACACTCCGCCTGTGTTTGTCGGACCAGAGCGTGCTCTTTTGTGTACTTTCAGATTCTTCACCTAGCAGAGATGAAAGTGCGCCCGTATGCATGATAGCGTGTCATGAATAGGATCTGCCATGTTAGTGTTGTCTCACATGAATTATTTAGCATCGTTGATAGGTCTAATTTGCCAGCTGTTGTGCCATAACTGTCAGCAGTCTCATAGATAATACTCAGCAGTCTGTATCACTGTAGAACACGGGCTTGACTGAGCACAGTGAGACGCCAAGCTAGTCATTATAGCCTGGGTCCAAGTAATGGCCTGAGCTGATGCGAGTGTAAATAGCTAACTTCCTGTTCAAACGGAAATGATGAGCAAGAATTAATTTGTTGCACGCCATAAAAGTTGCAGTGGGACTTTGTTTTATTTCTTTAATGTCCAGAAGATTATCTCGTGTGCTGTTGAAGGCATTTAGCTGTTCAGAAAGTTGGCAGTTGGGGGGGCTGAGCTTGCAGCTCGTACCCCGTTGAAGTGTCATGGCCTGCATTTGCAGGTTTGTAGGTGGAGGTTGGCATTGGCTTTGATAGGGTGGTTGAGGATTTCTCCATTATCCGCGGGGCTACTCAAAGAGGAGGGGTCTCTCCTCCTCTGAATGTTTTAACCTAATCCCATTATCAGTGTAGCGCACTGCCTCCCACCTCTTCCCCTCCTTATCCCTGCCTCCTCCAACCCCTCTCTCCAGCTGACCAGCTGTTCCTGCCGGGACTCACGACAATGTCCGATGTGTTCAGATCACTGGGTACCCCCCCCCCTGCATTTCCAATACACACCCATACAGAATTGAACCGAGCTAAGACCGTACACAACCAAAGTAATTGCCAACCCCGTTGTTGGAGCGTAGGAAGGAGGGTGTGAGTTTGGAATGAGGGGAGTATCTTTGGAGGGGGCAAGCTCAGGCCTGTCAAACTGAGAGCCCTGACTCAGGAGGCAGCCCAGCTCGGATGGCATATGGCGTCTAGCTTCATACAACATGCAAAAGTATTCTCTCCCTCCGTCCCCTCTCATCGACCACCCCCACCCCCAGTCTCCCTGTCCTGCTGCTAATGCAAAATGACTCATAGCCTTACTCATTTTTTTTTTTAATTCCACCCCTCCCACATTAGCTTGCCCCTCCAATCGCCACCCATTCTGTAACAAAAAGCGTACACTGCATGGCACCCACACCCCTGAAAAGCCCTGGAGGCCCAGCCCAGCTTGTACTCTGGGGTCTGTCCATCTGAGGAGGGCCACTCCTTTTTAAACACAGGTACAGCAGGCATGACACCAGACGGCCAACAGCAGGGACCCACAGCCGTCTGGGGTATAGCCTGCACACACTGCTGTCAAACTGTCATGCCTGTTGGTGTATTTCACTTTCTGTTGTGTAGATAAGAAAAAAAAGCTTTTTTTTCAGTTTATAAACTAGTGTTTGTGAACCAAATCTTGAATGTCCTCATTTGTGTATTTTTTGTTGACATTCTTTAACACTGACCTTTTGTCCAAATAATCCCATTAGTATTTAGTTTTTATTGGAATATACTAGTCTAAGTAGTTCAGAGCTATAATCCTAGTAAAACCTAAACTTTAAACTTGACTCCTCCCCCCATACCCTTTCTTTCTTCTCCGTCTGTCATGCATTTGTTTCTGACATCTGTCCATTGTTGAGCTCCAAAGTGAAAACTAGTTTTGTATGAATTCACTCTTATCTGTCTCATCTCACCCTGGGGTATAGGATCACCATAATCCAAACGGTTTCAGTTTAATTGACGAGGTGTTTTTTTTTTCCAACTGCTCTGTGTTTTTGAGTGTATTGAGGCATCTTTATGTCATTCTCATAAAACACCAGTTTGATTTTCATTATTAATTGGCTCAACAAAAGTCCACCTTATTTTAGCTACTTTCTAAAATTGTAAAATAAAATAAAAAACGTGTTTTTAGGTTGTCTTTGCTGGTATGTCATTGAGTAAGTCTTACATTAATTCATTTCTTACTTTTTAGCCAGGATGTCTTGACCAGTGTTTTTTACAAAAACAAAAAATACCTATAACTATGGTTATTTGACCCCAGTGTCAATCCTGGAGCAAATAAAGGCTGTAAAGTCATTGAGTTCATTGTGAGGGCTATGTGACGGTGCAGCTTCCAGCTCGCCTATGAAAATCTGTCTGTCCAACTACCCATTCCATCTGTTACCCCCAGCCCCGTTTAATTAATGAACTTTGTTTTTCCACCCACCTCCAGCCGGTTCAGCACTAGAGCAGAAGCTGTTATCCCTCTCAGGTTATCATGTTGTTCACACCCTCCCCACACGATGCATTCTTATTGACCAGTAATGTTTTGTTTTTATTTACTTTAATCTGCGGGTTCTTAAGGGGGGGGGCTAATATGCTGAATCTGAGAGTGAATACGAATTTCTGTGTGATGGACTTGGCAGAGTTGTGAAGCTTGAATGCCACCTTGTGTGCTTGTGGATGGTGTTTTGTTTGGATAAATAGCTTTGAGGTGGGATATATAACATTTCATTCCTGCCGGTCCATTCTTCTTCTGGAGAAGCAGATTATTTGGGAAACAAACAGTTTGCTGTGTCAGTATTCATCTTCAAAACCATTGCAGCAAAACTCTTGTCCTGTCCTCCTGTTACCACCAAATAGTCTCTTTTTTATCTTTTATGTCCCTTCTTCCTTCCGTGTCTCTTGCTACAAGGCATTGAACAGCCCTTTATCCAGCTAAAGCTGCCCTCTTTTGTTTGTGCGGCCCTTTTTATCCTCGTGCTAATCGCCATGGTCGTGTGCCTGAGTTGGACCCCATATTTCACGCTCAGCTCTCCTTTGTTTGACACACCGCCCCTGATAAGAATCCCAATTCTAGGGCCCCTCTGATATTGAAATCCAACAGCGGAGCAGAAAGAGCCTTCAATCATCCATTATCTGTGCTCCAGTGATTACCATTCAATCTCCCAAAGCCCAGGCTCCTCATCACTGGCCCCAGAGCTGAGGCCATCCCCTGAAAAAACCCACATCCCATAACGGAGGTGTTACATTCAGGCATATCCATAGATATTTCTGAGGCCACCTTGAGGTAGCCTCACATTGAATACTGATGGGAAATGTCAGTGAAATGTCACTCATCATACTCCGCTGGAATCTCTTAGTCTCTGATGTAGCTCTGGGTTTTGGGTCACTCTTGGGAAGAAGCCTTGTGGTATTTTTGGGTGACCATCCTTAAAATGACCTCAACATTTTCTGGTTATTTCTTTCTTTTCAGACTATTAAAGTTCTTCCTTTAATCAATGCTTTTTTGTTTAAGACTTAATTAGGTGTGTTAGGAAGGAATTAGTTGATTATTAATAAGTTCCACGTTAATGTCTCTTTAAATTGTTCAAAGGCACTGTCTGCTTCTCCGCCGGCCTGTGCCATTGTTCTCCGTCTGAGGACGTCCTTGTGCCTTCCAGCATTTGCATTTTTGCACTAAATGGAATTTCCCACATTGACAGTCACACGAGGCAAACAAAGCAACAGAAACAAAACATTTAGGTGTGCATCGCTGTGCATTGTCTGCCTCGTCTTACAGAGAGGAGCCTTTGATGTGTTAAAACTGATAGTCCGCCTTTTATTGTCGAGTAATGGCTGTGAGAAAAAAGAGAGGCGGTGAGAAATGCCGGATCAATTTTTCTGTTTCTTGCCACTGTACTAAACTCTAGTAATACAGGTGATGATATGAAAAAAAAACAAAGCACAATACGTTTGACTCGGAAAACAACAAATTATGCTCCTTTCAAAAGTAGAAAGCAAACAAAGTAGTATATTTAACATATTCTGACATTTACAAAATATAAAATACTTTCAGTAATATGTATGCAATAAAAAAAATATATGTAAAATTACACTTTTTGATGCTCTTTTTTTGGTAAAACAAAGATGTCATAATGTTTGATCATTTTTTACAAGTGTTAAAAAGCTGTATCTCCTCATCTGCTAATCTTGGTTTAGATAATAACTGCTCACACTTGTTTTGGCGAAGTGTTGTGTGCACATCTTCATTAGTTATGTATAGCTTTTAATTACTATTGATGAGACTAGCTGATTTGGGTACAAATCTATATCTTTTGTTATTCTAATGAGCGTTATTTACCCTCAGATCTTCGGGCCACGGGGCTTTGGAACAGGCTTTTGCTTACAGGCAGATATAGCCGGGGTTGCTTTAGAGGACTCCCACTTGTTTTTGTATCCGCCGACTTTGACAAAATCCAGCCCCCCTCCTCCCCTCGCAGCATCACCCCGTCTGCATGGATGTATAGCACTTCCCGCTCCTCCATCTGTTTTTGTCCACCCATGAAAAGGTCCATTATGAGCTGCAGGATGCACAGTTGACGGGCTGCAAGCCATGCTTCAGCCAATCAAGACAGTGCACCGAAGTTCAACCGCAAATGCTGGGGGCTCTAACCCCCCCACAGATAATTTCACTTACACTAGAGTCTCTGTTAAAGATCTTCAGTTGAACAAGTTTTTATAACAACATTGTCTCCATCTTCCATATTCACTACAAGGCTTTCAATCTGAAAGGGTCTCCATGCGTTCCCACTGGCTAATGGCCGCCTCCTGATTAACCCTGGAGTTACTAGCTAATATCATTGAAGACGGACCACCTGGCTGTGAGACTGTACAGTCAGCTGCCGTTGAAGGGCCAAAAAAAGGAGACGACCAGGTGTTGGGCTCCAGCCCCCCTAATTGTTACCATGTAATAGCCTGCTTGACTGCATAATATAGCCCTAGGGTACGGATTAGGGAAAAGCTGCTGCCAACACAGAAGTGTATTTTCTTTTGTGTGTGAGAGCGAGTTTCTCCGTGCATGCTTATGTGTAGTCTTGTATACGTCTATAATCACTTTTTTCCCCCTTTCAGAGCATTAGGATTTGCCGATGTGTGTCTCAGCCCGACTCAACAGTGTTTACAGATACACAACTGTTGTGCAATAATGTTTAACAAGTGAGCTTACGAAACTTAAACAACAATTCGATTAGATTTTTGATCCCACCAGCATTTCCAGTCGCAATTTGCATGGTTTATAGTAAACTTGATTAACATAATGCTTTTCATTTAAGAAGTTATTAATGGTATTCAATGAAATGTGCTTTAAAGCCAAATTGTTTTCCTCTGTCCCCCGGTAACTAACCCAGCATGAGATTCTCTGTAACTCGCATCCAATCATTATCATTCCCTCTAAATGTTTGGCATTTTGTATGAAGACAGACTGCCTATCTGGCACAATGAACCTTTTATGATGGGGCAATGTAGGTGCGAGATATATCATGTGTGGCATGTCTTTTTGTCGAAGTAGCCAGAGATTTTTGGCATCAATGCATTGGCTTTATTGTGTGGTACATGCCACATGCATCATTAAAACTGCAGAAGGCTTTGCTCGTTTTGTTTTAATATTTCATCAGTTCCTGTCTGAGCAGTGTTTTCGTAAGGTTGAAGTTCAAGTCGTTTGGCATTACCCAGAGGTGGCACACTAATCTTCTGGTTTATGTGTCTGCCCTCTTTTTCTCGATGTGTCAAATGGATTATTTACTTATGCTGTTGCCAACCTTCTTCGCAATAGGTAGAGGAGACCAGGGACGGAATAAGTCTATAGCAAAAAGTACCTGTCACTCAATAAATTTAATCAGGAAAGTGGAAAAGAATAAGAGGTGAAACACCTAATGAGTATTCAGATGGACTTCAATCACTGTCTAGGTTCAGCATGCCCTTCTGCGTTTCATCTGTGGCTTTTTATTAGAAGTTCAAATTGAAATCAGATAGATGCTGTTGTTCCCGGTCTCAACCCTAAACGAGTCAAATGTCAGGAACTGAAGAAAAATATGACACATATTCAGTTCAGATAGCTCATATCATGCCCACCTTTGTACTGACCTAATAATGTTTCCATAGGGCTCAGATATTCATGCCACTCTGGTGATCATCACTGACAAAGGGAACCTTCTAAGAGAACTCTCCCCCAGCTCCTCCAGAACTGTATCTGTTAATCTTCATCCCTATCAGCCTTTTGTAGCTCATCTTATTATGACTTTCTGTTAATACACAGTGGAGTCCGGTGTGACTGCCTGGTCATAATGGGTCTGTGTTTGATTAATCATGTCAATCCTTTGTGTTTCACATCTGAGGCTGCTGTATTAGGACTCATCAATGGCAGCCAGAGTCCTTTGAAAAAAAAGAGATTGGTTACAGACTTAACTCTTCAGAATGCAAAAGCCCAACAGGCTTTGATGGCAGTTGCGTTGAACAAACCATGCTGCAGCATATGATGTCACCAGGGCTTCTTGTGGATATGCTGTCTGGCCTGCGACAGTGACTTGTTGCTTCACCTTTTATATTCTCTGATCCCTCAACAACCAGTGATAACACTGACCTTAGTTTGGGTGCCGCGCTTATGATTTACTATTGAGCAGAAATCAATTTTCAGTGCCCCCCAGAGGAACCGTAGACTGCTGGGGACTTGGGAAAATGGGTGACTACTTTCTCCAGTCAGATCATAAATAACCTAGTCATGCCAGCCAGCAGACATCAAGTTTTTGTCCCAACCTGTGGGAGATCACTGATCGGCAGTGATGATGTCACAGGTTAGGAGTGATGTCACAGCCATTACCCCTATCCTTATGTCTGACTGCCAGATGGACGGTAGAGAGGTGTGGAGGTTGAAGCTTAGAAAGCTCTTGCTGTGGGAAACTTACCCCTCAGGAGGTGTCATTAACCCAGGCTTAGTGTTTGACCTGACTCCTTTGGGGCTCCTGAGCTCCGCTTTCGTGGACCCACTAATTAGGCTAAAACTCTCTGAAAGCAGCAACCCGGGTACAGCACACACTGTTGTGCAAGTCCATGCCCACCTTGAAAATGGACACACAAACACCTCTATTCATCCTAATGCATTTGTGACACATTCAAAAATATTCTGCACTACTGCTAAAGCTGTCTATCCAAAAAAAAATAAGCTGTTTAATGAGACACCATGGTTTGAGTAGCTGCTATATAAAATTCATGTGGCACACACACAGAGTCACCTTACTGGCTGGCTTTCTGTCATACATTCTCTCACTTTATCCATCTCAATCTGTTGTTCTTTCCCACTCTGCCATTATTCCTGCAGCCAGCTTTATTGCCACATTCACTCTGTGCCCGTGTCTATCTCTCCCCTCGTGTCTCTCCATCTAAATTTTTCTGTCTTCCTCCTCGTAATCACCTCACACCTCTGAGGGCCTCTGCTGAGACAAGCTTCACACCTCAACCCTCGCTGTGACAACAGGTACCGCTGGCACTCACCGCTCTGCCTCTCTCCAATCAACACCTGGGCGGCTTTATATCTTTTTTTCTTTCCCTCCTCTTTGCCACTCCCCCATACAGCTTCCTTCTCTTTTCCCTCTTTTTTCCATAGTCATATCTTCTATTTTGTGTGTCTGCTAATACTTCAAATTTGCACTTTTTTTTTCTCTTTTTGCCTTTCTTGACTTTTAAACTATTTAAGCATATAAATTTGACTTCTTCACCGTGGTTATCTATTTTTAAATAGTTTTTATCTTAAAGAAATGTTTGTTTGGTTTTCTATGTGAAATTATTTGAATTAGTGCAGCTACTTTACATTTGTTGCGTTTTTGTCATCAAGTATCAACACAATAGAATTATCAGATGGTTGGTTTCAAATGAGTAGAGCTAAATATCCTACCTATATTTGGTAGGATTTGATTTACGTTGCACTTCTGGAAATGGATGATAATGAACACATCATGCAGTTATAACCACTGGTTGTTTGGGGAATGGTATTGGCAAGGCCCCAATCCAAATTCTTCCCATCCTTCTCCCCCTTCCTCTACATTTAGCCCTCCAAATGGAGAGTTATGGAAAAATTTTTTGCTCAATGACGTCACCAATAATTGCCCGTCAGCTAGCTTTAATGAGAAAATACTGTTTAAAAAAGCTTGTAGTTGTTATGTACAAAATGCAACAAGCAACCCACAAGCTCCCTTCTCTGCTCCATTCTGATTTATCCAGTTGGAGTCAAATATATCCATGTATGTTTTCGTTTTCCTCGTCTGAGCTGGTATCTGGCTCAAAACTCTATAGCTGTCAGCTCCAATCTTTCTCGTCATTTTTGTTAGCTTGTAGTTTGCGGGCCTGGAAACTAGCGGGAGAGTGTATAAACAAAGGGGTAATGGGAAATCAGTGCAGGCATACTCCCCGCCAACAGTCCCTCCCACAACTCTGAGACAAATTTCTGATGAACCCTTGTCCCTCTGCAGAAACTTCTGACCTGGAAAACTACACAGGTTTTTAGTTATGCCTTAAAGTGGCATAATCATTATCTGAAACTCAAGAGATAACTCGAGATGGTGGGAGTGGGTCTTAAAGCACCATTAAGTCTCTTTGGATATACTTATAAGGTAGGACCAACATGAGTCACATAATACAAGCTTTTAATTGAGAAATTGCAGAAAATATTAAGAGTTGTGTGCTTTAAACGTTTTTCAAGTGAACTCTTTATTCTCGTGCTGCAGTTTCTTCAAGCCTTTTTATTGAACTTTAAAAAAAAAATAAATAAATGATGACCTGAAAAAGGGATGTTTTTATAACATTGGTATGAAGGCAGGGTCAGCCATACAGTGTGAACCTCAGTGACCTTAAGTTACATCTTATATATCAAAAGCCACCAATTACTGCTTTAGCTTACAATTCAGCCTTTTTACCTACAGAAAAACAATATAAATCTGTCTGATGCTGTAGTGAGTCACTAAACTGTTTTTAATTAGCACAAACACTAAAATAAGCAGCTTGATTGACCGAGAGGAGCACTATCATCTGCTCTTCTAATCATTTTTAGTGGCTTTCTTCTCTGATATACTTCCTTTACAGTAAAAGGCATTGTTTTTGTAAATATTTTTTTCTTTGTTAACGTTGTTTACATTGGCATCTCGGAGCAATCAAACAACCACCCCAATTCTTCCCTCTTAACTGGCCAATTTGTGACTGTTTGGAGTCAATAGCACTGTAAGCTACTCCTCAGCTCCTCTTCCGCACCAAGGTCAAGCTGATTGGTCCAGGTTAATGGGTAGATGTTAGCCTGAGAGAGGAGGGGGTCAAGCACCTAGAGGCACCCTCTGCATCTCTCAACCATCCCTCTTCACTAAAAGAGCCCCTTTTTTCCAGTAGCGCTTCGACAAATTGAATTAACCTTGGCTGCTGCAATGAAGCATTGCCATGCAAACAGTTTTGTCCTCGTGTAAGACCGAACTTTTTCCTGCCATTTAATTTTTTTTATCCATGTTTTTTAATCTCTGTTTTAAGTAATTTCACTACGAAAATATATTTGATTGTGTGGAAATTATTTAATAAATGCCATATGCTATTTTCTGTCTTAGATTTCAAGCTTATGGTGTTATTTTTGTAGGTTATCATTAATTTAAAAAACTAGTAGGTTAAAGGTTAGATTTTAGTTAAATAAAAATCCTTGTGAAAAATCTAGTAAAACAGTGTATCAAAAGGTTTAAACAGATCCATTTAGAAAATGCTCTAATATGCTGTTAAAATTCATTTGCCCTAAGCAATGTCTTTCCAGCTTTGAATTTTAATCCACGTTTCATATGCTCCTCCATTTTTCAGTGCCTTTTTTTAGTTTGAATATTTCCTAATTAGGAAAAAAATCACCTTTAGGCTATTCACTAAAACCCGATATGATTAGGATGTCTTTGGAAAAGGATTATAGAGGGATTCACACTCTTTTCACACTGATGACTTCTTTGATTGAGAGGCAGAAATATGTACAATTTAAGAGAAATTACTAGATTCTAAAGACTTCAAATGGTCACTTATTTAATCTCGATTTTTATTCATTGTCTTCCTTCTCTACAGATTAGATCATTTTATTTGTTAGATTCTGAGAGGTTATAACATTAAATATGTTGTTATTGTTACTTCTTTGCAATATTTTCTTTTAGTTTGATTCAATATTATAAAAATAAACTATTGTGAGAACATGGTTTTTCTTTCAGTTGTTAAATTTGCAGAATATCAATAAATATGACAGAGAGCCCATTTTTCATGATGAGTTGGAGGGGAAATACAGCAAAAAGCAAATTTTTATAGATTTAATCTTCCATGTCCATTATTTTAACTGATATGAACAAACTCTTGCACTTATTTATCCCTCTAGTTGTCTGATGAAAACATTTTGTTTACACGTCATGCCTGCTGTGAACTCCTGACATCAAGAGGCAAAAAAACATACATTCACTCTGAAACCTAATTCATCTAAATTATAATATTTAGACACTCCAAATCAGTGTCCTTTTTATCTTTGAAATTATCTTTGAATTAAGTTAATTGTACATTTCTTTTAAAAAAAAAAACGTTTTGAAACATCTTACAGAAAAACTCACATTTCACTAGTTTTCATTCATTCTTCACCTTTAGAACCTTTCGTGACCAAACGCCTGAATGGAAACCAACTTGTTGACCTTATAAAATGTTTTCAAACCTCTGACGCTGTCAGGTTTAGAGTTTAACTGGAGGAAGTTTAACCTGTTGTTAGGTTTTATATATTGATTTTTTTCCTCTTTATACGCGTTTCTGTTTTTTTCATTTAAGTCTCACCTCAATAGAATGTCCTTTCCTATATGCTTAGGGTTGACATTTTAGACATGAAAGCAAAATGTTTAAATTCAAAACCTTTTTTTAGCAACCTAATGAAGCCATGATTCATAATCACCGCTGCAGGGTGTGTGCATATGTGTGTGTGTGTCTAACGGCTTAATTTGTTTGAATGTGTGTCAGAGGCCAGTGATTGTGTGAGGACTTTTGTCAGCAGGGAGATTGAAGAACACAAAGATTTAGGCTGCTCTGATGGCTGCGATGCTTTCCTCCAGAGACACACCAGTTCAGAGGTCAACTCTGCCTCTTTTTTTTTTTTTTTGAAGGCACTTGCTTGGATGGAGGGTGTTATTGTGTATCTTGTCCCTTCACACACACCAGTGCTGATGTGTTAGCATGCATATGTCTCTGTAGGTGCTAGATGCAGTTTTTCACACCGCCCAACCTATCCCAGTAGACGAGCATTTTCAGAGCGAGTCCCTGAAGGTGGAAACAGAGAAGATGAAGGCGGTTGGCTGATGAGGTCCAGTACGGGTGGGGCAGCCTGTTAATGACGAGCCATCTGAGGCCTCCATTCACCTTGAACGTGGGCCACAGAAGCTGCCCTGACCTTGGCTTTGATCCACAAAGATGCTTGACCCCCACCGCTCCCCCTCCCTACCATCTGGACAGCATGCATGCATATGTATACATGCTATATGTCCACACTCATAGATGCATATGCATGCTCATGTGTGTTGGCTGCACGTGCATATGTTTACACAGGTAGAGAGACTGTTTTAATGCTTGTGGCTTACAACCCACACTCATGCCAGCCATGTCTTCGTAATGACAAAATAAGAGCAGGGACAAGAAAAGAGCTCCAGTCAAACACTTTATCCCAAATGGGAGAATCTTGTACTCAATGGATTGAATTTGTGCTTTTCTCTCTCTGTGGCGCCACTTTTATCTGAGTGCTTCAACTGGTCTCAGCATATTGGCCGTATCAGCCCAGCCACAGTTGTTGTATATTTGCATTTTCACCAACCTGAAGTATTTATGTTGTTACTATTTCAGTGCCTGCCACACTCCGTAGCAATGAGAATTGGTTTTTCTCTTCCCTCTCTAATGGGAATGCATCGGCTTGGAACATAGGGGTTCCTCTGAAATTCCCAAGGTGGCTAAATGCAGTCCACTCCCTCACTCTCGCCCGTCTTGCATGTCTGCCCGGTTCAGCTGTAAATGGCAGTTATGTCACGGCTGACTTGAATTGCAGTCCATCTGTGGAAATGTAGACCTGTCTGAAATTTCCCATTTCATTTTCTGGCGTGAGACGCAGTAAAGTCTTCTGTTACTCAGAAAAGACAGTTTATCAGAAAAGCTCTCCTAATGGGGAACACTTTGATGGAGTTTAAGTTTTGGTATGCTGTGTTTATCCAGCTGAGCATGTTTTCAGCCTCATCTGTAGATTTCTCTATATCTGAAAGTAGGACAGCATCAATGGGCTTTGTGTTCAAAACAGGGACATAAGCATTGAGTCACGGTTGTGATTCTGCCTCTTGATTAGGTTACTGCTTGCAGGTACCAGCCTCTGCGCCTATGCTGGAGAACAAGCTGTCCCCTGGTTTTATAATTAGTCTCTTTTTTTTTTTGCCAATACACGATGTCATCAGTAAAACCAATTTATGATCTCTATTTTACACATTCCACATATTTATCAATGTCCTTCACTCCCCCAAATCTCTTTCTTCACCAGCTTTTTAAACAATGTATTTTTTTTCTTTTATAATATTATCCATTTGCCTTAGTTGGATAAAAGGCTGTGGAAGGAAGTGGTGGAAGAGAGGCTTGTGTCAGAGTGTGTCTGCTCCAGCTGGAGTCAATATTTGTTTTAGGAATCTCAATAACAGGCCCACAGTCATCTGCATCTCTGATAATGGACCACCATATGGCTCTGTTGACCCACGCTGTGCTGAGACTCTTTCTGTTCCTTCCTTGTTTTTCATTTAGCTCTTTCCCTCTAAGTTGTCTCCTTTTTTTGTTCTCTACTTATCACTTCTCCATGCATCTTTTTTCTATTATTATTATTATTTTCCAACTTCCTTTCTCTGTTAGCCGTTCTCCTGTAAATCCTTGCTCTGACCCACCACGCAGAGCTGTGACCTAGGTTACTATGGCAGCAGAGCCTTGGATGCCCACTCTTTGCCTAACACTGTTTCCAGCAAGTGACAGAAAATAGTGACGTTGCACGTCTGGAAGACAGATGTAGAGCACATTAGGAAGTGCTTTTACGTGCTTAAAGTCACGCTGCTCTGCAGCTCTCCTGTCAAGAATGGTCAATTAGTAACAGTATGCAACTTGGCAGGTGTTTGTCTCTATGTTATTATTTTATTGGGGTTTTTTTCATCTCATTTGAGGCAAAAACCAGGAACTTTCATTTCAGTGGATTTATTGGTATCGTTTATGGTCATTTGAAATATCATTTTAACCAATTTCTAAATGTAGAATGAATTCAGCACTTTATTATAAGGCTCTGTAAATTCATCCTTTGTCTCGTTTCCCTCAGCAGCTTGGCTATTATATTCCGTGGTGTTCCCCGGCACAGGTGTTCATCATCCTCACTTTGCCATGGTTCCCCTCAAAGCCATTGGTCATGGCTGCCTTGGCCCTCGCTGTGGCGGCATGTGCCCACAGCAGGCCTCTTGCCCATTCTCTGTCTTGTCTTATCTATCTAACCCAGACCAGCACCTCTCCTCCCCGTCCACCCTATCTCAGCTTAGCCTCCTATTTCCTTGGCGTTTGCCGCAGCCTAGTTTCACTCCACCCTGGCAATCGTAATGGGATGTGGAGGAGGAGGGCATCAGTATTCGATAACAAAAGCAGCATGCGTTCAAGAGTCAGACTTTATATGTTTGTTCAACAATTTACCAGGTTTTGTCTGTGAAGGAAACCTACACTCCCACTCAAATTGTTACATTTTGGTAAAAAAATAACCATAAACTGACTTTTTAAATTATTTCTATGCTTCTTTAGCCATATTTTACCCAGAACTTGCCTCCATTCTGCAACAGACTTTAGCATCATACATGTATGATAATGATATGATAACCACCCTCACCCAGCAGCCATTTTGTAGGCTTATTTATCTGTTTACTTATTTGAGCCTCCCCATTTCACATCCAGCTATCCATCCTGCATGCTGGCTTCCCAAGCTTCAGTCACTTCTTGTCACTCAGAATTTCAAATGGGTCCAATTTTTCCCCTTGATGGCACGGAGAAGTGGCAGGCAGCACATTGGGGAGGATGGTCCTAGACGTGCTGCCTGCAGCGGGGGTTCTATTAGAGAGAAGAGAAGGACCAGAGATTTTTTGGCCTCATAGCCGTTATGTTGAATTCATTTGTTTTTTTGTAATTATATGAGGTCTCTGTTCTCATTTAAAGACCCATTCACATCATCTTTTGAGGTATTTTAAAAGTGTTTCCTATATGATTATGCTGTTCTTAGCTAAAAAAAAAAATTAAAAAAAGTCATTTTCTTGTACATAGTTTCTGCAGAGCGGCTGTAGTTCAATAGAAATTCACCTCTGAGTGAGTCATTAGAAAGACAATTTTCATCAGAATGGGTCTTTAAGGCTGAGGTCTAAACTTAAACTTTTACTATATTTTAGTAGCTTTTTTTAAAAGTAGAAAACAATAAAATTAGGATTGTATTACCTGTTATATCTGATTTGTTTAAATGTACAGGTGTACGGTTCTGCTGCTTTGTTGCTTTCTCTCCTGTCATTTTCCTTTAACGAGTCCAAACCAGCTATGAAGAGCGAGCTCTCTATTTGGAGGCCATTGTTCAGAACCACAGAGAAGTGATGACCTTTGAAGATTTTGCATCGCAGGTCTTCTCCCCGTCTCCTGGTTATCCAGTGAGTGGAACAGGTGAGAAATGAACCACGCTGCACCTCTGTCTTCCTCTTTCTTCCTTTCATCCGCTTTGTCTTAGTCGCGCTTCTTCTTCTTCCTGTCATGAATTTTCCTCCCTCATCATCCTTTCTTCTTAACACTGTCCACATCAGTCTGTCCTCCTTCACAACACACCTGTCTGCCCCTTCACCTCCTCTTTTCCCCCTTCATTCTCCCCACTCTTCTTCATCGCCTACGCTGACTGATGAATATCAAACGGTAGACCTTGTCTCTTCACGCGGTCCGACTGACTTCAAACACTCTGCTTTCTCCACTTCCTCAAGCCTCACTCTACTTTGTTCATCTCCTCTTTTTTTTTTTTCAAACTGCATATTTCCATGCAATTACTTTCACATGAATATAAGCACCCTTTTAAATGGCAGGATATGTGTGTCTGTGTGTTCCTCATCAGCTCAGTCACCAACACTTAAAAGATTTGACCGACCAACAGCGGCTCGCAGATGTCAGCACAGCCTCTTATCAGTCCATGATGAATAGAATGGAAAATGTGTCTTATCTTGTTCTTCCTACTTGTACCAGCTCCAATCGATCTGCAACAGCACTGAAATCAATACAAGATTGCAGTTTTCTACTCTATTGAATCCCGACACGCATTCTGTTTTGACAAGGAAAGCACTCCACCAGACCACACCACGGATGTCCTGTCATTTTCAAATATGTCAGGGCTTATATAGTTTAAAGGGGCTTTAGAGTGTATGCAGTGTATGTATGGAGTGTGGGAAAGTGAGAATTTACTGTCTTGTCTGTGTGTTTCTGTGTTGGACTCCAGACAATAGGTGTGATATTAAGGCAGGCAAGAGGTTGTCAGCCACATTTCCATACTGCCAGCCAGCCACCTCTACAGAGGTGTTAAAAAAAAAAAATACGGCGACGTTTCTTTAAATTTGTTACCTGCTGCTGATTTTTGTTTTATCTTTTTGCGTTCTCAGGTTTTTTCTGGTTCTTTTCTTGCCACACAGGGTGACATTTGCACACAGCCTCTGTGAATGTGGTACTTTACAATCTCAAACTATCTACAGTTGAGAACTTATGAGATTTAAAGGAGGAACACAATGGAAGAAATCACATTGCCACTGTTTAAAAGCTCAATCATTACACAGATATGTACTTTAAAATATATATATATATATATATATATATATATAGTTTTTTGAAGTTTGTATCAAAGTGGAACTATTCACCATCTCCTCCTAATAATAATTTGCTATGCTGATATATAAAATTGGTAATGTACAGCACGTTTACTTCTAACCTCGCTACAACAAAGCTTCTTATAATGACTCTAAAAACACACAACTGGAGGTTAATGAATTAAACATGATTAAGTTTATGTTAAAACTGATAATAGCAGATATGTGTAAAAATTAACACATATCTTGATATGTGTTTAAACCTCGATATCCCAAAATTTCAGCTTTTTTAATTGCATTTTTGTGAACCTGCTTTACTTTTTATAGTTTTAGATTAAATAAGTGATCGCCTAAATGAAATAGATTATTGTATGAAATGTCTGCTGCATTGTCAACCTAGCCAAAAGAATTGGACTGATTCTACTTTTTTTTTTTAAATATTAGGATATTTTAGTGCAAAATCCATTATTTTAAATAAAACAGATAAACAGAGTAATTCAAAATATTTAGTCAACCATCAAGCCCAATGATTTTATTTTAGTAAAACTTGTTGACTCAAGATTTGACTTGGGTAAAACAGCACCTTGTTTGAAGGACATGAGGGCACATTAAGTATTTGTCAGTCACTGAACACTTCAACTGTGAGACAGAATGAAAAAAAACAGTCAGGAAATCACATTGATGCTACAGGAAATACGTATTTAGTCAATAATGCAAGTTTACTTCAGTGTTTTTGTAATTTTACTCTGGTTGATCAAAGGTTTCCTGTAGGTCTTCGGCAGGTTTGCACTGTAGCTCCTCTTTTGGTCCATTCTTCCATGCAGATCTTCTCAAGAGCTGTGACTTTTGGGGGCAACGTGGACTTTCAACTCCTTCCACAGATTCCCAAGTGGTCCAGAGACTAAATAGGTCACTCCAGAACATTGACATGTTTAAGTAGCCACTCCTTTGTTGCCCAAGTGATGTGTTTGTGGGATTTGTCCTTCTGTAAGATTCAACCATATTTCATCCTTAATGCTGATGAAAGGAGGTTTTTGTCCAAATCTCATCACACATGGCCCCACTTGTTCTTTCCTTAAAACATATCCTGTCCCCTTTGCAGAAAGGCAGACCCAAATCATGATGCATTCACATTCCTAATGCTTCACAGTGGATGTATTGTTCTTGGGATGCTATTCTCTGCATTCTTGCACCTCCAAACATGGCAAGTGGAATTTATATTAAGGGGTTGCATTTTGGTTTGATCTAACAAAACATCATTCTCCAAATCAGCCTCTAGATCATCCAGATCAGAGGTGTTCAACCCTTATCTGGATCGTCTCTGGAAAATTTCAGATGAGCCTGGACATTTGCTCGGGGACTTTTGGCAGGATATTGATTAATTGATTGATTTGGTTTATTTCAAGCATGGATTGTGAAAAATACAGGACAAAACACACAAATATGTCAAACTCATAACAGAAATAATGAAATGCATTGATTAGAAAACAAACAATAAAAAAGATGTACTTATGTCACATTTGATTCATTACATATTGTAGTTAATAACTAAAGTCAAGAAGAGTTTGATTGCTTATAATACCCCGCCCCTACTTAAATATGAATCCATGATGACATTCTGTCTTTCACAGTTGAAGTGTGTCTAGAATGAACATTACAAACTTTTCTCATCTTTGAAGTGGGATAATGTCCAGAATATGGGGCTTACAAGTACTGTATCCTTTTGAAAATGATCAGAGCTGACTCAGGGGGAGAATTCTGAGTTTTTTTATCAGTTTCTTTAAAAATGTATAGGTTGGGTGAGTAAACCTGCTAGCCAATAATACATCTGCACGGCTGGATAGTGAGATAATAACAATCATTATCCAGTAATAGATGGGAGCATTTACTTTATCCACTCTTGAAGGAGTCTCAATTTGCACAAAATATTTGTGATAAGGTGTTTGCTGCTGCAGTAGATCATTTTAAGTTTGATTTACATGTAAACAGATTATTAGAAGAACTTAAGCACCTGATATTTGCCTTTAGAAACTTTTTTTTCCTTTTTTTTTTTAACCCTTCCATTGAGAAATTTTTATTTGGCTCAAACGTTAACGCCAGCTTTTGTGTTTAACCTTTGTGCTATCTTATGGGGTCCAGATGACCCCACTTTTAATGTAAACATGCATAGGATATCGCAAGAGTTAAACAGACATTTTAACAGTACAGTGAAGGATCAACACTTTAGCACAAACTTTGAGTTTAGTTATTGTCAGACTCTAATTTACTATAAGTTGAAAAACCTAAAGTGTTTAAGGATTTACCGGATTTACCGCTTTATCTCATGCTAGAAAACCCTAACTAAAAAGAAAAAAAACGTAATTTGTGTCAACTAATTAATATTGTTTGTACACGTGTTGTAAAGGAACATTATTAAACAGCAGAACTGCTGTTTTATCTTTATGATGACACTGCAACCATGCCAACAGCTCTCCCTCTGGTATATTAAACTCAAATGTTGTAAGTTTTACATGTTTATAGTCAAAAAGGATTTGGAAGGTATCTCGGACCTGTCTGAATTTACAATCACCAGTGATCTCTATTGCTATTCGACACCCACTCCTTCAAAGTTTATCAGGTTTTTCCTAGTTTAAGTGTATTTCTATTATGGTATTCAAAAGACTGGATTTTTTTTATTGATTTAGTAGGAGATTTTGTTTTCCTGAATCTAACTGAATGAAGGTCAGCATCAGCAAAAATATAGAAAGGCCCTTCAAAACTGAAGCACTTTTTGGCCTCTTTAAAATAAGAAAATGGAACCGAAAATATTTAAAAGTTAAATACTTTTTTTATAACAAAAAAAAATGTTTTTTTTAAACCAAACCTTTAGTCATTGCTTTCGAATGTACATTTTTTTTGCTACAGGTTCTTCTGTATACATACAGAAGTAAGATTGCTCTGTCTTAAATAACAAGCCTGCTGTGTTCAATGCTTTATGCCTCATGCATCCTGGGCACTGGATCTACAGTAAATCTGTTATTCTGTGTCCCATCAGCCGTACACATGCTTTAAATGTGTCTTTGACGGCTGACTGCTTTTCGTCTTTCTTTTGAGCATGCAGCAGCAGTCCCATTTCTTTACTGGGGTGCAGGATTGTGTGCAGGAGTCTATGAGAGCTTGTCCATCCATCTGGCTGTCTGTCCGTCCTGCCTGCTATGGCTCACATTGCTGCCACTAACATGTCATCCATGCTTCATGACAGCGTGCAGGCGTTGGCCGGGGATGGTTTGGGACATGGAGTACCCCTGGGCCAAGCTGGACTGTAAGATTGCCTGCTTCCTTCACACTAGGCATGACAACCATTCATTTAGGGCACCGTGAGCCATCCAATTACATGGACTTGCTCTTAATTTTTATTTTTTTTTTGTAAATGCAATACAGGTCTTGTGTTTGGCTACCGGTCCTGCATGCTGTTCACTAAATAAAACCCCAGCAGTTTGTCAGCAATTTAGTCCTAACCTGAAGCCCTCATGTCAGTGTCCATCTCTGTTTTTTGGCTCCTCAACAGCCTCAGCGTCCATTACTCTGATTGTAAGCTCACTTCAGTTTCAGTGCAACATCACGGCTTCCTGCATGAGCCAGTCCATTTATCACATGAACGCTCCTTCATCAGTGCTGTGCTTCGTGTTTTTGCTCTGTGTTGGTAATTTGCTGTACTTCTTAAAATGATAAGCTGCACACTAAAAAACAAGTCTTCTCCGTGAGGATAAAACTACATAAAAGCTGCCCTGACCCTCCGAGGTGCCCCCCCATCTTTCAGCCTAACCACCTCTCTACTCATAACATTGGTGGTAAATAAGTTTCCAATGTGAGCTGCCCAACTTTGATGTTTTTCCTCTTGAAACAATCTAACTTCTGTGATCTTCAAATCACAAACTCATCAGGTTCCATCAAGGTTTCTTCTGGAGAGATGCTTCTAGATGACTAACTCAAACCCAGTTAACCCACTCCTACAGTAATAACTAACTGTGGTACCACACACACCGGCTGAGTGGGACTTTCTGCAGCGGCGTTGTGTTCTGATGTGCTGTGTGGGTATATCTCCACTACTTTCTCACGTGATGTTCTACTTTGTCTCTCCCTTTTAGATAAAAAAAAATCTTAAAGCTCCCAATGCTAAATGTGGTGAAGGTAAGCCCTGAGTCCAAGCAGAAAGCTTGTGTTAGTCCAGCAGCCTACCTGCCCTCTGCTCGTTCACTCATTCAGTACTAACAAAGCTTCATGGACTGTGTGTTCTGACGAAAAGAGAAGATGACGGGGAAAGAAAAAAAAAAAAAAAACAACCTGTTTGTTTGGGGGCGTCCTACTGTTTGGACCAGCCTGGTAATTGAGAGTGATGCTCGGTGGCAACAATTAGCACTAAGTAGCAGCATGAACAATACGGCTACACTTCTGGTCCTCGCTTCTGCATGTGGCGTCCCTTTATCTCTTTCCCCAGCAAACACTTCGGCCTTTTCTGTCTTTCTTTCTTTTTTTTCTTCTTTTTTTGACCCCCCTCACCCCCTCCCTCCCTCCCTCCTCATTTCCTCCTGTTGGAGTGTGCCTGTTTGCCTGGGGCAGACTCGGAGAGTAACACCTGCCACACTGGAAGACGTCTTTGTCATCTTTGGCCTTGTTTGAACTGGACTAGTGGGGACCAATGGGATTGTGGTGTCATTTAAAGAGCAGATGAAAATTGTGTTTTTAATATTTTCTCTTGATAGTAAGAAAATGATTGAGCTTAAAAGAGTATTTCTTTAATCAAATGGTTTTAAATCAGAAGGAGATGCAAAAACGTTTTTTGAAAAAGCTTGAAAGTGTGACGTAAAGCTACTACGGCGAGCCAGGAGCTCCATTCTAATGCATCCACTTGCAAACAAATAAATCCATGTACGTCTTCGTTTTCCTCGTCCGACCTGGCTCTAAACCGGATAGCTCCAATAATGTTCACCGTTTTTGTTGCAACGTTGATGTTAGGTTGGGGTTGTGAGGGGTTTTAAGCTACCTGGAGAGCACGTAAACAGATGGATGATGGGAAGAGGCCGGCCTTGCTCCCAGCAATACAACTAAGAGGAGAATTAAGTACTGCCGGTCGGCAAAAATGTCTTATAAAATAACCAAAAAAAAAGTCACAATGCTAATTAATATACCACTGGGAACACTTAAAATAGCTCAAAAGATGATCTGAGAGGGACTATTTTCCTTTTCTCCCCTCTTTATGTCTGAAACAAATATGAGGCAATTTTGACAAAAAAACAAAGAGCAGGTTAGTTTCTTAGTCACTTTCATAGAATTACTTCTAACAAGTTTTAATATCAGTACAGAAAAATAGTGAAACATTTTACCCTCATAATTTCAAAAAAGTCTCAATTTAAATCCGTTCTCATTTTTGTTAACTGTTGGAATGAAAACAGGAATCGGGAATGCCAAATTGTCTGTTCATCAGTGCCGCCCATTTCTTTCCCTTTTTTTTAGCCAAGCCCGTCCCTCCTTTCCGTTCATATGCAGATTTGAGAAAAAGCGCGTGCAGCAACCCCCCCTCCTCCTCGCCTCCCCTGCAGCCCTTCACAATGCACACACCCAGCGTTTCATCTGCAGCCCAGCCTCTCCTCCCAGCGAGCCGCAGCCCTGGATGCTGCCGGTATCCACTGTGCTGCTGAGTGTCTGTTACTCCAGCCATCTGCCATTCCTTTTAGCCGCTGCAACTTGAGATGCCTCCGAAAAATGGCAGGAAATAAAAGGATAGGAAAGAAAATAGGCAACCAGATGCCATCCCAACAAAGCAGGAAAGTTGTTTAAACTCCAGGCATGAGGCCTTGATGGGGAGGGGGGGTCATGTGGTTTAGATTTGGTCTGGGGCACAGTAAGAAAGTTGGTGTTCACAATACTTAATTGTCCTCAACAACATTTCATGTCCACCTTCTTGCTTATTACCGTCCGCCATGCCGTAATCACCGATGTGACGTTTTGTGGAAAAGGACAATGTTTGACAACGGGAAGGCTCGAGGAGTGTAATCTGTAATTTGTTTTCATTCACGGCGGTCTGCTGTCACACTGTGAGGCCAGCACTTTCTTTTTAGCCGCATAGGCTGCTTCTTTTTACATCATAAACATCCGGGACAAACCTGGCTCCCTTGTAACAAGCTCTGCTTTTCTACAGCATGTGACAAAGGCATGTCATTTCCCAGCTCAATTCTAACAAACTCCAGGACAATTCATTCAAATTCTAACCTTTGCTTTTAATGTTTGTTTTTTTTCTTTGTAAATGTTGGTGAAAATCTTAAGATCTGGGGGATTCTGGTTTCATGAGACACATGCATGGCAAAGCATGCTGGGATATACGTTTAAAACAAAATAAAAGCAACAGAAAAACATGTTTTTATTTTTCTATTTCTTCATCTTTCTGTCTATGACCCCTCTCAGGATCGTTCACCGGCAGTGTGAGCACCGAAGGCGGAAACACCTCCACCCCTACCACCACCACCACAGACTCTGTGGAACAGGTGTCTCCCACCATGCCCCGCTCCACAAAACACAGAGTTTCCGGAAAACTCCGCCGATCAGCCAGCGCTATAAGCAAATCCTCCAACTGAGCTCTTTCGTCACCTTTTTTCCTGGAGTGGAGCCTTGAATCTTTTCTCTCTGAACCTCACAGCCAGCTGTGACTGCAAATGTTTCTCTTTTTACTTTGTGTCATAAAAACTGGAGCATGTTGAAGTTGTTTTTAATTGATGTGTTCCTACATTTCATTTGATTTTAGCTGTTGGTTTAAGATGGACTCGACTCTAAACTATTTAAGTTCATCCTGGTGGTTAAGACGACGATTTAGAAAGTCTTGAATTCAGCTGATGCTGCAGATGTAATTTTTATTCTCATTTTTCTAGAGTGCCCTCCAGGCTCTAGAAAAACAAAGTTCTTACTATCGTAAGGGAACCGTGCTGTTTCTTTATCACCAATTTCAACAGGATGTAACAAAGCACTGAATGACAATATGCTAAACTGCACAAGAGATTGCTGTTCATTTCTAGATTTCTGCCTTTTTACCTTTTTTGTGTGTTGCTGAAGCTGCTGCCCTGCCTCATAGCAGCAGTTTGAAGCGTTTGTGGACCATCATCATCATCAACTCGGAGTGATTGCCTTCCCAGATCAGACTACCTGGGTATGGAGACCCTGCAGTTTGCTCCGTCACACACTTTTAGTTCTGAACTCGGAGAGGACAATCTGATTCCAAATGAACTGAAATGATTTGTTTGCTTTATTTTATCCTCCACTCTCATGTTTCCATTTTAAGTGAATTCTGATAGATTTTGTCGAACTTTGATTTGTGCATCTGGGCTGGAATGAGAAAAGACTGCGTTTGTAATTGTCTCCTGACGTCGTTAGCGTTGACTCATGGCCGGTAATTGGATAAGTTCCTCCCGTCTCTTTCCTCGATCCGTTTCCCTATAAAGCGAAGACATTCCGACATTCCCGACAAACGTTTTTGCACTCATTATTGACATTGAATGTTCTTAGTTGTGTTTTTGTGAATTTTATCACGTGTCAGGTATATTTGCTAGATATATATAGAGAGATTTCCATTTGATTAATTATTATTTTTGTGTGTTGTGTATTTATGTGCTGTTTTAGCTGAAAGATGACCACCAGAGCCTCAGGTGAAACTCCACACGCTGCTGTCGGTGTGTGTTTTTGTGAGGGTTGGACTGAGCTTCTCACAGTGCCAGCGTGTAACTTCTGTCCTCTGCTGTAGGATTATTCCTTACAACTCAAAATTTACTTTTTCTTATGGAGACGGAGAAAGCACGCTTTAATTTCCCCAAAAAGAAAAAAAAAAAGGAGCAGATGGGTTCAAATCAGTGGAGACCTCTTTTCCCAGGATCCTCTCTTCCCTTCGGGCCTCCTGAGGCCTGATGTGTGTGGAGGGTTCATGGTGGGGGGGTGGAGTTAGGTGGCATGCCAGAGCTGAACACTCATTCGCCCTCCTAGCAACAGCCAAAGCGGCGCTCGCGCTCCTCCAACTTGCAGGTCGCCATGGCAGCCAGGTGTTCCTCCGCAAATACACTCACGCCCTCCGAGGTCTCCACCCAAGCTGCAACACTATCCCCATCTGTTCCACTCTATGCCTTACCGTGTTCCTCCGTCACCTCTTCCCTGCGTCCATTCCTGAAGCAGAACATAAGAAAACCAGGACATTCCACCTGTTTTTGTGTAGCAAAGAATGTAAAGATATGTCGATCACATCTGTGTGATTTTAATGAGACCTGCCCAGGATGTCGATCTAAAGATTGTAAATTACAAAAAGTCTCTAAAGGGATGCTCTCTTTTTAGATGTTTCATTGCTGGAGGTGTTTGGACCAAGATTGTGCATCTTTAACCTGTGAAAAAAATCGATTTGTCTTAGTCTTGATATATTATTTTTCTCTTCTCCTTTTAAAGATCCTTGTACATTTTGTTCAAATTTGAGGGGCCTCCATGCCCCGTTAATATAAATACATTAATGCCTTTATAATAGTCTTTATATAAGAAGGAAAAACAAAAAAAGCTTGAAAATTTCATCTTATCAACATATCAAACTTTTTAATGATTGAAAATCCTACGATGTTCGTTAGAAATGTGAAAAATGCAAACATTTCATTAAACGGTTTTGAAATTTGCTGCATTGTTCTCGTTTTTTATTTTTTTTTATTTTGGATGTGTCAGACTGGCAGTGTTTCCATGGGCTCCCTGACCCTGGCCCGGCCACGCTGGCAGCAGCAGCAGCAGGGGTAACCTGACCCTCCTCCCATCTGTCTCCCCTGCTGCTCAGCTCTACTTAGAGGCCGCCAGCATAATGGAGCCTCAGCAGGAGGTACAGGTGCAGCAGCAGCAGCACCTTCAGGTGCCCTGACTCGCTCGGGCCACATAAAGACACAAAAAAGTACTTGACCATAATTGGAGGGACTTGAAACTGTGAGAAATAATCCTAATGTTACCTCATTTTCACTGTTTGCCTTAGTTATTGACTTGAAATGTGTTACAACAGAGCAGGCTGACACTGTGATTACCTTTTCTTTTTATGTTTTTTGTATGATGTTATACCACTGGCTGGAGTCAATTTTCACTCTTCAAATATCTCACTGTAGCTCCCCGTCACTACAGGAGAAGGAGATGCTCATTAAAAAGTTTTCCTCACCCCCTTCCTGCAGGTAGATTATTAATAATAAGGCAAAGGAAATGGAAGTTAGTGTGAAAGCCAAATGTCCACATAATAAGCTCTCTCTGTGGTTTAGGAGTCAGAAGCCGCAGCGGATGAAAAGTCAGCCCTGAAGCATCCTAAATCACCTGAAACCCAAGAAAAATCGAGTTGTGCCAGATATTCTGAGGCAGACAGATGTTTTACTGCTGCAGAGGTGAGCTCTGATCCGCCACCTCTTTGTCCTCCTGTCGTGTCCTGTCACGGTCTTAAGGGGGGGGGATTTATGATGAGGCCCTAAGTGGCTCTCTGAGGCTGAAGCAGAGGTCTATTGAGCCTTTGCTACCATGATTTATGAGGAGGGAGTCTGATGAACGGCATGGAGCTGCAACAAGGGACGCTCTGATGATTATTATTCCTGATATGGAGCGTTTAAAGATAGTAGAATTACTTTTTTAAAGTTTCAAACTTGACTTTAAACATTTTGTTCACTCTAAAACCAGATGATCATGCAATAAAGTTCTTTAAACTATATTTTTTGGAATTAGTTGAGAAATTTATAAAGATTTAAGCTTATTTTAGCTTTTCTACTTACAATTTCTGGGGGTTACTGCTGTAAAATAAAAATATTCAAAGTTTTCAGTGCTAAAACTCATAAAATTGTTTTTTTAATTATTATTTGGGGTAATTTTGAAAGCAATTAATATTTTAAAATTGTATAAATACACCAAAATAACTTTTATACTGTTACTATTAAAAAATCAAGTGAAATTTCCCTTTAGAAAAATGTCATAGTGTGAAACTATTCATAAAAAACTCCACTCTCACACCAAGTGTCTTTTTGAAAATATTTTTTTTATTATTTCAATAGACGACAACGATATACACATACAATCAAAGCGCTATAAAAGCCAACATTTAAGAAAAATAACTCGTCATTAAAAAAGATTGCATCTAAGGTAAGAGCTTTACGTTTTTCCTTTCTTTTTTTTCCTTAAACAAGAGCTGTGAAGATTGAAGATTAAAACCCGACCCACGACGAAAAAAAAAGTTAGAAATCACAACTCAGAAATTTGACCCAAAATAATAATAATAATAATAATAATAATTTTGGCTATTAGACGACATTTAAAACTGCCGGAACGATTCACAAAAAAAGAAACCCACAACAAACACAATAAGTTACATAAAATAATTAGAATAAATAAATAAATATTGTGAAAAATATTGCAACAATCTTCAATAATGATAATAAAATATGTGCCAGCATTCAAAATCAAAACAATTTGTTGACTTTTTTTTTCTTAAGGCAGTATACAGCGGGATTTGGATGTGTGTGTATGTAGGCTATGTCAGACTAAGCTTCATCTGCTCACTAAAGGCATTTGTGGTTCTACTAAACAGGGAATTTCTTAAGTCACACTTTGTTTCCACCAAGTTTTGTCATCCACAAACTAAGCGTAAAGCTACAGTGATACAGCAATCACGGTCGGTCAATCCAAAGCGGATTTTGACGGGAAGAGGGGGTGGGGGTTCTGAGAATTTAAGACATTTCTTAGGTCTATAAGCTATCATTGAGCATGTGCTAGAAAAATACCCTTTAACAGTCAAACTAACGCTTTGTATGCTTCCTTTTTCATGATAAACTAATTTGAGAAATAAAATCTCAATTCAAATATAGAGACGACCATTCAACAATCACTGATTGGCATGGAAAAGACACCACTGAAACATCAAACAGCCCTGCCTTCTTTGGCGCAGAAAGATGGCAGTCAGCATAACAAACTTTTTTTTTTTTTTACTTTTTTCCTTCTTTTTTATTTTCTTCCTCCCTCCATCCATCAAAGGCACGAGTTCTGTGTTGTCTTCAGCAGGCGGGGCGCACCGGCATCTGCAGCAGGATCACCTGCCTGTTCTCCGAGGGGTGGCACTTGTTTATGTGCCTGGTGAGGCCCGGTGAGCTGTAGAGGGTGGCGGGGCAGTACTTGCACGGGTAGATCTGGGAGGAGTGCATGAGGCGCAGGTGTCTCTCCTGGCCGGCCCTGCTGGTGAAACTCTCCCCGCACACCGGACACAGCAGGCAGTCCACTGGGCTCAGGTTGAGAGGGCTTTGGTTTGAGGTTTCCTCTGAGGAGGAGGAGGAGGATGAAGATGATGATGATGCTATAGAAGAAGAGGACACTGGAGCTTGCTCTATGGGGCGGTCGCTGGTTTGAAACCCGTGCTCCTCCAGGACTTTCTTCTGCAGGACCTGGTGTCCCATGATGTGTTTTCTTAGGTACGCCTGGCGCTTGAACCTCTTCCCGCAGAACTGGCAGTCATATGAGCCGTCCTCGGAACCGGATTCGGATGGCCCCGGACTTGGAGTTTCTCTGTCGCTCATGTCTTTGGCTTCGTCAGACTTGGCGCCCATCGGCATCATTTTGGCCATTTCGGGCTTGACGCCCGGAGCGGGCGGCATCGTGGGCGCGCCGCTGGTGCGCGGCTTGTGCCAGCGGCGGTGGGAGGCGAGGTTGGCCGGGCAGCTGAACATCTTGTCGCACTCTGGACACCTGTACTCGACCCTGACGATGCGGGAGCACTTGTGCTGGGCCAGGGAGAAGGGGTCCGCGTACGCCTCCTTGCACAGCTGACACACGAACTCCCCTAAGGGCTTGTTCCCTCCGGAGGACTGCGCCCTCGGCTTCACCTCCACCGGCCCCTCTTTGATTTTCAGCCCGAGCACCGGAGAAGTGGTCACCTCATCTTCAAAGTTGAGTTTTCTAATGGCTTTGGGTTTCTTGGAGGAGGACTTGGATTTGCGCTCAGTTGCGTCACCAGCGGATCGTTTGGTGGCGACCCGGTTGCTCGGTCCCGGAAGGTTGTTGCTGTTGCTGCTGGTGCTGCTGGTGGTGGAGGCGATCCCGCTTCGGCTGCTGTTGCTGGTGCCGATTTTCAGGTCGACTGGGGCGTACAGGAGGTGGTCCAGGCCGGAGAGGGACGCGGGCGTGGGGAATGACTCTGCAGAAATCGGCGAGCCCAGACTGAAACTTTGCTCGAAATATCCCTTGTCGTGCTCCTTGCTGATGGGTCGGGTGGGGCTGTAGAGGGCTTGGCACGCCGTTTCTGGGTTCCCGAATTGCGCCGGCTTCTCCAGACGCGCGACCGGCGCCTCAGCCGCGGTGAAATCCGGAGATGCGGAGGCGCGGTCCGGACTGGACGCCACGGACATCGGCGGGGAGGGGTCCGTGTGACTCGGCAAGGCAGCTGGGGTGGGAGGCTCCTGGAGGTCATCTTCCTCTGAGCGGGTTCTGTAGGAAACATGTGCGCATTTCTTGTTTCGTTTCACCAGGAATCCTTTGGGCATCTTGACGGATAACAGCAGAAAGGCACTTTGGGGAGATGGCTGAAGTCTGGAGTATCCAGGTTGGTTGAAAATATGGCAACTCAAGAAGCTTTCGGGACTTTATCCCCCCAGTATATCGATCCTTCTGTTGCTGAAATGTTTTCGTCTCCAAGGCATAGCTCCACTCTTTTTATGCCGGAATGATGCTATTGTTCTCGCCCCCCCTGTCGCAGCATCCCCGACCAATGGGATGAAACCGAGATCCCAGTGGATTTTCTGGTGGGAGGGCTCAGAGCCGGGCTTTGGTGGATTTCGTTGGAGGATGTGCAGATAGCTTAGCAGATGTACTGGCGGTTTATTACATTAATGTGTGCGCTCGGCCCCTCCCCGGCTGAGGCACACGCCAGAGCCCTCCTCTTTTTACGGTCTGATGGGCCCCTACACAAATGCACACGTGCCGCTGCTTTGTGGCGCTCCTCTGGGGGGCCCCGAGTTGCCAAAAGGAAATGTCCGTCACCGCCACAATCATCACAGTTTACAGCTAAGACAGGGGGAGACAAGCTTGCTGAAATGCAAACTAAAAGCTGCTTTTAGCTGTCTGCTGTGATGTTGGTCAAACAAGCAATTCACCTAATAGTTGCCGTCAATAAACTCCATCTTCCCAACAATGCGCTTGTTTACGCACGACTTTTACGCACCAACCAAACCCTCATTTTTATTATGTCTTAAATAAACACCACAGAGTGAGCTTTCATTTTAGGCCACGTGTCCGTTTCAGTATAACTCGACCTATAAATCAGACCTCTCACTGCATACATAAATAATAAGAAGACCCTCCGGTCTTTGTGCACAATAGCCGCGTCTGCCCGCGCTTGGATATCCCTTTTTTTCCTGCTTGAAAGGCAAATTGACCTCTTAACTGTGGAACGGGACTCGCGGCCAATCTGGTCCACAGCAAGACGCGTGCTGACCGAAATCAGCGCTCCAGATAAAGAAAGAAACTGCTGTTCGGAGTTCAAATCATGCGCTGCCTGAAAATCTGATTTTTCTGTTAAGAATATGTCATTATAGGCTCTTTAAAATGAATTTAAGTCAAATAAATGTTTCAAATCTGATCAAAAATCTACAAACTTTTATTAATAAGTAATTATTTCCGTTAATGTTCAGTCAGTTTTGCCTAAAAATGTCTCCGTCGCTCAACAAGTGAACTTGTCTTGTTGCGTTTTTACCCACTATTACTACTATTTGTCGTTAAATGCCTCGGTGTGCCACACTTGGCAGAGAGTGCATTCTTTCCCCCTTTCAGTCAGCAGACCAGGGAGGAATTAATCTCCATCGTCGTTCATTGTTCCCCTCATTTGCATAAAGCTGCAGTATGACCAAGTCAAATAATTGCACAATCGAGGCTGAGCCGCAGGCCTGCGCCTTCCCTTCAATGGGCCTCTGTGTCCCGGTGCCTTCTCACCTGCCGAAAACACACCGTTATCTTAGGTGAGGGGGTGGGTGTGGGGGGCTGATTGCACGAAAGAACAAATAATGACAGGAAAAATAATATTTGATGATGGAGATAAACTTTTGATGCGATCATCTCGTGTTCTCCCCCCAGCCACGTGTTGTTGTTTTCCCCTCCTCCGTTCCGGTAATCCGTTCGCCCGTTTCTGCTCCATCACTTGTTCTTCCTTTCTGTCTGTACATCTATTAGTTGTGGTTTGTTGGGACTGCGAGCTTTGATGGCATTTTAACGAGTTCCTCTTTCCCAGAGATATCTTCTGCGGGGAGCGTGGGCCGAGTGCTATAGCCTTGGCTGCAGGGACGCATGCGCGTGTTTGCTCAGTGGCGTGTGCTGCCCTGTGCGCACGGGAAGCATAGGCGCCTAATTATCATACAGCTGCAGTCGCTGTAATGCAGGCTGAACCACATCCTCCTGGAGGTTTTTTTAAACCTCTTCTTTTGTCTGCATTTATGGATGTTGAAGAATAAACAAAATACAGAATGCTTAATAAAATTATGATGCTAAAGTTAGAAATAAAATATAAATTCCACTCCGTCCTTCCCTCTCAGAGCCTCACTGCTCCACCTGCAGGAGGAAAACTGAATCCAGAAGAGAGCGGGGAAAGTTTACCCCCACTGACTTTCTGTCAAACATTAACCATGTGGACTGAAGGTGCTGTGGAGCAGACTGGTCATTTCAGAGTAATTAGATTACATTTACTCTCACCGCGTACACGGAAGCCTGCTGCACTTCCCGGATGAATGATTGCTTCCACGTGCTGTGCCAAAACAAGCCGTTTTGAAGGTGCACTGGGACATGACTGTAATTGGTGTTCACTGCAGGACCACTTTCAATGTACTGTCAATCAATTATTGTAATGGATTAGCTCAGGTCCTATTCTGGCTGCTTGTAATCTGATAGAGGGCTCTTTCAGCACCATGGAGAGAGCCAGCGAGGGATCCAGATTTAATCAGGCAGGCCGTGAACGCAGCACAGCCGCGGCTTCAGGCTTTGTCCCCCAAAACTGAGAGCAGAGAGGAAACAATGAGGTAGTAGAACAAAACAGAAGTTATTGGTTTTTAAATATAGTTTAAATCAGGATGTTTTTTTTTTCCCTAAGACAAATCTTTGGGTTTTCTGGAAACACCTCCATCAAACCCCTCAAGGTGTTTCTCCAAGTACTCAGATCGTTTGCAGGATTTCAAAGGACAAACGAACAGGGGAGCAGAAGTTTTCGTGGAGGTTTCAAACTCCAGGACTCGGAGGGGAAATTAGGCCATGGCTTGTTTGGCTACCAGAGCCACACGGAGGTCACTGTCTAGACTTTAAAGTGTGCGTTGGATGGCTGCCCATGAGAGCGGGTTGCTGTGAAAAGCTTTGTAAAGTGGTACGGCTCTGAGCTTAAGACTAATGGACCTCACTGACTCGACTGGGAGTGTCCCTGGTGTTGTCTGTGCGTTTGACGATGTCCCAGTGAGGACGGATGCTTTCCAGCTTTGATGGTCATTCCTAAAAGGTTGTAGTGGTGGCAGCATTTCAGTAAAATATGCACTCTGTAAGTTGAAGAGTAGAATGGAAGCCAAATAAAGCACAAAGTACAGGCTAAAACACAAAGACTTCAAAGGCACAACACCGGATTTCTATTCATGTAAAGAGCCTCCCATTAAAAAGACTTCTTCCTGAATATCCGGCATATCAATGCTGGGCTCCCGGGGGCCTGTTTAGCCCTAATTTACTCATCAGAAACACCAGAGTGTCTTTCAATAATCTCTGCAGTCCGTTGGTTGTTTGGGGTGGAGTCCTCTGTCGGAAAGCATGCCCTGGAATGTTAAACACTAATTCACCTCTGAGCTGGGGAGGTGGATAAAGTGATTGTTCTATCTGGGAGCTGATTAAAACAGGCTGCGGCCCGATTCCCCCCTCTGCGCTCACCTCTGACGTCCATCACATTCATTTCGGTATTCATGAGTGGAGGAGAAAGCAGGCAGAGCGGCTGGCGTATTACAGATAATAAGGCCAGCGGGCACCACATTCACTGCCACAGGTCCCCTCTCCCACCCCCACCCCGGCCCCAGCTCATTCAATTACTTCACAAGAGTTCTCTAAGGCACAGCTGCACTATGGGGGTAAAGAGGAGCAAATTGAGGTACATTCATGTGGACGCACAAACACACACCCTCACACACCTTTGCTGCTACAAAGAAGTGGATGCAGGCTGGAGCAACTGATAGCAGTTTGCTTAGCAGCTAATACTTTCTCACACAAGTAAAATACATACAGGAAAAATTAATCCAAAAACTCCAACTTAGTTTGACTTTTTCCATGAGTTTTAATAATGTTTTTGTATCCACCTGCTGCTGCTGCTGCTATGACAGGCAGCTCTCCATGGTGCTGAACCGGTTTAAGGTTTCAGCTTTCTCTCTGAGTCCATGCAGGTGGCAGAAAATGTGGTGACCTGATTGTGGTTTTAAAGAACTGGAGGGATTTAAGGTAAACGCTAAACCAGGGGTCTGCAACCTGAGGCTATGGAGCCGCACGCAGCTCTTCTATCACTCCATTGGGGCTCTTTGACTTTGAAGAAAAACGCTTTAAATAAACAATGGGTTAGTAGTTTTAGTTTTAAATAATTTAGTTTTGTCACTTATGCTTAACATGTCAGATAATTAAGAAAAATATGGTTTAAATTATTTTCAGAATGATTCATTCTTTTGATACTATTTTTATTTTTTCATGTTTATAATAAAAAAGAAAAGGGATGCAGGTGATGAATGAAAATGCCATGTTTGACTTGGCCTCCTTACATTTTTAGCTCAGTAGGAGGATCTTATTTGACACAGGATGTACTTTATTTTGAAAGTAACTTGCATGTGCAGCCATCAAAAGTAAAGGA
>NC_050533.1:17569335-17574293 GCF_002922805.2 Oryzias melastigma
TTAAATTTCAATTGCAGCAAATTTATAATATCTGAATTGTATAAATTAATGACTCGATGGCTGTAAAAACCTAAATATTTTACTTAAAAAAAATAATCGGTAAAGTTCGGTTTTTCAAGGGTTTTAGTCTGGAAGAAACTGGACCAAAAATGCTCTTTTAGTGCTAAAGTTCGCCATGTTTCTATATATATCACAGATGCTGAAGGGAGGAACATCTCTTTTGTTTTGTGGTCTATTTTCAATATATTTCACTTTTAGATGAGCAGATTTGAGTCTAAATTAATCCTAATTAAGTGTTATTTTCAAAATAAATATAGCTACTTTTATCATTTTTACGTTCTGTATTTATAATGTAAGTTATTTTGCATAGAATATTAGTGAGATATTTAGATTTATTTTGGTTGTGTGGTTTGTAGCAGGGAAAAACTACAATAAAGCTCTTATTTTCCTGTAAAATTCTTTCATTTTTTTCCACAGTGATTCAAATCTTTTGACAGGAATTTTTAAAGTGCATACAAAGCAAGCCGTATTCCTGCCACGCGAACAGGAAGAGAGCAGCCTTTTCTTGACATTTGATTTGGGAATGCATCATTTCCCAAACAAAGAATTCCCAGAATCGACACACTCTTCATTAGATGGCATAATTTGCATTCTCTTATAATTGTGCTGCTTCCTTGATTATTAAATGATCAGCCTAATTAGGGAGCATAATAGGGTTAATCAGACTCTGCTCGTCACACTTATTATTATTCCTAAAAAAAAAAAAAAAAAAAAAGAAGAAGGAAAAAGATACGGTACTTGATTAATTATATCAGCCTTTTCATCAGCTGGGCTACCACTCCCCCCTCTGAAATTAATATCATGTTGTAAATGGAAGGAAGAAGCTGGCCGGACACAGACAGATGAAAGATTTCACTCAAATTAATTAAGCACTAATTATGCGGAGGGAGTTGGGAGCAGTTTGCATAATGAGCCCTATCAAAAGAGATCAGTCATGGAGAGGAGCTGTAGAGTTTCTATACAGCCTTCAGATGATGCACAGACAACGCTGCAGAGCATGAAGAGGGCTGCCAACCAAGTGGGAAGAGGGTTAAAGCACTTTAGGGCTGGAGTCGTGAGGTTGAGGAGGGTTTTGTTTGGTTTGTCAACATCACAAGCTCCCTCACTTGCAAACGTGGATTATTCCATTCTCACTTAGAGACATCCCATCTGCCCAGGGGCTGTGGGTGTATTATTATTATTATTATTATTATTTTTTCCCTCTCAGCTTAAGAATCAGATAATGAATTCCCCGGTTCAGCAAGAGCCGATAAGTACAGAATGTACCTTTAAAGTTAAGCTAATGACAAACAACCGGCCTCCTCGCTCCAGAGAGCTTTAAAGACCCTAATCACCTCCCAGAGCAATTCTAGTGGAGTTCAGTTATTGTTGATCAGGGACTACACTGCTGCGATCTTTTCAGACAATGGGAAAAGGGATTAACCGGACTGAAACTCTCCGTCTTAATCACCTGTTTAATCACTGCCTCTGTGCTGTGCAGTTGCTGCAATAGTCACGGCAATCATGCCCGGGCTGATCGGGGATCACTGCCCTTGAAGGTCCCCAAGTGAAATTACAAAGACTATGATTAGTTAATCAAATGAAGAACCCACTGTCCTTTCTCTATTTGTGTGCACACCTTATCTAAATGGAAATTGTATAGCCGAGACACTTCCAGAAGGACACATCTACATGTGAATTGAGCCCTAGGCAGTGAATACTGAATGAGATCTTTCATTCCCAATCATGGTGTTATGGCATTGTGGAGACTTCTGCATGTCTGAATGATATTTGTTTTCAGCGCTCGCGTGAGTGATGCAATCACTCAGCCGCTTGTAGAGTAAATCAGGCGGCAGTGGGTGGCAAGTCTCCAAACGCACATAATAATGTGCGCCACAATGTCAAGATGCTGTTGTGGGGAGAGGACACAGACTGAGAGGACCAGCATCTCACCAAAAGTACACGAAATCAGCAAAAAAAGGCCTTCATAGTGAACACTGTTTCAGCCTGTGGGAGTGTTTGCAAGCACTTCAACATTTTCTGTGAAGTTACGTTTGTGTTTCCTGGACTTTATAGTAATTGTTTGTTCATTTCAATCGATTAACTTGCTATAACTGTTTAGCTGAAAAGAAAAACTATGAAAAAACACAAGCAAATGGAAACTTAAATAAAAAATGTTTGAATATTTTTGAATTTTCTTACCAAAATATGGACCTGTAAAGAGTAGAATGTAAAGAGAAGGCGGTTCTGCTCTTTTTGCAGCCTACAGGTGTCAAATGTACCATTTTCTTCAATCTTTTAGAGAAAAAAAAACAAGCATGATTTAATACACATTTGAATGATCCATAAATTGATTTATTAAAATGTTTTACATTCCAAATATTTTACATAAATTAATAAAATCTAGATAGTCTATTTATTATTCACTTGTTATTTAAAACTAAAATGCAAATCCATTTTAGTAGAGAAGCTATTTTTTTTCTTTTTATTTTAAGCAGATAACAGATTCAAACATTAAAACCTGAATCTTGGTTAATAAATAGGACTGTATTGATAAAAAATGATTAAATGATTTAAGCTTAATAGATCAATAATCGATCCATAAAAGTAGAGGTCAATCTAATGCATAATGCTAAAGTCTGTTAGCTTGATGCTAACATATAATGGGATTTCCCATTGGATGGCTAATGCTAACACTCAGTCAATCCAAGCATACATCGCTGAGTAAATAAACATCTTTATAAACTCATAGGTATAGGAACTGCATCTGATTAATATAAAATCTTCCAAAATATATAGAGATTATTAATATATATCTAAACAAATGTGTCTAAATGTGTAAACTCAAAATTTAATTGAATGAAATTGAATTGAGAGGATTAAAAGAATGGAAAAAAATCGGAATCGGATTACTCCAGGCTCTAGTGAATAGAGTCGATTCTGGAAATATTGACAATACTCAGCCCTATTAATAAAGTGTCGTTTTACATTTGAAGTGCTGTAAAAAAGAAAAAAAATCATGTTTTTATGTTACGCTGGGGTTCACTTTCAGCCAATTGTAATTACCCGACTTTAAAGCGAGCTTGTGATTTGACGTCTTTTTGTTTACATCACATGTATATAAAAAAGACAGAAGAGACACAACAAGAAGTAAAACTGACTAAGTTAGCCAGAGATCGATTATTTATGATCAATTTTATACCTTTTGACCAACTTAATCTGTGGTTTTCAACCAATACTGTTTCTAAATTGATTTTTTAATCGTTTGTGTCCTTAATTTTGAATCTGTCTTAACTTTAGCCAGAAAAAGGGAAAACTTCCAGTTTAATCTGGTCAAAACTCACATTTAACCTTTCGTATTTAACTTACAATGTAGATTATGATCCATTTTTAATGAGTAGCAGAAGAAAACAGTGGTGGATTGTAAAAAGTAACAAATCATGTAAAAATGGACAGATTTGAAATCCTAAAACTTAAGCTGAAACTATAATTCTGTTTAGGAAAACACTTTAAACTAAATGTTAATCTTTAACACATGAAAAAGTGGGCAATTGTGCAGTAAAATTTCTCCAAATATTACTACTTTGTGCTTTTTTCTGAACATTTTCCTCAATAAACAGCCCAGTGGTTGAGCTTAACTGAACCATCTGAACATTTCCTCGCCACCAACTAACCCCCGTTTAGAGCGATTAGAAATTAAGTCATTTTTTTAGCTGTAAGCAGAGCTTTCTCTGGCGTCTGTCAGACATGCTGTTGGACATTGTGACCGTTGTTCCTAAAGAGAAAAGAATGTCCATCCACGCCTTTGTGATAACTTCCTTCCAGGGGCAGCAGACTTGACCCACACATTCTTCCAAAAATCACCGCTATTATTCGTCAGTGACAGCAGCTCTTTGGAGGGCCGGTTGTGGAGGGGGGGAGGCGGGGGTCTCTGGAAGGTAGAGGGTCGCGGACGTCCCAATCCATCTCTGTCTGCCAAGCGATTGATTGTGATTTAGGGCACGGTGCAGGAGATGGTGGGGTTCCTTTCTGATGAGCGATAGGAGGGGAACCCTTTGACTCCCAGCACATGGCAAGCAGAGGCAGGGCTGTGAGGATGGGTCACAGGCAGCTGGTGGGGGGGCATCGGCGTTTGTGTGGAAGCAATGTGGGGGTTGCATTGATCACAAGATAGAAAGTGTCAAAAATGGGGAACAAAGCCTGCAAACAACCATGCGAGTCTATCACTTAACCCATCTATCACCCTCCCAGCTTTGTGCTCACCGTAACGCTTTCTGCCTCATTGTTTCATCAATGTGGGACTCATCATCAACAGGGGGGTGGAATCAGACATACTTTGATAAAAGCACCAAACATTTTAAAAATAATCACCTTAATAGATAACATTTCACTCAGGTACAATAATCGGTTTTTGGTAAATTTATCCTGTTTCTTTTTACTTAGATTTTTTTTAGTGAAAATTGCCGTACTTAGGTTATTTAAAAACTCATTTAAAGTCATTTTCTGCAACATTTTTTTATATTTAATAATATGAATTAACTTGTCGATAAATACCAAACAATATATTTCATGAGTTTTAGATTTTGTACAGAGCCCCAATAGCAGGAGTGTCAGACTCCAGACCTCGAGGGCCGGCATCCTGCTGGTTTTCCAGAAGTCCTGCCTTATCAGCTGCTGATTACCTGGATCAGGTGTGTTTGGCCAATAAGAAGATTCAATGCCAGCTTGGTTGGAAAATATGTCGGACACTGGTCCTTGAGGTTTGGAGTTTGACACTTATGCCGTAAAGGGAATTTGAAATAAAAAAGATTTGAAATAAGTATGTGTTGAGCACCACATACTATCTGTTTTTTTTCTAAGAATATATTTTTTTGTGGTTGCTATCTGGTGCGCACCAGATATTCTTAATTTTTTTCGAG
>NC_050533.1:17574438-17575071 GCF_002922805.2 Oryzias melastigma
GTTTTAGATTTTGTACGGAGCTCCAATAGCAGGGGTGTCAGACTCCAGACCTCGAGGGCCGGCATCCTGCTGGTTTTCCAGAAGTCCTGCCTTATCTGCTGCTGATTACCTGGATCAGGTGTGTTTGGCCAATAAGAAGATTCAATGCCAGCTTGGTTGGAAAATATGTCGGACACTTGTCCTTGAGGTTTGGGGTTTGACACTTATGCCGTAAAGGGAATTTAAAATAAAAAAAGATTTGAAATAAGTAAGTGGTGAGCACCACATACTATCTGTTTTTTTCTAAGAATATATTTTTTTTGTGGTTGCTATCTGGTGTGCAGCAGATTCTATCTGATTTTTTTCTAAAAATATATATATATTTTTTTGTGGTTTCCATCAGGTGTGGACCAGTTACTATCCGGTGAGCACCATTTGCTTTACGGTGTGCACCAGATACTGTTTTTTTTTCCTAAAAAAATGTTTTTTGTTTGTTTTTGGTTATTATCTGGTCCACACTAGATACTACCTGGTGAGCACCAGATAATATCTGGTGAGGACCACATACTATCTGTTTTTTCCTAAAAAAACAAAAAAAAAACTTGTGGTTGCTATCTGGTATGCAGCAGATTCTATCTGAAATATATATATTTT
>NC_050533.1:17575293-17579864 GCF_002922805.2 Oryzias melastigma
AGGAAAATTAAAGACAATTCAAAGAAAAAAAAATTATAATCACAATAAAAATGTTCTAATTTGACTTTTTTCTCTCTTTTTAAAAAAATACATTTTTTATTTTAATATTCAAACTTATAAAAATGTCTACCCACTTCTTGATAAATCCATTTTTTGTCAGATCTTCCTTGGAAGGATGTTAAGCCTCGCTCCACTGGCCTGATCTGGCAGCTTAACTCCATAATGAACCTGAGACCAGGCGAGTTGGGAAATGCACTGCGCTTCACAGCATTTTTATATAATGAGGGGGGTTATCTGCTGTTTACTCTATAGCATCCATCTAACCATCCATTAGCTATGCTCGCTTATCCTTTTAGAGGGTCACGGGGCGGAGGATCCAGCCTCCAAACTTGCTGCTATGTGCCACACTTCGGGATCAAAACAACCTGCAGCAAACGCCTTGTTCCCCGAAGTATTTGGAAATGATCCGTTTATTGTTCCGAATGAGCTCATAATTCCACATTTCCCAGCGGTAAACAAACAGCGCTTGTTCTGTCAATCACAGGAAGTGGTGTCGGCCAGGTGGACATGTGGCCGGTAACCTGATCTGCTGTTGACAGAGCAGGGACAGGTGCTCCAGCCAAACTAATCCATACATGCATGCTAGACACAGGTCATCCATTAAGACAGATTGATTTGAAGCTTTAAAAGACCTTTCCCCAACAATCCCCGGCTGGCCTTACCTTTACTGTTGCCATGATACCAAATTGCAGTAATTCAGGATCGCCTGAATTTGAAAGGGAAAGGAATGTTGGCTGTTTGTGCAGCTAATGCTGGAAACATTTTGCCAGTTCATTGAAAGGTTGAAAGTTTGAGAAATGAACATCTATTGACTGAATCAGAGAGGATAATTATTTACCAGAGGCTTCTGCGTGGTTTACGCTCTCATGGGAATGTGGAGGGAGGCAGCCCGCTTCCCATAAAACCCCTGTTAAAGAAAATAAAGCGGGTTTCACTGTGATTCATTGTTATTATCAAACCCACTTCCACGAGGCCCCAAATGCCAAGTAAAGGTTTACAGGCAGAGGCCAGGCATCTGATTGGCTGAGGAGCCACCAGTGGTCTCACCTGTTATCCACAGCTCAGTGCATGGTAAACACCCTCAGCCGGACCTGCGGGGAGAAAGAGCCCATCTGGTCAGCGGCATTAACAGCCAGCTCTTTAACAATGGCTTCCTGCGACGGATGAAGGGCACAACAGGCCAGATCAGCCAATAAAAACAGGCTATGCATGATATTTAGCCTCAGACGCCGGGCTTAGCGGCTATACAGGTTGCCTACTGTCCGCTGAAGCAATAAAAACAAGAAGGCAATCTCCCAGAGAGGGAGGGATGCTGTGCATAAAGCTGCCTGCCTCGGCTGTGTGTCTCATCATTTCTACATAAAAAAAGAATGCAAAGTGGGAGTCATTTCCACCGAGCTTTCACATAAACAACAAGATTAACTGGTAAAAATCTTTACACAATTATTGCCCATTTTGCTAGCTGTCCCATTTAGAGGGTCATTATTTGCCAGGAGCTAGGAAGGTGACAGATCATTTTCTGGAAAGGGCAGATGTTTTTTTGACTAAACAGTGCCACCATGTGGTCATTTTAAAGATTGCATCCTGGAAGCTGTTAGAGAAACTGTTGAAATTGACGGATTTCATAAGGATTGAATTTTTTTCACACTTCATATTGAGAAATGGTTTGTATTGAACCCCTCATGAGACTTTAATAAGGTTAGAAAATGTTTTATTCGAATTTTTAAGCTTTTTATTTTAGGATGAGACAAAAATCTGTAAATGAGATCCATGGAAAACAAAGGGATTGTGAAGACAGAGAGGCTTGGGGTGGAGTTTGAACAGAAAGCAATGGGCTCTCTACAGCTGCCAGCACTAATGAGCATAATTACCCCAGTAATAACATTAGCCTATCTGAGGGAATGGAAGGGAAGGACAAGTGGTTGTCTTCAGTGAATGTGTGTGCATGGGCGTGCACGTGCACGCCCCTCTATCTCACTTGCGGTTTCTTCCTCATTCCCTGAATCTCAATATCTCTTTGTTAGCCCACAATAATTGTATTTGGGCCTCATATCCGTGTATCAGATTTGAGTTTGTACAAGGTAATTAGCAGAGGAAGGGAAGCCTCCACACCAGGAGGACAAATGCCCCCCCATGACATCATCCCGGCTCCACTCAGAAGGGGAAGCAGCTTTTTTTTCTCTCTCTCTCCCCCCTCTTCCCTTAAACTCATCTATCTCGCCAGTCATCTGTCAAGACAGAGAAGAATGGGGGCGTAAATGCGAGCAAAAGTTGATGACACTGGGAAGCAGCGGAGCTGGGATTAAGAAGATAAAGAAATGATGAGAGGAAGGAGAGTTAAAGGAGAAAAATGTGATCCCAGATGAGATGGAGGGCTGTGTTTTTGCAGCAGCAGGCCTGTAATCTCCAATCAGCTTTCACTAACAGACAGAGGGGGAAAGTTCCTCTGTGCTAATGCAGCTGCCATTCAGAAGGGGCCACTGCGTCCAGCTGGGAGTCTGAGGGATGAGGGGGGATTATCTGGCACTCAGGTGGAGAGAGATGAAGAGAATCAGACGGGGACCCTGTGGACGGTCACACCCTCTCTCAGTCCATTCATCAATTCTTCCCTCTCTTTTTGCTTTCAGAGAACAAATGTAATGTACTCCGTCTTTTCTGGGTGGAGTGGTGGCAGCGGCAGGAAATGATGGAGGCTTTATCTCAGGGTGACTTCTGTCTCTGGACAGAATCGACAATTTTATCAATCAATTTCACTGATGAATGTTCAACCATTTTGCCCTTGGGTGAATTTAAAAGCTTAATTAGTTTGAATTATTTTAGTTTTAGTATATGTAAACAGTTCCAAAGGTGTGTAGCTTTTCTAAAGCTGTTTTTTTTACAGTAAATTTAAAAAATCTTACATTTTAGGTTATAGAATAGGAAACAGGTTTTTGATAAAACATTACAGGAGCTAAAAGTCCTCACAGAATTAATGAAAAAAATTTGTTTTAGCAATTACTAATAGTACATATATAAAATCTGTCTTTGTTCTTTGTTAAAGTTGTTGTTCGGTAGCTGCCCAATACAAAAAAAAACAAAAAACTGTGTGTTTGTGGGAGTTTCTTCTTTAACATTGATTCTTGAGGACTGGTTTCAGAACCCACATAGAATAGAGAAGCATCTGCGGGATGTGCTGGTTCTGCAGCCATGATTGCTCACTGATAAATTAATACATTAATTAGAGGTGGAGGTAAAAGACAAACAGAGATTTATCAGTTCATGATAGAATTTACACTCTCCATTTTACTTTTTAAAGTTAATGTGGAATTAGAAAAAAAAGAGTTCATAATACAAATTTACAGCAATCTGAATTATCTTATGTTAAAACATTAACAGAAATTCACACTTTACTTTCAGTCTTTAATTAGCTTTATTAAACAAAAGGTCAAGTGCTGCAATTTTTTATAAATATCTCCTAAATCACAGCTTCACCAGTCATGATCCACATGTTGCATTAAGTAGCTCTTAAAGCTGAAGAAAAAATATCTGAAGGTTAAAAAAGTTCTCAAGAATTATCTGATGTAATTAGGTAACGATAGGCACGAGGGCTGGAAGTCAAGCTGACTTTGAATTGACTTTCTGGAACATGAGTTTTACCTTTATTAATATTAGCATTACATTTACTGAGATTTAACATATTTTGCCACGTTTGTGAAACTACATTATTATTTTCATTACATAGATTACTGTGGGCATCAAGAGTTTTGCAGATATTACCCACAACAGAATTCTTTATTTTAATTATTCTGAAAAAAAAAGACAGATTTTGCATTGTCTTTGTACATGACATGTGCTATACAAATAAACTTGCCTTGCAATTTGACAACTTTTCAACCCAAAACCACACTGTGTAAATTTAAGACCACTCCCTGCAGCAGCTGTCTTTCTACTGTGGACGAGCTCCGCTGCAGTCTGGGAGGCTGGCTGCAGCCAGAGAACCACCATGCTGCAACAGGACAAAAACGCTGGTATTGGATTAGTATTTTACCCGTCACGTGCCCAAAGTTGAGTTCCTGATTGGCTGATGCATTGCTGCGACCTGTCAAACTTCTGTGACCTGCTGTGAAATGCAGCCAGACATTCAAGCGCTGCGCGGCGGACTCTCGTGTTTGCCCAGTCAGCTGCCTTATATGAGCCCACCCACTATTTTTTGAAAGACAACGGGATTGGTCAGACATGTCCAAAGTAATTTTAAACAGCGATAGTTCAAAAACTATAAGACATATCTAAAAGAAAAGCAATATCTGTACGGTCCGATTCCTCCTCTACATTTGAAAGTTTGAATGGCTCCTCTAGCTGAGAAATTGTGGAGATACAAGTCAAGTTGAATCACTGTCTATTCAACTTAGAAATATTTGAACAACTTAAAAAATCCAAAAACTGTAAAAATTTGCAATTTTTTAAAGCGAGCACAAAAATCCAGAAAGTGAAGAAACAAAAGAATGTTTGAATTTCCAAATTAGCATAAAACA
>NC_050533.1:17585077-17586918 GCF_002922805.2 Oryzias melastigma
ACAGGTCTGACTTACTGCCGGCCATGCAAACCAAGCTCCTGCTCCGGTCATACAGAGACCGGACAGCCCTGAGTAAGGCTCCCCGGACTCGTTATTCCCAGAGCACCCCCTACAAAACTCTACGCAAACTTCAACTGCTTCAAAACTCTGCCGGTTTGTATTATAAACATGGAGTCTGCTGCTTTTGCTCAGAGCGCCGATATCAAGCGGCGCTACGAGACAAAACAAAACTTCTGACACAAATTACACGACAGAATGAGTGATGTGGTCAAGGAAAATATACGAACTGAAAGTACAGTGCGAGCGTACAACACACAGACGCTAACAGCACAACGAGCTCACGAGTACTCACTACGAGAGGAATGGATGATGGGCAAGCACAAAAAAGTCACTCCAAAATTATTAAAGAGTGTATGGAGGCAATGACAGAAACAATATTAGAAGGAAAAGAGGAACAGCAGCTTCAAGAAAAGGTCTGACAGATTCCCCTGTCGTCCACAAGAACGAGCTGCTTTCCAGAGATGTGCAGGACTATGGAGCCAAATCGGTGCCAATATTATTTGAAAACCAATTAAAACAAATTTATAAAAAAAAATTCATGTTTGGCTAAAAACAAAAAAAATAAATGTCAGAAAATTATTTTCATTCTAAAATGAACTTAATTTCAACTTCAAATGTACATTTTTTTAAGATTTCAAAACTAAAAATTTCAATTCCATTTTTTTTTAATTCAACTCTATTTTTTTTTTTTTTTTGTTGTTGTTCATTTTCAAATATGAAAATTTTAGTTTCAAAACTTTTTGCCTTGTTGTGGCGGGGCTAACACGAAGGACCAAACCAAATGGATGAGTGTGGTAACTTCAGTCCTGGTGCATTCACTGACTCTGCTAGAACAGAGTTTTGGACACACTCTCGTCTTTTTCCATCCCTCTTGGGACAACTTTAGAACATGATAGTACAGACAGTCAGTTCTTCACTGACACTTTTTTTGAAAATGAAAGATAAAAAAGACCTTAAGCTGGAAAAAAAATGAAACTGATAAAGTTTGGGGATTGAAATTCTGAGTTTGACACCTTAAAAAAATAGAACATTTGAAGTTGAAAATAATTACATATATATATAAATATATATATATATATATATATATATATATATATATATATATATATATATATATATATATATATATATAGAACAGTAAAAAATGTCTGACATTTTAATTTTTTTTGGCCAAACACCAATGCTTTTTCAATTTCTTTTATTTGGGTTTGAAATATTATGGGCCCCAATTTGGCTCCATACAGTTCCAGCTCAACACCACCATTCAAAGTGCCATCTACATCTCTTTATGTCTGTTTTGTAGTTTACCTTTATGTCTATAATGTTTTTTGCACTTATGAAAGTGTAGCATTAATGTAGCAATGTAGCATTATTTGCGACCTACTTTTAAGGGTTGTAAAACAGAAAATTAACATTTGCACAAGAAAAGGGATTAATTATGAATCCTTTTTGAGGTACATTCATGTTACCTGTTGCACTTTAAGTGACAGACAGTAGAATGTTAAAGTTTGTGAAAGAGCACACACATTGGGAAGCAAGTTTATGTACAATCTTCTTTTTTCCTCTATAATGCATGTACATGTATGAATTTTTGTACAAAAAGGAATGAGAGAAATACTTGTTGAGACAATGAGGTAAAAGATTTCTTTGCAAATTTTACTACGCATTGTAATCAAATAAAAGAACAGAAAAGTGAAATATTGACTGAATGTTTTTGCATGTTTGGACCCCGGTCTACCAAGCTGACAGAGTTACTGGACCTCTCGCCAAATTAGTTGGAG
>NC_050533.1:17587489-17615608 GCF_002922805.2 Oryzias melastigma
CGCTTTTCACGTGCATCTGATCAGACTGTAACGTGGACCGCATGTGAAGTGACAAGTTGCTGCTGCTGCGGCGCGCGAGAGGGGGGGGCGCGCGCCGCTCTGCAGCGGCATCACCCAAATGCTCCTTTTATCTCAACAAAAAGGAATAAATGTAAGTAAATCCAAAAGGACCGCTGACAGAATCAAATGTTGGGATGGTTCTCCCTCAAATGCTTGAACAATGACTTGTACAATTCTCCCGAGCCAGCGTGATTAAAGTAGAAGCTGTTTATGTCCCGCGGTCTCGTGGTAGAGGCGTGGAAAGAGGCGGGGACTTGCAATAAACTCACACCAGATTGGCGACAGTACTTCCTATAGATTCCATGACTCAGCTATGACTCACAGCGACTCAGACCAATCGCTGGAGATGGGTTGCAGACGTTTGCAAAATGGCGGTAGCCATTTCAGGAAGTGATGGTGAAAGCGGTGGCCTACTTTCGCGAGGAGTGGAGGTAATGCATTTCTAATGGGGGACCTCATAGCTCGATAAGTCCATTATTTTTACAGTCAATGGGCTAGAGGCAATTTTCGGGTACTTGTTACAGGCCCAGGATGTCCCTTGCTTTTATACATCAGCAGCAGGGTTAGCTTTGCTGTATACCGCCTCTCAACCTGATAAATGAGTAACCTGCTACGAGTGTTTGTCTCCATATATTTCACAACATGATATTTTGTCAAAAGTATGCAAAGTTGCTTGCATGCTACCATGCAAGAAACACATATTTTTGTACATGTAGAAAAAAAGAAAAAAATCAGGGAATTGTGGATTCACTTCTCCCATAACATAATGATCCATAAGTTGTTATGGACTCATTCTGATTTCTTGCAAGGTCAAAGCTTAAGGTTTTGTCTTTCTGGTCACAGTTTCTTAATCTCCATCTCCATCCTTTCATCCATCCACCTTCCTCACCCGTTGAGTCCTTTTCAGGGTTGTGGCGTCACCACAGACTGTCCCAGCTACTGTTGGGTAACCAGGTTGGTAAAACAAGAGAATAACTTCTCTGGTATAATATTTATCTACTTCCATTAGATTCCTAGTTGTTTAAAACATCTAAAATATTTTATATATATATCCACCTGAGTAAAGATTCATTTAGTGTTTTCATAAATACTCTCATTTGTAAAGGCTTCATGAAAATAGGCCTTATTTGCTGCATTCATAATATGTCACAAGGATGAATTGCTGCTTTAAAAATTTCATAACCTTAAGGCTTTAATTAAAGGGTGCAGTGTCTGAGGGAGTTTATGTCAGTGTGTGACAGACATAGTTTGATTCAACTTTATAAAAAGAACTAAAAGATTTTGAAACAACACAAACATAAACCACTATATTAAATATTTATTCATTTATGTATGAATAAACAAAAATATGGGAGCTTTTATTCTGAACCCTGAACTTTCACTAAATGTGCACGTGCTATGTTCTTTGGTAACGTGGCACTACTGTCAATGACATTTGACATGAACAGAATGCAGGATATTCACAACAAGCACTTCCTTGTGTGACTCGGCAAAGGCGTGGTTTAAGTACACTACACTTTACGTCGGCGTTTGCGACGCATTCACGTTGCCAGAAAAAATAAAATTCACATAAGATGAAAAATTAGAATCCGGTTAGTTTTCTAAATAAAACGACCAGGTTTTTTACATTAGTCCACAAAACTAGTAAAATTTAAGCCAAAAAATGTTTTAGCTAATAATGAATACACTTAACACATAATTCTAGCGAATTCAAGTAAATGTAACCATTTGTTTTGATATTTATGCAAATGTTTGCTTTTATTTTGAAGGCATACGCACGGGAACGTCGCGCACTGATATGCGCCTCTTCACTCCTCTCCACGTGTACACGGAAGTGTAATATGTCTGTATCGAAGTCTTCTCTGAATGAAGTCGACAAACCCTCCACTCTGTGGCTACTGAACACATTCATCAAAATACTTTAAAGAAAGCAAAAAGGAGAAAAAAAAAGTAAGTATTTTTTTAGACTATTTCCCACTGTTAGAATGGACCTACTTTACGTTCGTAAAAATACTTAAACTTATGTGTACTGCGGTTTTGGTTCAGTTTTTATGAAATTGACGGCGGTAGAAAAAGTTTACAAAAGTTAAGATTTTTAGGGAGTAAAATGTGACATTGTTTTTTCTTATTTGTTGAAAATTTAGATAATTAAACATTTTAAAAGTTGTTTTTCTTGGTCTGGATACTCAAGAAAACACATTTTAGGATGTATTAGTCTAAAAACAAGATTATTCACATGATATATAAAAAGTAAGTGGTTGTAGTGTTTTCTTCGACTTCTATGATTGTTGATGTGGTCAGACAGGCTTGAACCTATTGATTAAAATAGGTGCGTCTCATACCTGTCAGGAGCTTACAAAGCTTTAAGATGTATTAGGTTCTGACAGGGGTGGAGTCACACACCTGGAAGAGCAAAAAGCAACTATTTATGGATTTTATTTTTTGACACATGCTTTTGACAGGCCCAAAAATGGGAGAGAAGATTCTGGTCACTGGCGGAGCGGGATACATCGGGAGTCATTGTGTGCTGGAGCTTATTGAAGCCGGATACCACCCAGTTGTTATTGATAATTTCAGTAATGCAGTACAAGGTACGTTGCTTTTCTGTCATCATATAAGCTTGTTTGTCAGACACACTAATGTTGTGTTTCCATCCTGATCCTGTTGGTGAAGGAGAGGGAGTCGTGGCAGAGAGCATAAGAAGGATAGAGAAGCTGCTGAACACCACCATTGAGTTTCATCAGCTGGATCTCTTGGACCGTCCCGGCCTGGAAAATCTTTTCAAAAAAGTAAAAATATTTATACATCTAATAATCCTGGAATCAAACAGGTTACTATCAGACAATATTTACAAATAAATATCAGTTTTATTTAAATGCTTACTTAAATCAGCTCAAAATATTATTTCCTTAAAAGAATGACCCCTCCTATCAACCACTCATTCCCAGAGTTTTATTTTAAAGTTTTTCATAAAAAAATGAAACAATCATGATTCGTGTAGCCTTCACTTTTCTCATATCTGTAACTGTGTCTGTGCTGCAGCATACTTTCGCCGCTGTGATGCATTTTGCTGGCCTGAAGGCTGTTGGGGAGTCAGTGGAGCAGCCGTTACGCTACTACAAAGTCAACCTCACTGCCGCCATGAACCTGATAGAGGTCAGTGTCCACCTGAATTTTAGATTTTGTCATGCATTCAGATTGGAATGTCCTTACTGCTTCGTAAGTCACTCTTTGCAATAAATGTTTCCTTTGTTGCTGACTCGGCTTTTGGAGTCTACTTGAATACTTAAGTGTACTTCAGTTTGCTTAAATCAACCCTTTTAATTTCTCTGGATTAGTTTGCAAAATGATTATCTTGCATTGTTTAGTTTTTGCCTATAACAAACTCTGACAAGAAGGTAAAAATATTAAAAACAAGAGAAGTAAAACCTAGCTGTGTCATATTTCTACTAATTCCTTCATGGAATACCTCTTGTGTTTTCTTAAAAATACAACTTTTTTGGTTTGTGCATCTTCTAATTGCACATTTACTCAGATTTTTTTATGTTGCTTCACACCAGATATGGTATAATCTTTTGTTTATGTCCACTTTGGTGCAGATCAAGTATATAAACCATGGTGAGTTTGAAAATTTGGGTCTTGGTTCACTTGCAAGTGAACTCTGGTACACTTCACATCAGCGTCAGTATAGGCAGGAAGTCTACCCAGCAAACCAAAAAAGGGAAGTAAAGCAACCAAGTTCCAATAATTGGTGTGTAAATAGGAAAAAAAGCACAAATATTTTTTATTTTTTCCTCCAAAACAATTCTTATTTTGAGCAATACTGCCACCAAAAGAGCCATTGTAGTTGCTGCATATGGTTTGTAATCATGAGTGTGACGTTAAAGGAGACCAATCCAAACTGAAGTGTACGTTTGTGGACTTGTTCCTGCCCTGAATCGAGTCTATTGGACTTTTCTGGTCTGAAAGCACCCACTATCATCTTCCTGACTGTGTTCCATGTTTCTGTACATCTCCACATGTCTCAGGTCATGCAGACTAACAACGTACGCAACTTGGTCTTCAGCAGCTCGGCCACAGTATACGGAGACCCCACCCGCCTCCCCATTGATGAGCAGCACCCCGTTGGGGGCTGCACCAACCCCTACGGCAAAACCAAATTCTTCATCGAGGAAATTATAAAGGATCAATGCAAAGCAGAGAAGGTGCTAACCGCTGAGTAAACCTGTATAGATACGCAAGCTTATAGTCTTATTCGCTCATCATTAAATCCATGTGAGTAGGATTGGAACGCTGTGCTGCTCCGCTATTTCAACCCCATTGGAGCTCATTCCTCTGGTCTGATTGGAGAGGATCCTCAGGGCATCCCCAACAACCTGCTGCCATACGTTGCCCAGGTACCAACAATCACTGCCAAACACATATCCAGACTACTACACAAATACACAAAGCAGTTAAATGGGTTGTCGTGTTCTCAGGTTGCTGTTGGGAGGAGACAGTGTTTGAGTGTGTTTGGAGATGACTATGACACGGTTGATGGCACAGGTACAGACGGAGGTCTTTCATTCAGCTGTCTTTTATTTTGAAGGATGCAAACACCTTTTCCTTTCAGGAGTGAGAGATTACATCCATGTGGTTGATCTGTCAAAGGGTCACATAGCAGCTCTGAAGAAGTTGAAGGAAAACTGCGGCTGCAAGGTGCTTGAAAGGACATTTTCGAACCATTTATTCAAGACACTGATATCCTGACATCTGTGCATTGTTCTGTTTATGTGTGCAGGTTTACAATTTGGGAACTGGAAAAGGCTACTCTGTGCTCCAAGTAGTTAAAGGGATGGAGAAGGCATCTGGCAAGGAGGTGAGTTGCACAAGTTATTCTTCTCAGAGACTTCACAACTTTCAATCTATTTGCATGAATCGATTTAGTGGCTAAATGCTGTTGCAAACGCAATGTGTCTTCTGTAAAGATCCCATACAAGATTGCCCCACGTAGAGGAGGAGACGTAGCATCCTGCTATGCTGACCCTAAACTGGCTGAAGAGGAGCTGGGATGGAAGGCAGAATTTGACATGGAGAGGATGTGTAAGCTCCATGCATTGACTGTAAATAAGAACTGGACTGAGCAAGTGTGACGTCACCCATAGAAAATGACTTAATTCCCGATCTAACCAAATTAAGTAAATTCAGTCGCCATTTTTTATACGATATGGACACCACCATGTTGAAGCCAGGCAGCATCAGTAAACAGTGATTGATCCAGCGTTTCTATGGCAACCACTCTCACCAATCAGGAGTGAGCTTGTCCAAAGTCCACACCCCTACACCTTGAAAGTGGGCTCGTAGGATTTGCCAAACATTTCCCGTGTGAGACCACATGCTTTTATTGAGGAATTTTATATTGGAGCCAGCGGGCACTTCCTGTTTGGAACATTAGCAGGTTACTCTGTCCAGTTCTCATATACAGTCGATGGTTCCATCACACAATGCAATTTGACAATCAGCAAAAAAAAATAGATTCGATAATCTGTGTCATCTTTATATTTTCATTCAGGTGCAGATCTGTGGCGCTGGCAGTCCATGAACCCCACTGGATTTACCAAGAGCACCACGTCCTGATCGATACTGGATGTCTTTATTATGACTGTCTATTTTGTGTTAATTCACCAAAGCAGATACTATTTTCTCCTATTTTTTCATGTCATATTAAAGCAAAGGTCTCAAATTTGAGTTTCTTTCATGTGATTTGTAACTATAGATTGTATAATGGAGTATTTTTTTCTTTATTTGTTTCTGAACAGCAGGGATTCTTTTCTTAACTATAATTATAGAAGTCATAAAAAGGATGAATAAAAAAAATTCTAACAGCAAAATGGTGCTTTGTTTATCATTGAATTCAAAGAAACATTTTTAAAAATTGATTATTTGTCTTTGTTGTGTGATATGTTTTGGAGAAGTACATGTGACTTAAAAAAATACAATATTAAAGATATACTGGAGTAAGGTGAGCCTAAATTCCTGCAGTAATGGTGTTTAAAGTGAGGTACGTGTTGTTCCTGTAAAGAGGCACTGGGGCTTTAAATGGCTCCCTGAACCCTCGGGCACCCTGTTAATAAACACCCACGTCAGCACAGAGCTCCAGTCTCTCTGACCGGGTTTCGGTCTTTAGGGCTGAGCAGGAAGTGCCTGGCTGTGGACCCTGGACGGGGAAAATAAAGAGCGGAGGGGGAGGGTCAATAAAAGGCACAAATAAGCATTTAAATGAAAAAATGGATGTAGAGGCAGATGCAGGGGCGAGTAGAGCGTGCCGGGCGGCGGGTGAATCCAGTCACCAGTGAGTATCGATGCTTTTCTGTCGGGGGATCAGGGCGTCAGCGGGTCCTTGCCGACACCTCGCGCCTGCGAAGGCGTCGCTCGGTCCGGGCAGCAGGCGAGAGCCGCTCGCTGCGCTCCGGACCTCCGGAGAGGAGTGGGGGCGGTCCTCGCGGATGGAAACGGGCGTTTGTTTCATCAAATGGATTCGCGGTGTGATCGTATTTATCTGGGCTCGCGGCGTGCTGCACCGCTGGAGGAGGTCGGTGTCTCTTTTTTTCTCTCCCCATTGTGTGCTGGCTGGAGCCTGAAGTGGGCGTCGCTCCAGGACAGACGGGGCTGCTCCGGCGCCGCTGCCCGCTTTCCTCTCGCAGGACTGCAGCGATCTCGTGTCCGTTTGGAGGTCGAGCGTGGCCGAACCGGGAGGGTGTCTGGATGGACGAGTCTGACTCGGTTCTGAGTGTCATGTGAAGCTCCGGAGTGTGTCAGGCGGGTGTTTCAGCGAGGGTTATCGGGCGCTGCGGAGCTTTTTCAAGCATATCGCGATACTGAAGGACGCGTTTGAATCTGAATCCAAACCACAAAAAATAAAAAAAGGACTAGCTGAGTTTTTATAAAGTAGTCAATTTTTCAAATATGACTTTTAGGATGATTATTTGTATAGTTTTCCTATTCCGATGGACTGCATGAACAGCAGACACATTTGGTAATAACTGTATGATGTATTTGATTAATCCCCGACGCACTCAGGAGACCAAACAGGGATAAATAAATGGATTGTTACCCGTCCTCCCCGATAGAGTCGGGTGTAATCTATTATAAAGCATTTTCTGATTGATGGATCGCTCAGCCAATCAGAGCGCAGAGCGGTGGGCTGGCCTCCCTTTACCATTCAGATGAGCAGTGCACAAAGATGGGACATCTGATGCTCATTTTTAATAGAAAATAAAATGTTTTGCTCACAAAATGTTAATTTCTAGCAAAAAAAAAAATACACATTTGTTTGGTAATAAATAAATAAATAATAACTTGTGCTCATAAAATGCTCATTTGTGAGCACAAAATAGACATTTCTGTGCAACAATTCATACAAAATTTGACCACAATATGCCAGCTTATGCACACTAAATACAAGTTTGTGACCCAAAAATGAACAAATGAACATTTTGTGGCCACAAATTAACATTTCATTTTATGCACACAAATTTTACATTTTGTGCAAATACATTTTATTATTTTATTTATTATTTTATTAGCATTTTTCCCATAATTGTGTATTTTGAGGTCACGAATGAGCATTTTGTGGCCTCAAATTGTTATGTTTTTGGTATAAGTTAGTATTATAACTTTAAGATACCAAATTACTAATTTGTGCACATAAAATACAAATTTGTGGCTACAATATGTAATTTCTTTGAGCAAAGTACAAACTTGTGCTCACAAAATGCTAATTTGTCGCTACAGAATACACATATCTGTGCAATTCATAAAAACATTGACCACAGTATGCCAGTTTATGTACACTAAATACACGTTTGTGACCCAGAAATGCAGAAATTAGTATTTTGTGGCCGCAAATTAAAATTTTATGCACACAAATCAACATTTTGTAGAAAAAAAAATGTTATGCCCAAAAATTGGGTTTCCCTTGTATTAATAAAGTATAATTGATTGAATGACTGATTGATTTTGTGGACATAAATGAGTATTTCTTTGCACAGAACTGACTAATTAAATGTCACAAATCAGCATTTTGTAGCCTGAATTTTTACAAGTTAGTAGTATAACTTTAAGATACTAAATTACTAATTTGTGCACATAAAATGCTAATTTGTACAAACAGAATGCTAAAGAAATATGAATTTGTGGCCACAATACACCAGTTTATTTACACAAAATATCAGTTTGTGACCACAAAATGTTTTTAGTTTGTGTGCACAAATTAGTAATTTTTGCCTACAAAATGATAATGAAATGCTATGTTGCGACCATAAAAATATAGAACCCTAGACACGACTTTCATAAAAGAAATTGTTCACTCAAAGTAATCAATTGTGGCCACAAATTAACATTTTCTGCACACAAATTGGTATTTTTTTTGGACAAAAGTGATTATTTTGTGGCAACAAATTTGTATTATTTTGGTACTGGTTTGTAGTAGAACTTTAAGATTATAATTTGTGCACACAGAATACTAATTTGTGGCCACAACATACCAAATTGTAGCCACAGGTTGTCATTGTGATATGATACATATAGCTCAAGACTGTACCAGAAAAAAATGCACTTTTTTTTAAGAGTAGCTGAGTTTAGAAAAAAAAAAAAACTCTACCAGAATAATAAAATAAATTATATGATACTGACAGCAACGTGTTTTGGTGTGGTACCTATTCCAAGTCAAAACTATGTAGTACATGTCTCATAACAACAAAAGCCGTGAGGCTGACTGAATATTTAACGAGATCTTGTTGTTTTGGATGTTCCATAGAGCTGTTCAAAGACGCTCAGTGTGCTGTGCTTCCAACTAGTGGTCGGGGTTAAGATGAAGACAAGAGTCAGACCATGAAGGACACTCATAGACAAGTAATCGTTGTCTTGTCAGTATTTTAAATCGATACAAGCATCACCAAAGAAAATAATTGATTTTTTCCCTACATCCGTCGGTAAACCCCAGGACTGTACCTGCAGTCCTGGGGTTTCTGGCTGGTAGACCTCCCGATTTAGATCCAGTACCCTTGCCCTGCATGTTTTTCTTGTTTCCACCGTCTAAGATCTTCTGTAAATCCTGATGATCCTAGTCCCTGTGGTTGGAATCAGGTGTGCTGCAGCAGGGGAATTAATAAAACAGACAGCGCATGGATCACTGCCCTGACCCAGAATTACAGAAGCAAGCTGCAGCTGATTTATTTTTTCTGTCTCACCAGATCTAGACATGCATTTAAAACAGTAGTGAGCTGTGCGAACTCTGTGGTGTTGTGTCCTGCAGGCAACCTCAGAGGTGGTTCAACACGGCTGACATCACAGTGGCTCACCAAAGCAACCTACTGAAGCAGCTCAACCAGCAGCGCCGCCAGGAGCTCTTCTGCGACTGCAGTGTGCTGGTGGAGGGGCAGCTCTTCCTGGCCCACCGCAACATCCTGTTTGCCAGCAGCGGCTACTTCCGCATGCTGCTGTCCCAGGGCTCCGACAGCTCCCTCGAGACCGTTAACGCCACATTTGACGCCTTCAGCCCGGAAACCTTCACCATCATCCTGGACTTCATCTACTCCGGCCAGCTGGACCTCTCCAGTCACAATGTCATCGAGGTCATGTCCGCAGCGAGCTACTTACAGATGAACACTGTCATCAACTACTGCAAGAACTTCATCAAATCCTCCTTGGACATCAGCGTCAAAGAAGAAGACAGCGACCGCGGCCTCAGCTTGTCTGAAACCTGCAGTTTTGCCAGCGGAGCGGGTGAGGAGTCTGCAGAGCAGCCACAGCCGAGACCCGGTTCTGTCAGCCCGCCACCAGCTCTCTGGACCCGCGACAACTCCAGGTCCCAGTCTTCCTTTAAAGACCCCGAAAGGGATGTTTCTGTCTCCACCTTGAAGACCAGCCCCAACAGTCCTGAGATTAGTGCAGAGGGAGATGACCTGCAGGACCCTCAGGACCCTCTGTACACGTTACCCGGATCGGAACGCCGGCGTGGAAGGGCGGCGGCCAAACGGAGACCGTCTAACAGCACCCGCCCTGGCCAGCAGGAAGACCAGGACATTCAGGAGCCGAGGTCACTAAAAGTTGAAAAGATAGACGAGCTTTACGCCTCACTGCCACAAATCGTGGGTGTTATCGGCCATTACAATAAAGGTGTGTTGAGATATGCCTTAAATACAAAAAAACAGCTTAGTTGGACAGAAATTCTTAACATTTGAGATGTTTTTTTAATGTATTTTCAGATTCTAGTCCAGTTATGCGCTTCAAATGCCCCTTTTGTACCCACACGGTGAAGCGCAAGGCAGACCTGAAGCGTCACCTGCGCTGCCACACCGGCGAGAGGCCTTACCCATGTCAGGCCTGCAACAAGCGCTTCACCCGTCTGGAGCATCTCCGCAACCATTTCGAGACGGCAAGTCTAATCACAATCAATAAAAACAGATTTACCACAGGCTTATATACCAAACCTAAATACATTTATGTTTTCTGCAGATTCATCAAGCCAGGAAGCTGGTGTGCAGGAAGTGTAAGTGTCAGGTGACGGAGGAGACCGGCCACGTGGTGTGCGAAGGAACCCGACGCTACCGCATGTGCACGGCCTGCATCCAGGAAGTGGGCTGTGACGACATCCCGCTAGAAAGTCTGGGGGAGTCCAAGGAGGAGCCAGCCCTGTTACTAGGCGTGGATGGGGAGGAGGAGGGAGACAGCAAGAGGAACTGGATGATGAACGATGAAGATGAACTTGCAGAGGACTCGGGGGCAGACCTCATCATCCAGCAAGTGGATGACAGCGATGAGGAGCTGCAGTGAGACGGGGACGATGTGTGTACATTTGTGCTCTGTGCATTTCCTAAAAAAATTGCATCTGGTGATGTAAATAAAAAACTATTATGATGTATTAGGAGCCAGACAGTTACATACGACTCATTAATCTTTAACTTCAATATGGTTTGTGTAAATCATCTTAAAAATATGCAGTATCCAAAGCATGTATATTCTGTTCTTCTTTTTATTCTGTCACGTATAACCATTTCAAGTGGTGTTTTTAATCTTTTAATGCATGAAATCACAGCTTTTTTGGATATTCCTCTTGGCACTTATGCCAAACAAAGTTTCTCAGACTGGATAGCTTGAATGCTTCAAAGGAGTTGAGGAGAAATGAGAGCAGATCTTTCTCTTTACGTGTCTGTTGCAAATGCTTGTTCTTGTTTATAAAATGCACTAAGTTTAAAATTTATTCTAAATTATTGGTTTAACTGTTTATTTTTTACTTTTTGACACAATAAAGATATTTTTATATTTTTGTTTCTTTGTCGTTATTAAAGCCACCATTAAATCAGTTTTGGTCTTTACCTTTGAGAATAAATCTGCAAAAAATTTACCTAACTGTTTTGACATTCTCATTTGACCAGTTTCTTGATTTGAAACTAAAGTTAAAAATTGCCACCAGTTAAGTATTTAAGATATCACTTTCAAACTGTCTGATACAATGAGGTGCATCATCTTTTTTTACTGGTGTTTTATTGATGCAATATGAAAAAGTTACTTTAAATTAATAATTTGTTGCCATACATTTTTATTTTGTTTGCACAAATGAGTAATTTTTTGACACAAATGAGCATTTTATTAGCATTTTGTGCACACAAATAAGTATATTGTACACACAGATTGGGCATTGCACACACAGATTCCTATATTTTGCTCACGTATTTTGTGCACACAAATTAGTTTTTTGTGCACAAATTAGTAAATTGTGCATACAAAACAGTACATTGTGCACACAAATTAGCATTTTGAAGCCATAAATTGGTAGGGCGGATTGAAGATACTAAAATACTGATTTTTGCCCATAAAATGCATTTTTTGAGCAAATGAAATTCTCATTTGTGCCCACAAAATGTGTGGCCATGAAATAATTTTTAGTCCACAGAAAATACGAATTTGACTGCCACAAAATGGGAAAAAAAAAAAAAAGCTAATTTGTGGCAGTGAAATACTAAGTTGTATGCATGAAATACTAATTTATTTGCATAATATACTAAGTTCTGTGCACACCACACTACTGCATGTGCACAATATACTAATTTGTGGACACAATATGCTAATTTGCGTGTACAAAATGCTTATTTGTGGCTACAAAATTTCTGTACAATAAAAACACATTTGTGTGGATATAAAGCTAATTTGTGCACACAATTTGAAAATTGTGCTCACAAAACACTAATTTATGACTACAAAATAATAACTTGTCATCACAAAATACAAATTTCTATGCAATAATTAAACATTTGTGTGCACAAAATGCAAATTTGTGACCAAACTATGCCATTTACGCACACAAAATATGACAATATATTTATTTGTGTCCATAAAGTACTTATTTGTGCCTACAAGTTGCTATTTTTGCCCACATAATGATAATAAAAAATGCTTATTTGTGGCCATGAAATTATGGACAAAAAAATGCTATCCCCCAATTTAATAAATTGTGGTCACAAATTAGGTTTTTGTGAGCACACAAATTCGCATTTTGTGGCCAAACTTTGTATTCTGTGCACACAAATCGGTATTTTGTGGACCCAAATCAGTATTGCACAAACAAATTAGTAACACATTAGCATTTTGTGCCCACAAAGTAGTAATTTTTGTGCATAAATTAGCGGACAATACGTTTTAATTTGCTTTGTTTTCATTTATTTAGTTAATTTTTTAATAATGTTGATAAAAAAAAAAGTTATTTTTAATATCACAACCAGGGGTCCGTGCTCATTATTGTTACAAATCATTCGAAAACCTAAGCAACAGTCAAGAAACCATTAAAATCCTCGCTAAACTAGCATTTCTCTAAAGGAAATAAAAGTAGTGTCAACCTCTGGTCTGTAGAGGGCGCTCCTTCGCTCCTCCCTGGTGGGCGCGTGACGTCACGGAGAGGGCTGTCATGGCGGCTGTGGTCAGGCTTCTCAACAGAGGGGTTTTAAGCTCAGCGATGGGTCAACATTACCTGGCGTTGAGCACCGCAGCGAAGGTTCAAGCGGTGAGTATTTAATTTACAGCTAAGTCCATATTCTTAGGGTTAAATGACTCCAAAGAAAACTAACTTTCACAGAGCTAGTAGCTACCATGCTAGTTTTGTTTACCTACTAACCCATGAAGGAGGTCATTTGTTTATTTTTCCTTTTTGACGCACTTTGTGACTGTCAGGTCCGTTTCACCTTTTTCTGACCTTTAATGTCGAGACTCTTTATGTTTTTATTTTGTTGAATTTTCCCAGAGTGGCTTAAAAGCGGGCCACGCGCTCCCAGAGAAGGTGAAGATCGTGGAGGTGGGACCCAGAGATGGACTTCAAAACGAGAAGGTGACATTCACATGTTTACAGTAGAACATTCAGACCCGGTTTGAACCTGCTTAAGGGCAGTAATGACGTAACATCGCTGTAACTATTCCCAGAAGACTCAGTCCTGACGGTTCAGGTGAAACAGGTGCATAGTTAAAATCAATCGGTGCTGCTTTGACTTCTTTTTGCAGAGCATCGTCCCTACAGAGGCTAAAATTCATTTGATTGACATGCTGTCAGAGTCAGGCCTGCAAGTCATCGAGGCCACCAGCTTTGTTTCTCCGAAGTGGGTCCCTCAGGTCAGTAGCTGCCTCATTGGTTTGTGAGGAGAGTACGGACACGCCCACTTTTGCAGAACTGACCTGTTTCTGTCTGCTCACCTGGTTAGATGGCTGACCAGGTGGAGGTGATGAAAGGGATTCAAAGGAAACCAGGAGTGACTTATCCAGTCCTCACGCCCAATCTCAAGGGTTTCCAGGCTGCTGTAAGTTCACCGAGACTTCCTGTTCCCATCATGCTCCAAAGAGCGCGAAAACATGTTAGAATAAAGAAAAGAAGTGACACAGATGAAGTACAAAACGGCATTAATAAGCATCACTGACAGAGCGATAAATAGATTGGCTTTCAGATCTCAAATTTACGATTCTACATTCATTTATTTTCAACTTTTCATAATTAGTTTTTATTCATCTTTGGTTCATTATACAATTGCATGTATATTTTCAACCCAGCCCTACATACAGTAAATTACAGTTTTCTGTTACCTTAGACTACCCTCACATATCCCAGAATTCCACTGTGTGCAGCTTTAATGCAAGTTTTTCAGCTAATTTGGCAGGTGGCTGCATGGCGACAGTAGTAATCAGGAGCAGTCTCATTTTTACACAAGGTGTTGGAACTGTGGAGGTTTTGAGAAAAAATTACAATTAAATGGCCACCAGATTATTATTCTTTTTACATCGGTCAGTGGCCCCTCTGACATGGTACTTGCTATGGACAGCCGCCGTCCAATCAGAACTGCTGCAGGCCGATGACCCGGCTGACACTATCTTGCTGTTGCCCACGTTTGTAACGTCATCTCTGCCTCGTCTGCAATAAAAAAACCAGCAAAAAATCAAATTCAGGATCATTAAATTAGGAGAGAATTGGAATCCCAGATTTTTTTCAAGCTCTTTATGATCAAACACAGTTCAAGTCATTCTGGAGAACTTTATCTTCACAGTTATTGGATAAGATTGAATAAATCAGTTAAAAATGTTCTTAAAAAATAAAATAATCTTCCATGTCTCCATCTACAAGAGAGTTGACTTCTTCTTCCCCTCAGCCTTACAGGAGACGTCCCTCGTGTTCATCTGTTTAGTCTGATGAGAATGGTCATTTTTTTTTTTCCTCCCTGTTCTTTCTGCAGGTAAAGGCAGGAGCGTCTGAAGTCGCCATATTTGGTGCTGCATCAGAGCTGTTCAGTAAGAAGAACATAAACTGCTCAGTGGATGAGAGTTTACAACGCTTTGACGAAGTCATGAAAGCAGCGAAGGAGGCCGCTGTGCCAGTTAGAGGGTATGATTACCGGTTTCCTCTCTACCGCCAACACACTTTTAAATCATCAGGAGTTGTTTAAGTCTCGTATCCGTGTTTCACGTCACCACAGTTATGTCTCGTGCGTCGTCGGATGCCCATATGAAGGCAAGGTGGCACCTGAGAAAGTTGCACATGTGAGTTCTGACTAAAAGTATTCTGCCTTTTTTTTTTTTGGACACAATAACCGTACGTCTACGTCACAGGTGGCTAAGCGTCTGTACGCCATGGGCTGCTATGAGATCTCCCTGGGCGACACTATCGGGGTCGGGACTCCTGGTAGCATGGTGGACATGCTTGAGGCTGTGACCAGAGAGGTGCCAGTCAGCGCTCTGGCAGTGCACTGCCATGACACCTACGGCCAGGCTTTGGCTAACATCCTCGTCGCCTTGCAGGTACTGTTCACGTCTAATATTTTATTTAGAAATCTCTAGAATAAAATCTCCAGTAAAATGAAGACATTCCTTTATTTTTGTTGTTTTTCTAGATGGGTATCAGCGTGGTGGACTCGTCTGTAGCCGGACTGGGGGGCTGTCCGTACGCTCAGGGGGCTTCTGGAAACGTTGCGACCGAAGACGTTGTTTACATGCTGCACGGACTTGGAATTCAGACGGTAAGAAGAAGCTGATTATTGATCATTTTTAGACATTTTTATTTCCATCTCTCTACCTTTAACCACATTTTATAAAAATTGTTTCCTTCAATTCTTTAAATCATTAACTCTTAAAGTCATTAAAAAGCACTCACATCCTCGAGAGCACAACAACCAGAGAAGTTTCGGTTTGTTGTTCCGTGTCAAAGTGTGTGAAATGTGTGCTTAGCTTTTACCCATCCTCCTCTGGGCTGATTGGTGAGATGCAGTCAGAAAAAGAAGGTGAAAAGGCCAAAAAAAAGAAAAACTGTCAGGATTAACATTTAAATCTTGAATCCATCTTCAGAACACCACCTACCATTAGGCAAAGGTGATGTAGGTCTTGTTTCAGGGCCACATATTCTTACCCAGCAACAACTTAGAGATACCATCAACCTATGAAGTATGTTTTTGGACTGTGGGAGGAAGCCAAATGACTTTGGCACAAGAGTCTGCCGATATGATGTGCTTTAAGATATACGTCATGATACGACACGTATCCCAATACAGTACCAGACAATATTTCACTTTTTTTTTTAATTAAGACTCAAGAATTATCAGAATATTAATACATTTTTCACATTAGTAAATTGTAAATTGCATATTATTTAATGATCATAACATTAGTATATAACATTAAGCACTGTAACTGTCTCTGAAACAAGTTGCTTTTACTTGAGCAAATCCATGATGCTTTTCTTTTGGTAGTTTAGGAAATATTTAAGTGGGGAAAAAAAAGACTGTACTACATGTTTGCTTATAAATAATTAATTAAATATGACCTTGGCAGTTTTTTAATTGATACAAGAATCGCCAAATAAAGTATTGTGATATTTCACTGAATTGATAATTTCTTACATCCATGTTAACCACCACACCACCATCAAGCCCAACTTGGATGCAATAAATGATAAATGATAAATATTGAAAAATAAATAAATAAGGCAGAAATTTCCAAATAAATTGGAAAACTAAAGCAAAAACATTTATTTTTATTTCATCAAATGAAACATGAAGAAGTAAATGGAAAAATCTAATATTATTCATGTATTGTTTAGTATCTTTTTTAGGATTTATGTATTACAACAGGAAAAAAGAGCAAATAAATAGAAATAAAAAAATAATAATCAGATTCAACACATATAATTAGGAGTGCAGCACTCCTAATTATATGTGTTGGATTCTTTTTAAGCCCTCCCATTTTTTTAATCCTCCATAAATCAGTTCAATCAGTGTCTGATGCGTCCTACCAGCAGGTGGAGTTCAGTCTACAGCTCGGCTCACATTTAAGCAATCAAAATGTGACGGCCATAAATCTTACTGTCTTTAAGAGAGTGGATAGATTTTTTTTTTTCATTCCCTGAACTAACTTTAAATTAAAAAAAAAAAAGTCTGTTGGTGAAGTTGTTGGCTTGGAAAAAAGAAGTACTTCGTCTAGTTCAAACACACACATCTTGGAAAAAGATCATCTTGAGCCGATCTCTTAAAGTCAAAGCTTCTGAAGTTTTCATTATTTGTGACTAGTCTGTAATATTTAAAGAAAAGTGGATCAACACAGTATTAAAAATACCAACACACGTGTCAAAATAGATATATTTGTAACATTTTTGGGCCGTACTTTGACAGATGTTTGGGTTTTGTGTGTATTTTCTTGTTTAAAGCTGCTCTCAGAGTGTGAACGTTTCTCCTCAGGGGGTGGAGCTCTCAAAGCTGATGGACGCTGGAGCTTTCATCTGTCGGACTCTCAACAGGAAGAGCAGCTCCAAAGTGGCACAGGCCACCTGCAAACTGTAGAAAGCACACTCGCTCTCACTATTGTGCAGACTCATCGTCATCTTCGGAGTGATGTCACGACTGCTCGTAATGAATCCAAAAATGACCACACTGGACGGTGCCTTACAGGAAGTCACGAAGAATCAAGTTTGAATAATTGTTTAAGAACTTGATTCATAGCAGTTAGTAAGATATGTAAAATGAACTTTTTGTTGTGTTAAATGTGTATATGTTTATTTATTTTAAACGAATCTCTTAAATTCCAGTTTGTACAGATTATAGAAAACTTTCAAAATAAAGTATTTCACAATAAAAGCTGGTATTAATCATTTTTGTAAATAGCTTTTTTGTGAATATCTGTATGATTCTGTGAGTTGGTGACAAAAGCAAAACCAAAAATGAGTGTTCATCGTGATTTTCCAGTTTTTAAGTGACAAAAAAAAACTTCTTAGTTTTTTCTAAAAACCTGATGGACAAGTTTACTTCAGGGCTCTGAGTTCTGGACATTTGAAACTTGTTGCACAAATGCACACATTCCTTTTAATGTATTTCCATTTATACAATTTTATACAAAATACAAATAATTGCACAAAAACATGTATCCCACCTGTGTGAAAATTGCATACCACAGTTTATTAAAACACCCGTCTGTGTTGCACTCAGACGCCACATTTAAAGGATGTTTTTGATGGATTTGGATAAAAAGAAACTGTACAAGCACAAAAACTGATGCACAGACCTGAGACTTTGGCAACATGCCTGCTGATGACACTTAAAGGAGTAATAAACAAGAAATGCAATAGAAACTTTTTTTTTTTTTTTTGCAATTATTTAACAATCTTCAAGTATTGCAGTTTTCCAGCAAACTGACTTTCTGGAGCTTCCCGACTGTTTCACCTCCTCAATCAAGTCGGGTGACGTCGTAAAGTTTGATGGGAGGAATCATTTAAAGGCCCATTGAGAGGAACCAGCCAAGCCCTCAAGAGAGCTTGAGATGCGTCACCACGGAGACGACCAAAGACTTCTGAATACCTCTGCCAGGTGTGTCCTAAGTGACTGTTTTTTTCCCTTCCTTTTCCCCTCCCTTATAATCTCCAATCACAAAAAAGACTGAAACAAGATCAACTGGAATGTTCGTTGGGGCAGAAGTCAAGAGGCGCACCGCCACGAGTTCAAGTAGAAAAACCGTTCATGGAGACAAATAAATATGTGTTTTTAGAGCAGATCTGTGAAGTTGATTTGAAAAAACCCGAGTTGAAATGATTCTTTCAGTCAGAAGTGAAGGATTCAGTCCTGATGGCTTAACTTCCAGACTTATGCTGCAGTTTGGCCCATGAATCATTTGTGAGGGGATTAAATCCAAAAACCGTTTGGCGTCTGCTCTTTGGGGTGATGATCATTACAACTGCAAAGACAAATTCGGAGCAGAGGCTCGGATCTTCTTTTCGAGCGAGGGTCCAAGTGGCCTCTGTGGTAAATTATAGAGATTGTTGAAGGATGGAGGCAAGTCTTTGTCATCCTTCTCCTCTTCCTTTGAAATCTGCAGATTGCTCCTCCTCATGTGGTTGTTGTACTGATCGTGGTAGACGGCAACATGGCGGCGGTGCTGCTTGATCTTGTGCGCGATTCTCGCGATGCGCTTGGAGATGAGATAGATGATCTCGCAGATGTTGAGGACGACGCAGAGGGCCGATGCCCCCACCATGAAGTATGTGAAGACCCTCTTTTCGGTGGGGTGTCCTACGTAGCAGTCCACCACGTTGGGACAAGGCATCACCTCGCACTTGACCAGTCTGGGCAGGTCGAAGCTGTCGTAGACGCGGTGGAGGATGTAGAGGAAGCCGATCTCGATGCCCGTCTTGGCGAAGAGGCTGATTAGGTACGTCCACCACAGGCCGCCATGTTTCTTCCCCGTGTTATTGTAGAGCTTGCTGTCCTCCCCAAACTTGGCCTTGTGCTTACGTTCACGGTCATTCCGGTACGCCACGTGCATGACCACCATGAAGGAGGGGCAGGTCACGAAAATGAGCTGCAGGGCCCACAGGCGAATGTGGGAGATGGGGAAGAAGTGGTCGTAGCAGACGTTGGAACAGCCCGGCTGCTTGGTGTTGCAGTCAAAGTCCTTCTGGTCGTCCCCCCACACCCGCTCGGCTGCCACCACATACACCATCACCCTGAAGACGAACACCACCGACAGCCACAGCCGCCCAAACGCAGTGGAGTACTTGTTGACCCCACTGAGGAGAGCTTGGAAGGTCTTCCAGTCCATCTTCTGGGCTGCTGATCAAATATCTCTGGAATATCTGGAATTCTTCTCTTTCAGCTGGAAGATTTTTCTGGAAGAAAAACAACAATAACTGCTTTGATCACATTTGATTTTAAAGATCTAACTTTGACGTTCATTCTCACAAATGCCAAAGCTGTTTTCATGTTGAGACAATTCCAAACTGTGACTCATCCGGGAGCAACGGCAGATCTGGAGAAATTGGGTTCAGGGTAGTGGATCCAACGTCGTTGCGCGCACGCGAATTCTCATTTAACTTACTATGTTCTAAATTTAATATAATAATAATGATTCAAAAAACAAATTTAGGAGAATATTGCCCAGCTTTGTATTCGTAACCATAAAAAATGTCAAAAAATGACGCTGGATACGGAACAAACCAGAAAAAGCGCCTTTACGCACGACTCGAAGCCGTTTTACGCACATTTTTTCGGAATAATCTTCGCTCTTAATCGATTCCTAAACTTTATAAACACATCTTTTACAGTGTAAGCCCACAAAACACCGCCTCAAACACGACTCCAATCCCTTCTGACAGACACACACGCTCGGCACAACAAACCAAAACTTTTTCCACATTTGTAGCGAGTTTTTCCCTTACCTTCAAATGTAAAAATCCATAACTACTTCCAATGTATCTTCTGAATGAGTGTAACTAACACACTGTTGATGGTTTAAAGCTAGTTTTTGTGTGTTTTAGCGCACAAACTTGGCTGCTTCCAGCAGGTATTCGCCTCTGTGTGGAGAACTGCGCCTGTGGGAGGAGTCTGAGGAACTTCCCCAGATGTTCCTCAAGGTTCCTCCCTCCTCCTCTTTCTCTCGAGGCCTCCATTTCTGCTCCTTGCTTCAGAGAAAGTCGAGGACATTTTCACTTTACAACATAGAGAAAAGATTATCACTTTATTAAATCAGGAATTATTAACCCAACTTCTTTTTATTGTTTGTTTTGGATTACTGTAAAAATGCACATATTAAAAGGATACTTTTAAGAGAAACGTTATGTTTGCGGCTCTATGGAGACTTATGTATAAAAGTTTGACTATAAAAACTCTTGATGATACAAAAGGAACGTCAGTGTCATGACTTTCTCGTTCTTTGTTTCCAAGAACAGGACTGCCAACTTGTTTCGACTTGCCAACTGGTGTTTGTTACCCAAGAGCAGCCGTAGAGGCACACCTTACAGTGAATAACTCTTTTTTAATTCTTCCAGGCTTTCACATGCAAAAACAAGCCAGCTTTAATAAGGATGTTCTGACCGCACTGCCTAAGTGTGGTTTTAAAGAAGTTTATTCCTCTTTCGTAGAAAGATCTTCCACATTATTTGAACTAGCAAGACTGTGCAAGATGAGCCGACAGCCTCAAAGTCCTCAGATGTCACTATTATCACTGATCTCCTGGGATCTCCGGTTGTTGTTGACGCTTTGACATGCTCACATTTTATAAGAAGACGGTGTAACAGTAGCAGGGTAATTTGTGGAATGAAAGGACACACATTTCTTAAGAGGAGGCAGCCTTGAATCCATGGGAGGTCTCCGTGATTCTCTGCAGCTGCTCCTTATCTTTACTAGAAACTTTTCCAAAAGGAACATCGGCAGGTCATCAGCAGCTTCATGTCAGGTTGTTCCTCCTCTTTCATCCAAAGAAGTGACAGATCAGATCCACCAAAATCTAGTTTTCCTTATTTTTCCAGAGTTAAGACTGAGAACCATGCTGCTACTTCCCCATTTTTGTTTATGGTTCTCTCCAAGAGTACAGATTCAAGATTCAAAGATTCAAGATTCAAGATTCAAAGGGTTTATTGTCATATGTACAGTAAAGAAACGGGTTTCCCTGTACAATGAAATTCTTACTTTGCAGCTCACTCTGAATGCCATAAAGATAAAAAATATAAAGTTTTTTGGATATTTACAGGATGACAGAAAACAAGGTATATATAAGAAATAAACAAACTATGCATATGTTAGTGACTAAGATATTTACAAATCAGTTGTGCAAATTTACAGTGGACATTATTGTGCAAAGGAGACTGACAGAACTGGATAGTGGGGTACATGTGCAGTTGTTATTAAGGTGCATTAATAATGATGAATAGTCCAGTAATGATACATATATATATATGATAAATAATCCAGATGTGCAAAGGAGCAGTCTGCTGTTGCAGACTCCTGTCAGCTGTTAGGAGTCTGATAGCAGAGGGAAAGAAAGAGTTCCTGAGTCTGCTGGTCCTGAATTTCACACTCCTGTACCTCCGGCCCGAGGGAAGGAGAGTGAACAGACCACCAGTGAAGGCTGTTTTGTAATGATCACTGACTATGTGGGGATGCTGATGTTTATCTTATGTGAAAACATACTTCTCAAGTCTGTCTGACATTGAGAAAGTGAAGTGGACCCAGGTCAGTTCAGGTCTTGTGTTCCTAAAGCCTCTGTAGCTTGTAGGAAGGACAAAGGCCCCCAAACCACATGAAAATTCCACACAAAGACCCCACCCAGCTTTAAACAACTCTCAATTGTAATGAAAATGACTGAAACCTAGTCAAGCTGAATGGAGACACAAGAGAACCTACTTTGATAGTTCTCTGTTGAATCAATCTGCTTTGGATCACTTTCCTCAAAATCTCATAAGAGCTACGAGGAACTTTGACCTTTTTTCTCCCACAAGTCTTCTTACTGTCACTTTATCTGCCGTGACAGAATCACCATGAAATCTCAGTTGTGTATTTTGATGAATAGGTTTTTATGGACCCATTTCAACTTGGAAAAGCCCCAACTGTGCTCGTTCTTCAACTTTTGGGTGTGGGATGACATTCTGCAACATAACCAGAACATTTTTCTTTCCTTGTTGACATCCATCTGTTTGTGAAGTTCACTTGCAGGAAAGTAACTTAAAAACACAACATTTCATAGTTGACATGGCTCTGAGTATTTCTCCCCAAATTGTCATTTTATCCAACTTTTGTGCAAGTTCAGTTTCTGTCCCATAAATATTCAGATTTCTCAAATTTTGATCAAATATTTTAATCTTTCCAGTCAGAGAAAAGACGAGTTCTTTACAGCTGAAACTATTAGACTCTAGATTACTAAAGTAGAACAATGATTTGACCATCAGACTTCCTCTTATTAATTTGTATTATTGTTTTCAACAGAAATTGAACCTGTATGGTTACAATAGCTCACAGATGTGCTTTAGCCCATCCCTCCCACTGAATCTGAGAAGAACTTTGGATTTCCGCCTGTTTGAACCATCAACACAACATGCTGGTACTTGCAGAGCCGTTTCTGCACACAGTGCAGTCAAATCAGGGTATAAAAGATTGAGAAGTGCCTTTTCTTTGCTGTCGAGTCAAGTTTATTTGTTCCTTTTATTCATTTTTTTATCAGACCTCCTGTTTGCTTTCGGCCTTTCCTGGAATTTTGAAAAAAAGAAGAGAAAAGTGTGGGCAGAAAGTTGTTGAAAGAAAGACAAAGATGTGGTAACCATTGGTACAGAGCTTTGAGCTTACACAGGTTTAAGGGAGAGTTGAGTTGGCTTCATGACTTCAATTTGACTCCAAACAATGAGCAGTCTTTGACTCTGGCTCATCAACTTTAACTGCTGCAGTAATACATGTCAACGGAAACAAAGCATCATACTCAATCAGTCACTTCATACACAGAGACAGCATGTCGTCATGACAACTGTACTGTCTGTGATGAGAAGATGCTTTTAAAGTGAATCAGCTGACCCGAATGTGAGGTGGAAACGTGTCATTAAGAACATATAAAGAAAAAAAAACTGGTTCTGGCTGTTCCATGAGGACGTGTCGAGACAAGTGGATTATGCAACATCTATGAATGAGATGAAAACATGATATAAACAAACTGCAAACAGAAGTGTGAAAGGACGACAAAATCTGAGGAAAAAAGAAAACCAATGTGACAAAACTTTAGAACTTTTGTTTGTTAAAAAATGACAAGATCATGTGGAACAAGAGGAAATTAAACAAAATAAGGTAAATATAATCATGCATGAACATTTATTAGAAGTTCAGAGGCAGGTTGACTCAAGGGTAATATCATAGAAGTAGAAAAAAAAAAAAAGTTATCAAGATGGTCCACAGGTGCCACCTTCCCCCGTTTTACCTCCCCCCACTTACCATCTGCTTCAGACCCATCCCTTCCCCCCTGGTCAGCTGCACATGACAAATTCACAAAAAATAAAATTCATTTTTTCAAAATGGAAGCTTTTCTTTTGGTTTTATCTCCATAGCAACCATTATATTTTTTGGTCGCCTGGAAGTGACAAACATATATATGTCATTTTTAAAAGAATCTACAAAAGTAAATTTTGGGATTTCCCTAGCAACAGAGGTTTTTTGCCTACATTCCTAATATATTCCTGTCATATGCTGTTTTGTTAAGCTTGGGCTAACAATTTAGGAGTTACATTTTCACAACATTCCAATAAAACAATTAAGGGAACACTACTTTTCTGAAATCCTGCCATTTAAAATCTGCAAACTTTAAAGCTAATATTTTTTTCGAAGTAGCTTCCAAATGATGCTCGAGGAATTGAGAGGCTACATATCGAAGTGGCATAGAGGAGTTTAAATTCTATACGGTACAAAAAGAGGATTTAAAAAAAAATGTTTTAAGTGGAAATTTTTAGGTTGGTGGCCTCTTAGTGAGGTCAAAGGTCAAAAACACTTCAATAGTGGTTGTGGATGTGGTTGTGTGTGAAATTTCGTGGAGATTGTGTCTTTATCGTGCAAAAATGGCCACATTTCACACTTTGCAACAAAATGGCCACCAAGCTGTAGGTGCTGTGGCCATCACATAATAATTTTGAAAAATTCCCAGTTTCCCTTATTTCTGCTGGTGGATTTCGAACTTTTGAGCTCCATAAGAGATTCAGTTTTTCATCATTCTGTTTTTAGTTTATAAAAAAGCTAAATCAACAAATAAAAAGTTATTGTCTTTAAATAACTTTCTAAAAAGCAAAAAAAAAATTAGTGTCTCTTTGTTTTTAATGTCCTTTCCATAGATTTCCATCACAATTGTAACACTAATTCATGGCTTACTATTCATGGCGTCTCAGCAGGGAAGTTCTGCGTTGAAAGGAGTGGAAAAGTTTCTTAAGGATCCAAAAGGAGAACTGGTTCTGGCAGTCTGACAAGGATAGGATAGGTCTGTACAAACGCACACTATTATTCAGCTTCTCTCAACGGCAACTTATCATGTAAAAGTCCAGGATGTACGTCAAAGGTTTCACCGTGGAACGTGGGAGGAAGGAAACATGCCAGGGAGGAGGAAATATGCAACGTCTCTCAACTGTTTGGCACCATAACTTGATTATTTTCACTTATTCTTTTATATAGTTTGTAACAAAAAGACAAAGAAAGCAAGGGTGTTCATGCAGTAAAATATAATCTCATAATTTTGCATTATATGATAATTCTATCAGGAAAGTAAACTCATTTGCATCTGTTTTGCAAAGAAGAAATAATTTTTGTCCAAATACACAACTACTGTCAAATTTTATGCAATTTTTCTTTTATTATGGGCACTTTTTTTGTTTTCTTTTAACAACAAGAAAAATAATTGTGTCTAAGTATCTAAAAAATTAATTTACCTGTTAATGGAACTCAACAAATATTTGTTATGTTCTCTCCAATTATCCCTGCGGGTAAAGGAACCGTTTCATGAAAAATGTACGACCGGAGTTCCAAGAAAGAATACAGAAAGAATGAAATGTTGTAACGTCTTGTTGTCAGATCATTTTGATAGCTAACCAGCTGGAGGTTTTGTTTTTCTGCATGTTGTAACAGGTCATAGATAGAAAGAAGGCATCTTGGCAACAATCTGATTTTCTTTCAAAAGATTCCAAACTATGTCTGGTGCTCCTGCCAATCCCTGCCCAACAAGCTCTACCAAGCAGCAAAACATGCCCAAACCATAATAGTTCCCTCACTTTGCTCTTTCACTTAACCAAAATTTTAAGCTACTTTCATGGTTTCTATTCCACACAGGAAGTATTGTGTCACAGTAAATCATTTTCTGTTAGATTTTTAAAGCTCATTTGTCTCTTAAAGTCTTATTTGTAAAATTTTAACGCTTAAAAATTCCCAATTTGTTCAGTAAGGGTTCAAAAATATCTTATTTTAAAAGGTGTGGAGAGGACTGTCTTTTAAATGAAGAAGGAACATGACACTCTACCTTTGTCAGGACTGGATGATGCTTGATTTAATAGTGTAATGATATTTGCAATAAAATATTCATTTTAAATCTCCTTTATTACAGAAGATATTAGGGCTGTAGAGAAAAATCAATTTGGCGATATATCACGATATTTCATTTGGAAATACTTATATCGATTTAAAATGTTGACAAGACAATATTTAATTATTTATTATGACAAAACGTAGTTCAGCGTCTTACTTTTGTTTTTTACTTAAAACCCAGACTGCAGCACTTTACTGAATTTTATTTCTTGAATCATTCCTTTAGAACCTTATTGGTTAAATCTTCTTCATTCTATGTTTTTTCTTATATTGAAAAATATTTGGCTTTGGAAATCCGACAATATTGACTGTTCCCTTTAAGAGGAAATATTTCAATTTACCAAAAGATAAGCAGGATGAATTCATTTGGGGAAAAGAAACTTGCACATGAGATAGTTGCAGTGCTTAGAGTTAAATAAATTTAATATTTATTGTTTTATTAACATGTAAGGTGCGTTAATATTTAGGTAGAGCTTTTCTAAGTCTATTCTTTAAATAAAATTGTGAAAATTGTCCTAGTATAGTCGGGATATACTGTGATGTGCACTGTAGCATGAGACATTTATCACATTGTATCTCCAGACTATAAATTACTGTACTGGGTAGTGCTGGGTGATATGACGATATATATTGTGTGGGCAAAAGAAAATTGTATATTGTGCCATTTCTGTTTTATCATTTCTATCTTTTTTTTGTTTTTATTGCTGAACTTTTGTGCAAAAATGTGTTTTCCTACTAAGAAACTATTGTGCAAAAGTTTCTCATTTGTGACGATTCAGTGACATGTTGCTTGAAAATATAAAGTCAGAAAAAGTAAGTAATGACATTTTTGTAATTCAGAGAATAACTGAAAATACACTTTATTTTGGTATACCATGATATATCGTTATTGTGATATAAAATAATTTATATCATGATTAAAAAAAATCAATATCACCCAGCAGTAGTACTGGGATTAAAAGAAGGTAATGTAATATTTTCTGAAACTTTAAGTTTTTTTATGTGTTTAACTTATCTCCACTGAGTTGTTCTCCTATTTGACGCAATCGAAGGATTTTCGGTTAAATTTCTATCCAGGATTTACAGCACATCTGCCTGTGGATGAAGCTCCCCCTCACAGACATCAGTCTGAGGATGGGAATGTTCGGCTCCTCCCCCTGAACGTTGGTGTCCCTCAGGGCTATGTACTCCTTCCTTCTTAATTGCTGACTGAATATCAGCTCACACGCACCAACAGTCATTAAAGAGCCACTTCTGATCTATGTCAAGAGCTTTTTCATTGTGATTATGTTTTTTGTTGCCAATATTAGTGGTTTTCTAGGACATATCCCCAAAATGTAAACCTAATTTTCTTTATATATCCACATTTATGTCCATTCATTATCATAAGAAAATGCCACAAGAACATCATCAGATTGGGTCTTTGCATTTCCAGACAACACTGGAGACAATTAAACTATAGATGGGAAAATTGATATCAGTACAAAAACTCTTGATTGACTTAAGAAATAAGGACCATGATGCACCACTGTGTCAACAAGGAGGAGGTGAAGGGGGTTTCTAACTCTCATTTCTGATCTGTAGGTACTCGTAGGTACAGAATGTTTGTCACATGCAAAACAGACGTGAATAATTTGAAGTCTTTCCTGTTTTACTGTGTCCCATCCTGAAGCTGTAGCAAGAAGTTCAACGGATTTTTCACAACATTGAGTACAAGAATTTTTATTTTTTTTTAACTCGATCCGTATTTCTAGTCAGGAGCCCGCCCTACTCGATAAAGGGACACACCATACCAGTACAATCAAAACTTTACAGCCCATTTTACATTTCATTATCATGATTCATTATGTCTCCTCATTTATTGTATTTTTACTTTTTAAAATGTTTTTTTCTCTTCATGCTTGTAATGTCTTTTGTTTCTAATTTTGTCTTTTCATAAGGAGACAATTTTACCATCAGTCCAAAGACAACAGATGAAAAAAAGCTCTTGAAGTAATGCTTTTCAATGTCTCTGTCAAATAAATGAACAAATACATAAATGAGGTAAAATCTACAACTCTTTAGACTACAGCCTGGAGAAACCCACACATGGGGAGAAGATGCAAAGTGCACAGAAAGAACCCAGCAAGAGGGAGAACCTCCTCATCCCACTCTTTTATCTCAGGCGCAGAGGCTTTTCTAAATATGACTGTTAACTTGG
>NC_050533.1:17615654-17618317 GCF_002922805.2 Oryzias melastigma
AAAAAAAAAAAAAAAAAAAAGACATGACGTGTCCCGAAATGGATCCCCAGGATCCCTTTGTTTATGTTTTACTGACAAAACTGTAACACTTTGGTGGAGCAGAGCGGAGCATATCCTGGATTTGCAAACAGAAGTTTGGAAACACAAAGAGAGAGTTCAGAGAAAACAAAGAAGGCCTCAAATCTCGCCACATTTCCCCTGCGGCGCTTTGTAAATACTGTAATCAACCGTTTGGAGCATTCCAGCTCCGGGTGGAGTCCCGTTTGACGAACGGATGAATCAAACAAGACGGGAGGAAACCTCCTCATCCTTTTCAGGACCCAAACACTGAAAGTCCATTTGGTGGAGCTTTCTGAGACTTAGAGGGGAAGAAAAAGTGGAAGAAAAAATGCTGAGATCTGTGTTCAACCGCAGGGCTCATGCAGTCAAACACTCCCTATGAGGCATGTGGTTTAAAACACTTGTGTTTATGCTGACATGAATATGTGAGCTACTGTGTAAATAGGAAGGAAAAGCACTTCTTCAAAACACATTTGTGTTTATTAAAAAAAAAAAAACATTTGCAACAGTAAAAAGTGCACATCCTGAAACTTTACAAGCTGCTTTTTGACATTTTTTTCCCCAACAGACAGATTTGAAACATTTGGATAAATACATCTGTTTTCACCAAGACTCCAAAACGAACATCTGAGTGAGGAATGCTTCCCGGCTGGAAAAAGGGTTTGGAAATGTGAAAAGGGAAAAACTTAGGCACCAAACCACACAGCTCAGGAAACCAAGGAGTGACTCATGCTTTAGCTGGAACGGGCTCCAAGGTTTTTATTTGAGTCTTTGAGTCAAGGCGTTGTGGAGCTTAGAACAAAAAAATAAAGAGCAATACCCACAACGGTGTAAACATTGATCAATGACACATAGATCTCACAGCCCAGATCTTTGCATTCTGGGATTAAGGAATAATCTCCGTTTAATTTCAGTCTCTGAGATAAGTGTGCAGGATTTAAGAGACGCCTCTTTAAATCTTTAGAGTTCTGGTGAAGCTGTCGGGGTCTCAGGACACGGCCAGGCTGTACGAGGGTGCGGGCGTTTCGGGGGTGCTTTTCCCCGTGGTTTTCATCTCCACCCTCATCGCCGAGCCGGAGTGATGCTCCGATGACAAACACTCGTGGCAGCGTTTGCCGATCAAGTAGAAGACTTCAAAGAAGGACAGCAGGATGCAGACCAGGCTGGTGATCACCATGAAGAGGGTGAAGATCCTCTTCTCGGTGGGGCGGGCGATGAAGCAGTCCACTTTGTTGGGGCAGGGGATCTCCTCGCACTTGATGAGCCGGGGGAAGTCATAGCCCTCGTAGATGTGGTAGAGGAGGTAAACGAAGGTGGCGTCCACGCCGATTTTGAAGAACAGGGTGAGGACGTAGGTCCACCACAGACCACCTCGCTTCTTCCCGGTGTTCTGGTAGAGCCGGGCAGACTCGTTGCCCAATTTGAGGCGGTATTTTTTCTCCCGGTCCTCCCTGTAGGCCACATGCATCACCACCAGCAGCGAGGGGCACGTGACGAAGATGAGCTGCAGGGCCCACAGCCGGATGTGGGAGACGGGGAAGAAGTGGTCGTAGCAGACGTTGTGGCAGCCCGGCTGGGCCGTGTTGCACTTGAAGTCCTTCTGTTCGTCCCCCCAGACCTTCTCTGCAGCCACCACATACACCAACACCCTGAAGAGGAAGACTATGGAGAGCCAGACTCTGCCGAAAGCCGTGGAGTACTTGTTCACTCCGCTGAGGAGGCCCTGGAGGAATGCCCAGTTCATGACGAGGCTTGTTCACCTGTCTTCTCTTCCAGCTGACAGAAGACAGAAGACGCTGTCCTGGCTTCGTCACACACTTCAAATCACCTGAAACAAACAAAAAACAATAATTGGACTACAAAGAATAAAATGACACTATATTTTCTTCAGTCTTCAAGATTAAAACTACAAACTTTGTGTCGCTTTCAGGTCTGATCTTTAAAAAGAATATTTGGATGTTTACTCAGTAAATCTCAGCTCTAAGTATTTACTTGACAGTGTTTTCCTCTCAACAACTCTGGCTCAAACCAGTTTCTCCATACGGATCTCTCTTTAAATCACCACATCTATAGAAAACTCTCAAATCTAACAAAAAGAACATCTGAAGCTGACACATGTGTGAAAATCCGTTCCAGAACTCACAGATTATCCGCGCGCGGCACTTCAGATCGGGAGCGGAGCAGCAGTCTTCGCCTGAAAACCTCACTGGTGACTGAAGGCAGGAGAGGAGTGGAGGGGTGGAGCGCGTGCACCTCCAAAACACGCGACCTGTTCAGGTGTGGCAGGCGCTACTCCACCTCAAACTTGTTTGACCACACTCTAGTCGGGCACACTCTGAAAGTCGAGTTGTTTGATTGGGTTCATTGCAGTCTGTGACGTGAACTGCAGCTCCGAGTTCAAGAGCTCCCTCTAGTGGATTTCTGAGGTTTCCGACGCGGTCCGTTTTACCACAGCAAAGATTGTGTGGAAGTGAAGATGCTCCACTCTGTCGTGACTTCTGATTTCACTGAGCATTGAAGGTTCTAGTGATGTTATTTTTGATTTTCACAGCTTTAGGTGCAAAGATTATAATGCTCTTTTTTTATTGACATGTTTTTTTTTT
>NC_050533.1:17618410-17620307 GCF_002922805.2 Oryzias melastigma
GCAATCTCAGCTCTCAAGAATACAAAAGCTCCAAAAACACTAGACATCTGTAAATATCTTGAATTAATAACACGAAGAAACCAAAACAGTAAATATAGCATTTATTTATTTATTGTCTCTTGTTTGTTTACTGTCCTGCTTATCTTATTTATTTATTTATTTTTCATTTTTTTGTCCCACCATTCAATGTTTATATTTCTATGAGCATGAGTTCTAATGTGTTGATAGCATAGTACTTCTAAGTGTTCAATCAAAAAAAAAAGAGTAAAGGTTCTCGTTTTAATAGACAATCCATTTTCAAAAACATTCAAGGCGGTTATGGAGCCCCAGGACATAAAATTCAGAACATTCTTGCCTTAAAGTAATATTTGGTGACAATGTTGATTTCATTTGTGGCAATTTGTTGGCAAAATGATTTAATTTAGCCTTTTTAACACATAAATTAGCCTTTTATGGCAACAAATTAGCATTTTGTGTTCAAAAGTTAGCATTTTGTGTGCACAAATTAGCATTTCTTTTGTCCAAAAATAGTATTTCTACACATAAGTTAGACGTTTGTGTGCACAAATCAGTATTTTGGGCTCAAAAGTTAGCATTTATTGCACAGAAATTAGTATTTTCTGCAGACAATAAGCATTCTGTTCGCATTTTGTGAGCACAAATTACTATATTCCATGTATTTATCCATCTTCTTCTGCTTGTCTGGCACCAGGTCACAGAGGCAGCAGTCTAAGCAAAGATGTCCAGACTTCCCTCTCCCCGGCCACTTCCTCTGGGGGGACCCCAAAGCGATCCGAGCCCAGCTGAGAGACATAGTCTCTCCAGCGTGTCCCATGTCTTCCCAAGTTAGTACAGTGCATGCACAAATTAGCATTCTCTGTGCACAAATTAGTATTGTGCAGCCACAAATGAACAGAAGATACTAAAAGACTAATTATTAAACTATGCTAATTTGTTCCCTGAATATCATAATAAAATACCAATTTGGCCACAAAATACTACTATGTGGACAAAAAATGCAAACTTGTGTGCCCAAATTAGCATTTTGTAGCTGCAAAGTAGTAGGAATTGAAAATGCCAAACTATTTTTATGTACAAAATAAAGGTTGGTAAGTTACATTAAAGGTATATATGTCAAAAAAAAATATATTTTTAATATTCAGAAAGTTTAAAATGTGTAAAACATACATTTTCTTTGAATAACGACTCAGTACTTTGAGTAGTTTTTTTTAGATATTTAATTTCTACTTTTGCCCTCATAACTTTACTTGTCACTGAGCATTTGACAATGTTGCAGTACTCTTTTCACCTCTTTATAAATCAAGGAAACAACTCCTTTGGTATTTTTTCTTGTTTTTCTTAGAATGAATCTAATACATCTTGATGACAAAGCGTTTTGACAAAATAATTTTTTGTTCTTAAACTATAAGAAAAGAACATTGTTTACTAGTTTAATGCTCAAGTCTCAGCAGTAGAGACAAATAAAGCTCAAGTTTTGCTTTACTTGAATGAATCCAAGTCCCTCTTTACCAATTTCCTCACTTTTTGTGCTATTTATAATTTATTCACAATTTAAGTTAACTGCAAACTTTCTCCATCCATCCATCTTCTTAACCGCTTCTCCCTTTCGGGGTCGCGGGGTGCCGGAGTCTATCCCGGCTACTGATGGGCGAAGGCGGGGTACACCCTGGACAGGTCGCCAGTCTGTCACAGGGCCTCAATCACACACACATTCACTCTCACATTCACACCTAGGGGCAATTTAGAGTCACCAATTCACCTATGAAGCATGTTTTTCTACCACGCATGCACGGGGAGAACATGCAAACTCCACACAGAAAGGTCGCAACCGGGATTTGAACCAGGGCCTTCTCGCTGTGAGGCAAGAGCGCTAACC
>NC_050533.1:17620400-17623216 GCF_002922805.2 Oryzias melastigma
TCTTTTCTTTATAAAAAGTATTTAATGAAATATTTACAGGACAGAAGATGAAAATTAAAAAAATGCAAAAGACCAGAAACACCCCTGCTGCTCTCAAATGACCATTTCTGCATTCGTTCACACGTATTCACCGCAGTCTGAGATGATCACTTTCTGCTTGGGTTTGCCATCTTTTGCCCCCTGAGCCTGCATCAAAAAACAAAGAATGCACATTTCAAAAGAAGGCCGACTTTATTTGGGTTTTTATTAGTAAATGTTAGATTAATTGGAGTAAAAATTCTTTATAAATCATCAAATCACAATTTTTTAACTATGCAGCCTTATTTATAAATCCAGAAATGCTATATTTATTTAATTTGTTCATAGAAAAATGATGTTTTATTTCCATTATTGTAAACTTAACCGTTTCAAAAGCTTCTACATTAAAAAAGTAGCAGAAAAACATAAAATATAAAATCCAAATGCTGGAATCTATAAAGTTGTGCAGAAAAAGACCCTGCAGAAAAACTTTGCATAAATCCCTGCAGAGGTTCATAACTTAACAAGAACAAAGCTTGTGTTTCATTCTGTACCTCCATTGCTCGAACCACATCCATCCCATCCACCAGCTCTCCAAACACCACATGTTTGCCATCCAGCCAGTCGGTTTTGTCGGTTGTGATAAAAAACTGAGATCCGTTTGTGTTTGGTCCAGAGTTGGCCATGGACAGCTGCCCTGTGAGCAGAAGAAAGACGTTTCACCCGGGAAGCCCAAACAACCAGCTGCTGCTGTCCTCAATACCAGGACGCTGCTCACCTGGAGCCGTGTGTTTGAGCACGAAGTTTTCGTCGTCAAACTTTCGTCCGTAGATGGACTTCCCGCCGGTGCCGTTGTGGTTGGTGAAGTCGCCGCCTTGACACATGAACTGAGGTATAATGCGATGGAAGCTGCTTCCCTTGAAGCCAAAGCCCTTCTCGTGTGTGCACAAACAGCGGAAATTCTCTTTAAAAAAATGAGAGAAACAATCAGTTATGAAAAGAATAATTACATAGGAAATTTCTAACTGTAAAAAGGGAGATTTCACTTTAAATCAAGAGGGCTGCAAACAGAGAACTGAGAGGCTCAGCTTGTGTCAGTTTGTGAGACATGGTATAAGTTACAGTAATGTGCTAGTCACACATTTTATAATGTAGGACTGTTGCTGCAATTGCAACAAAAAATGTAAATATATTTAGGTGTTGCCCTTTTTCTCCAGCAGGGGTCATTATTGTTTTGTATATTGTGAACCCACAGCCCCAGACTATAAAAGACTATTAAGTCTCAATATGTTCAGGTCTTCTTTCAAATGAAAACTGTGTGTAACATAGAATAAAAAATATTTTTTGAAGAATTTTTAAATGACTTAATCGACTGTGATTCTATTATGTGTAGCACTCATTTTATCCAAATTTACATTTTCATTTCGTTGCTTCTTTGTAATTAAATTTAACTGACTTTAGAGGATTTTTTTGACTATTTCACAGCAACAAAAAAACATTTTCAAAGGAAAAACGATGAAAAACTAAACTAAATTTGAATGGTCTGGAAGACAAAGAACGTATCTTGTTATAAAAAAAAGCTATTTGAACATAACTTTTTAGTGCCATTAAAAAAAGTTAATCAAAAACATAAATATGTTTCCAAGTAAATAAAAAAAATAATAGTTAAGTTCAGATAAATGTTGTGTGCACTTATCAGCAACATCAAAATAGACTCAAGGATAAATGTTTGCTTTTTTTCCAGTGGATTTTTAAGACTTTGTGCATCTTTTGGTGGAGTCTGCACACCTGCCGTCATCGGAACGATGTCCGCCCGCAGGAGGAAGCGCAGTCTTCCTGCTGGTTTGTTCCCAATCTTGATGTCCATGTAGACCTGTGGATTTACTCTGCTCTTTTTAGCTGGTGGCTCCGCCTGTACAATCAGAAAAATGCAGTTACTGTGTTGTGTTTTTAAGATAAACTCAAAACCCTGCAAATAAATAGATAAACAATAAAAAAAAAAGAGAGAAACTTTATTTAGTTTGACTGTTAACGTTTATTTAAATAGTTTCTGATCAAACACTTTAAATGATTATAACATGATTTCCTGTCATCATTAAAATAAATTAATTAATTTTTTAAAAAGTGCAGAATCCCTCCAGGAGAAGAGGAGTGAGTATTCTGTTTCGTCAATCAAAATGCTAAACGTCGAACAAGAATAAAACCCCAAACATAAAGTGCTGGAAACAAGATTTTACATGTCATGATATGATGTGTTTTTATATAAATTAGATATTTCACTCCTGACATAACTAATTTCAACATTGTGGACTTTACAGTCTTCCTTCACTTTTAGTCCAACTTGAAGCAAAGATATTTCACAAAAATCAGATTTTCAAGGTGTCAAACCTTCACGTCAAAGACAACAAATGAAATAACAGAATAATAACCCCTTTAATGTTTCTGTGCTTTTAAATTGATTTGATTATTCTTTAAAAAATAAGATTTAAAGACAGTAAAGTTCTCACCTCCTGTGTTTTGCTGGTTGGTTCACCTGCTGCTGCCGCCTCCGCCTCAGCCTCCTCCAAGGTTTTTCCCGAAAACTTCTTCAGCCAGTCGTCATCCGACCACACTGACCACAAAAACAGGGTTAAAAGTTAAAATTACAAAATAAAAACAGAGCAGATTCTGAGAATCTTCTTCAGTGATCACCTGGTCGCGAAGAACCCTCTTTGATTCTCATAGGCTTGGCGATGTTGACCCGGATGGTCCGTCCGAAAAGTTCTGACTCATTCTGACAGAAAAAGAAACATATATAT
>NC_050533.1:17623283-17643447 GCF_002922805.2 Oryzias melastigma
TACCATGTTATCAATAGCTGCTGCTGCATCCTAAAAGAGAGACAGTTATGAGAAAGGGATGCGTTCAAAAGCACAAAAGCAAATTTTTGTTACAGATTCAGCAATGCAACTGTGATCTACATTCAACGTACATCCAGTAAATAACTATCAGCTGAGGAACATTCAGTATGTTTTTGTGTTTAGAATAGTTGTTATTTTTGCCTATTGGTTAAATAAATCTATAAAGTTTTTCAAGATAAGAATCTTTTAATAAATTAGTATTTGAAATCCATGCTTATCCATCAATAATTTAAAATGAGAAACTTTAAAAAAAGCACAAACCTCTGCCAGCTCAAACTCAATGAACCCAAAGCCTCTGTGCTTTTCTGAAAATCAAACACAAAAACAAAAATTAATGATCACATGTTTGGTGCAGGAATAAAAATCAAACTTGATCTGACCTGTTTCATAATCCAGAGGGATCTGGATGTCCGTGATGTCTCCAAAGGGTATGAAGGCTGCGTGTAAAACCTTCTCATCCACCTCCTCCGCTAAACCACCTTAAAAGAAGCAGTAGCGGAAACAATCAACACACAAACACCACGTCTTCGTGCTTTTTATTCATCATGTTTAACAGTAACCAGTTCTTTAAAGTCGAAAACATTAAACTCTGTGCGAGTCGGTTTAGCATGATGATGGTTTCCATACAAACTGGTATTCAACGTTCTTGTTTCGCTTTTTTTCTCCGCATAAATGTAAATATATATATTTCTAGAAGATTTTGGGATATGAGAGCTTCAATTTAGCTGTTTTCGTTCAGAGTGGTGTGTAACTTAGTCCCTATGATATTCAAAATCATTTTAAAAAGTTAAAATAACTCACCGATATACAGAACTCTCTTATTCGCCGCCATATTGGATTGTGGGTGGTGAACTATGACCTCGGCTTCTGATTGGTGGAATTAAAGTGAAGCCCGCCTCCTCAGCTAAATACAGCGCCATCTACTGGTTAAATCGGGGATGTCAAACTTTTCGCCTCGTTGGCCAGAAAGGGTTCTGAAATTTGACAGAATGGTCAGACCAGGAGCAGAAGTGTGGAGTGTTCTAATTAATCAACCTCATAAGAGAACCAAATAACATGGAATCTGGATGAAAACACGTTTAATTTTGATAGGAAAATTAATATATAATTTAAACCAGAAAATGTTTTAGTGTTTATGCTAAATTTGTGGCTTTTGTTCTTGTTTAGTGCCAGTTCCAACAATGGGTTGATATATCTCCACAAAAAAGAAAAGTTAGAGAAATGTGGTGTTGGAATGATTGAAAAAATGACTCAGAGATTTTACATTAATGTACGAAAATCAACATATCTTCCAACACCTCATGAATGAATGTCCACTGTAAAGCCTTGATGAATCACAGAAAACTGTATAGACACCTTCTTTTAGAACAGACTACTTTACAGTTTCTTTTTAAAATCAAAAATTTGATATTTTTCTTTAAGCAGAGAGCCACAATGGAGGAGTAAAAGAGCCACATGAGGATCAAAAGCCTCGAGTGCTCTAGAAAACTCTGGAACTTTTGTGTTCTTCTAGCTTTCTGACACAAAATTCCAATTTGAATGTTGTAAAAAATTGATCTGTAGACAACAAGCAAATAAAAACCTTTATTCCAAACTAAAATCTGTCTCACTTCCAGGATGTTTTAAAAAAAATCTAAAATTGATAGAAACTCACTTGAAATCCAGAAAATATAGCTTTGACAAGCCCCTGCTGTTTTAAATCGTAAATAGATTAATTCTATAAATGTTTGTTTTTTTTAAATGGCCCAAAATAAACTGATCAATCTTCCAAAATCTAAATATATTGAGAGCATTAATCCCACGTGAGCATTAAATGAATGTGTTCCTCATAACAAATGATATATTGACCTTTAACCTTTGAAAAGATTAGATGAATACAATAAAACAGTCTATAGGTTTCATTGCATAATTCCTTTACCATAACACAAATAGATAGACCAATTAGTATTAATGGTCCACTTGAAGATTCTCACTTACAGAGAAATTTGGAGTAGTTTGATCCAAATCCTCCAACCATCCAATTCCCAAATCCATTGCTGGAGCCTATCCCAACAACTGTTTGGCAAAGGTGGGGGTACATCTTGGAGAGGTTGCCAGTCTATTGCAGGGCCGTGCACATACATCATCACCTTGGCTAGAGTCATTTTATAGTCACAATTAATTTATGAAGCATGCTTTTGAACTGTGGGAGAGACCAGACTAGAGGCGTCTTGCAGTGAGGCAGCAACTACACCCCCATGCAGGCCACACCTTCAAACCCTTCAGACTCATAAAAAGACAACAGAGCGCCTCGGAAAGTTTGCCAGATTTAACTTCCTCTATTTGACTTTAATTAACAATTAATAATTTTTTGGGGATTTGATAAAAGTGGTTGAGAAAAAACATCTTTATTTAAATCCTCTGGAAAAGGTCAAGTCCTTCATTTAAATTACATTTAGGAGAAAAAAAAATGGCACTCAAAAGCCTGGAAAACAGCATGTTAGGATTACTTTAATTAGTTCCTAGAAAGAGCAATTATTTGTTACTTTAATTTGTGAAAATTCTATCAAGACTCACATAAAAAAGGACTGATTTGGCTTGCCTATAATCTAAAACTCTCATCTAGACTATTTTAACAGGAAAAACTTTTATTTTGAAATATTTTTTATTCAATTTTTTTTTTTACGTTTCAATTTTTGTTTAAAAATCTCAGTAAAAATAAAATCCATATTTACACTCATCAGAGTGAAAAGTAAAAATAAAAGCAAAATATATATTTTTAAGCAACCGATGTAGTCAAGATACAGTAAATGTGAACAACCACCAAACAAAAATGATTATACTGTGTATATATTTTAAAATTCTAGAAAAATGGTTTGACTCTACTAAGAATAAAACACCTTAGAAAACAAAACAAAGACAACGAAAGTCAATATTTCACGTGTTTATTGAGAATACCACACAATCATTAACATGATCGGACTGAGTCCCATCATTTCAATCAAATGTGAAGCTTTCAAGCAAAGGCAAACTTCAAGGCTTTCCTTTCTGTTTTTATGAAAACGACTTCCCTCTTTTGCCACTAAAAGAGAGGTAAATTTGCATTCTGATCTTGATATTTGGTTAAAAATGACCATAGAGCTAGAAAATGATCCACTTTTAAGGATTTTCAAAATATTCAAGTAAAATTGAAAATATTTTTCTTGGCTTTCATGTTTGAAGGACTGTAGTGTGTTCCTGTTCATCTCAGCTCGTTTACCTCTGAAACAACAGAATGAGTCGTTATTATTACTACAAAATCACAAACGGTTGAATCAGCAAGAATGACTGTTATTTATATATCTGTTTACCGGGCGTTCACAGCATCCAGTCTTCAGGAAGTGGCCGCAGCAGCAGTGGCAGTAGCCATGCCCGCCACTTTCTGGGTTGCATCTTTTTTGGCTTGGTGAGCTTGCAGCACAGCAACAGCTTCCTCCACCTGATCGAACACACGGATTTAGTGCAAGTGTGTCTTTTGATGTGTTGGCGTGTGGAGAAAAAGCACCTTTGATCGCAGGGACTCGTGGGACTCCAGCATGTGCAGCAGCTCAGAGTTGTCGATCTCCAGCAGCATGCCGGTAATCTTTCCTGCCAGGTTGGCGTGCATCGCCTGGATCAATGGGAACAGGCGCTCCCCTGTTCAGTAACAGAACACAGAACTGGGATAGTAAAGCTACGTGGGCACAACCCTCGGCAATGTGCGTTCAAGCTACCACTTCCAATGAAAACTCTATAGAAACGCCTTTAAATGAGTGTTTCAAAACTCTCACTTTTTAGGTCTGTTTTCAGGCTCTACGTAGAAAATGGGTGCACGTTGAAATTCAAACTAGTTGAACTTTGACCAGTCAGGGACTCAGATTTGATAGTCACGTATGGATGGCGTCCTTTTTAATTCATGGGAGTGCCAACCGTTTGAAAATTGATCATGAAGGAGAAAGTTATAACGCAGTTTGTGTCAAATGTCCATTGTATATGTAGCATAAGTCTTACCTAGCATCTGCTTCTGCTCTTGAGGGGGTGCAGCAGCCAGCATGGAGGCTGTAAGTGGCTCCTGGCCCTGAATGTGGACAGCCGGCTGAGCCTTGAAGAAACAGAACAATGGCTTTAAAGACAATAACTTTAATTAATGTGAAACATTTCAGGACAGTTATATGAATACCTGCTGTAGGGCAATAGGTTGCACCACTTGGGGATTTGGGTTGCGGACACTGGAGGCATATTTGTAAGGAGCCATGGTTCGGGGACCTGGTACTCCCATTGGTGGACGAGGGGCCATGGCCTGTCCAGCAGCTAGCAGCAAACCGGAAAAATTCAAATATGAGTCATAAAAGTGAGTGAGTTTTTTAATCAAATCGATACAATCACACCTCTTGGGCCCTGTGAGCCGCTGCTGGGCGACATGTGTCTCATGTTGGCGCGAGGTCCTGGCTGACGCAGCGAGCTGGGCATTCCCTGGAAACCACCTGAGAGTGCCGAAAGCATAGAAGGAAAACAGATTTCATCATTCCAATAAAGCTTTTGTTTTCTTATGTTGCAGAAAGATGCAGGATCGTGTGCTTCACCCTCACCTTGACCTCTTCCGCCTTGTTGCTGCCATCGGGGGTTGGGTCGCATTTGGGCCAGCTGATTGGGTGCATAGTACGTCGTTCGGTTCTGGGCCTTATGGGAAAGAAAGTGGAATAATGAGCAGCAATAAACACAATGACACAGTAAGAAGCAGTCAAGGCAACAGATTCCTCTGATCTCAGACTTAGTCACTGCTGCACAGGGATTAATCTAGGCAGTCTTCTTTTTATTTATCTGTGTTTCAATTACATAATTTTATCAACGGATTTATTTATTTTTTATTGCTATAAGCTTCTGGACACTTGAACCTCCTTGCTTGGTGTCAATAAAGTTTTATTTTATTATATTCTTTGATCAAAAAATGTTAATAGGATCTAAAACATAAACTCACAGCGTTGTAGCAACATTTACAGTCTTGTTTTTCTCCTAATAACATACAGTCTTTTTGTTTTAAAAATCCATATGAAATTACTAGCAATCTTTTACTTTTGAAACTGTAGCCCAGCCAGCAAGGCCAAGTGGACCTCATATGGAGACCTGTGTTTGCCCACATTAGCTTAAGTGTGCACTCAGTGGGCTAGCTTGCTATGCTAGCCAGCCGCCCCATGGACAGCGTAGTAGGGCTGCCATGATTAGTCAACTAATCGTCGACTAATCGACTATTAAAATTTGTTGTTACTTTATATTACATGGAGTCAGAGTGTAGTAAATTTAAAAAGTTATAATGGCATTATGATAGCTTTTTGGATTTATTGTTTTGGCATTTATTAAGGTTTTTTTGGGGCTAATTTAGAGTTTGGTTAATATTTTGGCTACATGCTAGCTTTTTTGGCTAATGTAGGAATTTTTCATTTTTAAGACTATTTTGGAGTTAAGCTAGTATTTCAGCTGCATGCTAGCTGTTTTGGCTTACTCAGGCTTTTTTTCCATTTTTTTTTTTTGGCTAATTTGCCATTTAACTATTATTTTAGCTCATCTTCAGTGATTTCAGCTATCAATTTCAGCATCTTCAGCGGCCAAATTCACCTTACAGCGTCCACGCTAGCATTATCACAGGTAATGCAACACTATATAGCTAATTTTTAGTAAGTTTAAAGCTGATTATGGTTAAGATGTGTGCTTTACATCCAGTTTGACACGATCAATCGACTAATCGGAAAAATTAGTCGACTTTTAAAATAATTGTTTGTGGCAGCATTACAGCGTAGCAAGCTAGCGAGCTCCCCTGCCCAGGATCTTACAGAGCAAGTGAGCGCCGCCACCTGGGGTCTGGAGGACCTAGCGAGGTCACCGCCCAGGCTGCCGGTCCCCGGGCAGCAGCACTCACTTTGACAGATCCTAGGCAGCAGAGCTCGCTATGCTACGTGTCTTACTCCATTTTCACTACCTAATTTTGAAAAACTTTCTATTTTAACATCAGGCGCTACTCTGCAACCATTACATCATTTTAACAACATTTAACAGATATTTTCTCAGTTAGGTTTTCTATGTTGTAGTATTCTTCATTATGCAACCCACTTTCAAAAAGATCCCTCTAAACGTCTGATTTCTGTTCTCACACCTGTGGCACAGCCGGCATGAAGTAGCCGCTTGTTGGTTGGAACTGATTAATGATGGCATTTGCCGGCATGGCCCTCATGCCAGCGATACGCTGCATGTACTGGTTTGTAAGGTGGGCCTTGCGTTCCTCTTTGCGCTGAGCCAGAGCCACGTAGAGCGGTTTGGAGCCAACAATACGTCCGTTCATCTCCGTCACGGCTTTGGTGGCTTCTTCAGGGGAGGAGAAGCAGACAAAACCGAAACCTTTCGAACGACCGTCTTCTAGCATCACCTGAAACATATACAGATGGCAGTGACGTAACTCCAAATACATTACCCAGTCATTGAGAATTTCCAATCGTCTCACCTTAGCGCTTGTAATGGACCCGAATGGAGAGAATTCCTTACGCAGTTTCTCGTCATCAATGGTGTCGTCAAGATTTTTGATGTAAAGATTAACTCCCTGACAAAAAAAGAGAAACTTTAATAACGAAAGGCTTTTTTCTTCTCTTCCTATAAGTAAAATCCCATGATTCCAGATATACTCCAGACCTGATAACGACTGATTCTTTCTTGTTTCAACAGCTCAAACTTCCTTTTCAGCTCCGCCTGCCGTTCCATTTTCTTCTGAGCTCTGCCCACGAACACGGTCTTGCCGTTGAGCTCGGTGCCGTTCATCTCTTCTACAGCCTTTGGATCAAGCCACATTTTCCTGAGAAACTCCTCAACTTGTACATGACCCAAATATATATTTTGCTTTTAAGTACCTTGTTGGCGTCCTCGTGTTTCTCAAAGCTGACGAATCCAAACCCTCTGGATTTGCCACTGGAGTCTGTCATCACCTTCACACTGAGAGTTTTGCCTAAAAATACCAAAAGCAATAATGATTTTAATTTATTCAAATAGTGGCTGCAGTGGTAGAGTGGTCGACCTCTGATTGAAAGATTGCAAGTTTGGTTCTGCCTTTCCTGCCCATGTTTTGAAGTGTCCATGAACAAGACACTGAACCCCAACATTGTTCCAGGTGGTTTTTGGTTGGCACCAGTGTTCAGCAGTGGAGACGCCATCAGTGTGTGAATATGTGTGTGAATAGGACTGTCACTGTAAAGGGCTTTAACGCGTTTAAATTCAAGACAAGAGGACTAAAACACAGTTTTGGCTTACCATATTTTTCAAACATCTCCTTGAGGCGTTCATCTTCCATCTCATCACCAAAGTTCTTGATGTAGACATTGGTAAACTCCTTGGCTTTGGCACCGAGTTCGGCCTCCCGTTCTTTCCGAGATTTGAATCGACCCACAAACCTGAGCGTTGACGAAGACAAATGCACTCTTGTGAATTGGGCCTCAACAATGGTGAAGAACCAAACCAAACTCCACCTCATTGGCTCCATCTAAAAATCATAGCTTTCCAGGTTGCCAAGGTTTGGTCAAAATAGACTCGGCAAGCACAAAACAAGGACAACATCCACTAGACAGTTCCAGAGATATTTGACTCATCATTCCTGGGATCAAAAGTGACAAACAAAACATGCAACTTCAGTTAAAGTTACCAGGACCGAGAGGATGTTTAGGTATGCTAGTCGTCGGCATGACAACCGGTCTATCTCCTGTTCCGCTGGATGGAGAGGGGTGGAGGAACACAGTCTCACAGTACAAAGGAAAGCTGAGGAGAGGCAAATGATCTTATATACCTTACTACGAAGACCTCCCCCTTTCCGCCATCCAGTAAAGCATTCCTGCATTCGATCCATCACTAAAACAAACAAACGGGGTAACACGCACACACACAACTTCAAACACCACAATGGCAAACCAACAGGAAGTCAAATACAGCAACAAAATGCATCTGGTGAGAAAACAAAAGTAGATGTTTTAGTGGGTTATCTTGGAGCGTGCAGGTTATCTCTGAACTGATGGAGTGAGAAATGAGTGGGTTAGTCATTTTATTCACACATAGACTTAGTAACTGGAAAAAACACCAGACATTTGTTCAATCAACAAAATCCACTATACAATGTAAGCAACACCTAATAGCTGACATTTAGGATGAGAACCTTTTTCTACAATGGTGACAGAAAAAAACACTAAAGCGAGACAATCGGACACTCACACCTTGCGGTCATTTAGAAGCATGCCGTTCATCTTCTCGATGGCACGATCAGCTGCATCTTGAGTCTCGAAATGAACAAAGGCGTAGCCCTTGGAGCCGTTTTCATCGCACACCACCTGGACGGGAGAGGGTTAACTGAGCAAGCCACACATACATCCAACTGAAACTTTTTTTGAACAATTATATACAACATTCAGTCACTTTAACACGGTTAATCTTTTGCAGTTCTTTTGTGCAACTTTTTTTTTCTCTTTTTTACAGGACATTGAGTTTTCCATCGGAATTGGCTGTTGACTTTGTCAATCAATCTTCTCTGTACTTTGTCTCCTTTAAAGAATGCATTTCTTTTACCACATTTATGGTTGCAAACAAATCTTTGTTTTCATTCTATAACACTGGACTACAAAGGTTAGAACATTTAGAGTTTAGATAAGAGAGGAAAGTGTGTAAAATGTTAATATCTATCTGAGAAAAGGGTTTAGTGGGGGGTTTTGTCCATCACGGGTTATATTTAGAGCACAACTAGACGATTATATACTAAAAAAACCTTTATAAATCACTCCTTGTGTATAGTAACATATAGGAATGTCTGCTGTGTGGTCTGGAGAGTGTACCACCATGACTTCTTGGATTTATTTTAGGGGGATCAAGACACGTGTTTCTGGTTGTACACGCTAGTAGATTCGTTTTTTCCAGGCGTCAGTAAATCTTTTAACAAAAATATTTATAGGGAGGTTTTGTTTGGTTGCTTAAAACAACTTAGTTAACCGTTGGATGTGCCACACATCTGTTTCTTCAATCAGGAAGTACCGTTTGATGGTTTTTGGTAACAAACAATTGAAGCTTAGATCCATGAGTGCTGAAATGACTGTTCGGTGGATCAAAGGGCATCATTTTAATCCGTTCTACTTTTACTTTAACATTATAGTTTTTTGTAGTAAGTGGGGGAAATAGCTACACTAGTCTTTTCCCCAACCACCAATTATCTAATGAAACAGATTGCTGATTACAGACTGCCAGCTCAAAGTGAGCTTCATAGCTGTAGTGAAAATTAGAAAAGAAATAGTGAAAGGGTTTGATCAAAAATCTTGTGTTTGAAAGAATTGGGCTGGAAAGGAGCCAAAATGATAAATATTTAATCTGTCAACCAATGAATTGATTACATTGTAAAAAAAAAATTGCTAGTGTTATATAAGACAGCCTTTTAAATTACAAACCTTCTCAAGCTTCAAGATTTTTTTAGTTAAGGAGGCGAGTTGTCATTTATGTTTTTTGGACTTATATTACATTGTGACCAAGTTTTTTAAAAAATGGTTTATAAAGAAAAAAAATATTCTGTACCTTACAGGATAGGATATTGCCAAAAGCAGAGAAGGTGTCGTACAGGGCTTTGTTGTCGATGGACTTATCAAGGTTCTTGATAAAAACATTGCCCACACCAGACTTCCTGAGGGAGGGGTCTCTTTGAGACCACATAATTCTGATTGGTTTCCCTTTCACCACGTCAAAGTTCATGGTGTCCAAGGCTCTCTCAGCTGTTGGCAGAACACAGAAAAAAAATAATAAAGAAAGAAAGAGGACAGGTTTTCATTTATAGGAGCCCAAACTGTAAAAATGAACTGGTACCAATGTTAATGGAGTAGTAAGAGGATGATTATAAAGCTGTGTGTCTCAAAACTGTTGTAGACATAAATGAAAAGCAGACAGGAAGCGGGGTTAAGACGCTGCAGAAGACCATGTGGCTGCTGAGCTGTCTGCCAGCAAGCGGGACGAGTCAGGGGCAGCTGCAGAGATCATAGCACATGTCTCTGACAAACCGCATGCTGCTATACCCCCAGCACTACCAATGCCACAGGCAGACACTCATTTCAACAGGTTTTACGAGTTTATTCAAGATTTGTTGATAATTTTACAGTTTTTACATCTTTTTTTCTGTACTGTTCAGTTAGAAAAATATTAAATCTATACCTTTGTTTTACTATTGGTTCAACACCCATGTTATTTTGGGTGCACGTGCCAAACATCCTTTTGTTCAGTCACTCCACAGTGAGCCACACACACTCACAGGCTAGGCTTCCAGCTAAAAGTGTCTGGTAAACAAAACGGAGCTCCCTTGCGTCTGCTGGCATCAGCAGTTTGGCTTGCAGTTGTACTTTACCACCCGTGGGCTCAAAAAAATTGTGTAATTGCTGTTTTACAGATACATTTGTGGAAGGTTTATAATGAGAATCTTGCCTTTTGAACAAAAAATATAATCTCTGCCTAGATTCAGAAATATCTAGGGGTGAATATGTTAATGCTGTTGAATAACTAGTTATTGTTGTCATATGTGTTTGTAGTATAACAGAGCAGGCATATTTTGGCCGACTCAGAGTGAGGGTCTATATTTAGAGAAGGGTCCTGAGAGGTATGTGCCGGAGCGTGAGTACGCCATTCTCTGCTTTTGATTGGGAAGAAACAGAGAATAAAAACATAACATTTCAACAAACCAATGAAAAAGTTTGGGGAATTCCTTCTCTATACTTTCAACTATCCCGGACAGGATTTCACCATCGTTCATTCACACCCTTCTCTTGTGTCCACATCGACAGCAAAGCAGTGGGGCACTTCACACCTGTCAGTTTTTGGTGTTGCAATCCATTACTTGTTATTTGGCTAACCGCCTTCATCAGACACAGCTGCTCTCACAGGTGTTTTTGTTGATAAAACAGGAGAAACATTCACAGTGTGTAGACAGTGTAACCAGGACATTAAAAAGAACAACATAACGCACACTTTCACTGCTAAGAGCGCCCCTATTTAATCCAAATGAAACAAAGCAACAACTCTGGACCAACTGTTGTATACTTTAAAGTTATTCAGCCAATAATAATTATACATTTTATTTCTAAAGCACCTTTTAACCTGCAAGGTCACAGTGTCGCTAATATAGTTTTTTTTTAAAGGGTTACAAAACAAATAAATCTAAATAGGTATTCTCAATTTCTGATCGGAATTAGCATTGCTAGCAATGGATGACGTCCAACTAGTGACAAAATAAAAATAATGAATTAGTGAAATAAATGTGTTAAAAATTACATTTGTGAACTAGTTTCGAACTCGTGTCATCTAACACAAAAATGTAATAGAAACAAACATCAGTATGGAGTATTTTATCCATTAAGTAGTATGACTTAAATTACATGGGTGAAACTTATTGGTCAATCACAAATGTATTGTTTCTACAAAACTAATGTTCATTTTTCTACTGCAGCTTTGTGTGTCACTTGTTAACTTTAATACCCAAACTGATACAATTAGTTCAAATGTGTAATTTTTTAAACATATAAAATAATTGTTTTAGTATATTTAAACATAATTAAATCACATAGTATTTTGGTATCACCAGCATAAATAAAAAAAGAAAAAACAAATTAATTAATTATGGGCTCAATGGGTTGCCATACTATTGATCAAAAATGATTACAAACCATTGACAGTAGGCTATATGTTCATAAAATATGAGTATATTACAACTACTAAACATATAGACGGTGGATTATATGATAGTTTGTGTTTCTTTATGACAATAATAACACAAACTTAGGCTATATCCTGTGTAAGTTAATAAATAAGTCAAATGAGTGTTTTAAATGAAAACAATGCTTTAAACATCCATTAGCCATGACCCCACGTGAGTGTGCTCAGTCCCCCCGCGTGCGTCCTTACCGTCCGCGGGCTGGGAGAAGTTGACGTACGCGTATCCGAGGGACCGCCGGGTGATCATGTCTCTGCATACCCGAATGGAGAGCACCGGTCCGGCGGGGCTGAACTTCTCATACAGCATAGCCTCCGTGATGTCAGGGTGCAGGTCGCCAACGTAGAGAGAAGCCATCGGATAACTCCCGGTCGCAGTGTTCATTTCCCAAAATTCCAAAATAATAAAAAAATCAATCTGCCGAGAGCCTCTCAACGACTAAAAAGCAGAAAAGACTTCAATCCGGTTTGAATGCGGATCAAGACGGGCTCGACGCGGACAGATCAATCTGAGAAACCCTGAAAGAATAACAAAAATCCTCCTCCTTCGGTTAAACCCCGAGGCCTCCTGTTTATATTTTTTTATCAATATTTTGCGATTTTTTTAAAGTTTGAATTTCAATATTATTGTACTCGTTTTTATAATGTTTTGTAGCTTTTATTGTTTTTATATAGTTTTTATTTTTAAGTTTTTTTCCCGATAACAGTGAGTTGAACACTCACGGTTGATTTGTGGCCGGGGAAAGAGAGTGTGTTGGGGGAGCGTGGGCACTTTATAGAGAGTAGCGGTGTGGAGGAAACAGTGACCAGGGTCAAATTTAGGATAGGAGGCGGAGGGGGGACGAGCACGCGGCGCGTAAAAGAGAGAGCGCACACTGTCCTGCCCCAACTACAGAGCTGCCCTCCCCACAGCGACACCTGCATGGCAACTGAGGGGCTCAACACAGCTCCAAAAGACAAAAATCACTGCAAAAACAGAGATATGGGATCTAGAATGTTTTCATTTTAGAAAAAGATTCTGAGAAAAATGACATTTTACTCCATATTTGATAAATAAGCCATGTGGCTTCAAACTAACATGAATCAAGAAACGACGTAGAGCCATAAAAGTTATACTAATTCACTGCCAACTTCGTTTGATAGATTGATCTTTGTTCCAATACTTCCCTATGTGGTCATGATCATTGACTGTATATTTACTGGACATATCAACCCTTCCCCTCTAGTGCTTGAAACAAGGAAGACAAGAGTAATTTTGTCAGAATAACCATTCTTGCTCCAATTCATTTTTCTTAAAATCTTTTTTCCAAGCCTATTTTTTTTTAGATTTGTTTTTTAATTGCGAGTTATTCAAATTATAAACTGACCAGATATCTCAGTAAAAACATGTGGTAAGTGCTGGCCCATACTCGAATGTTTGACGGATCCAAAGCCCCCTTGAGTGTTGTGGACTTTCAACAAACTCATGATTGGCACCAAGTAGTTCCTGTAAAAAGGTTACTCAGATCAATCACTGTGAACAGGTTTCAAAATGGCGGCAGCTGTATTGGCCTAATTTCCAAGGGCCAGAGGTAAAACATTTTCTATGGGTGACAACACATAGCTTTGTCCAGGGAATTAATATACATCTATGGTCATGACCCTTCACTGTATAAGGGATCTGGACAGAGTGGGTGTGATGTCACCCATAGAAAAAGCCTTACTTTTGGTTCAAGCAAAATTAAATAAATTCCGTTATTTTTCCGTGATACAGATGTTGCCATGTTTTAGGCAGACAATGATTGGTCCGAGTCGACCTAATGAACATTTCGAAGGATAGCACTGCTGTCAATTAGGAGTAAGCTTGTTTTAAATCCACACCCCTTCCACTGAAAACTGGCTCAGGAGAATCTGTCAAAGGTTTGAGGTGGGGCCAGTGGGCACCTCAAGCTTTTTCTGAGACATCTGGTCAGTTTATAACTTTAATAACTCTCAAGAAAAAACAAAATGAAAAATTAGCAAGAAAAAGTTGAATACCAAAATATCAGACAGAATTGTTATTCTGACACGTAGAATGAGAACTTTGAATTTATCAATAGAAAACTGAGATTTTGGCTTCTTTAAGCCAGTAGTTTTTTTTTTTTAAACAAAAAATGGGGCGGGGGTCATTTAGTCAATTTAAGGACAGTTTCAGGCTCTACATGCCATTGAACAAGAAATTAAACCAACCCCAATTCACAATTCAAACTAGCTGCCTTGTGTATCCAGTCCCACTTGTCAAAGCAGAGTAACTGTATTCAAAATCAGTAAACTAGTTTAAACCAGATCCCACCTTCTGTTTTTTAAATTTGAAAAGTCCTAAATTTTGCCCTTTGGTGGCAGATAAATACTAAAACTCCCCAGCAACCCAATTTTAGTCCATTAGTCTTGCTTAAAAGTGTCTATACTCTGAAAATATAGAACCATTTTCATTTGTACAGTTTGAAACTGGTGCCAGGATTGCAGCCTCAGTTATGTTTTTTATAGCAAACTAAACCAAAAGTCATTCCTCTACAATATGATGCTGAGGGTTTGCATTCTAGATGTGAGACAATAGATAATGCAGAAGCAAGACAAGTCAGGTTTAGATCTTAAAAACTTTTGTTGCAGTAAGTTTATTTAAACATTTCTTGAAGGTGCATTTATTTTTCTCCATTCATCTTCCTGAAAAGAGGATTGTCAGGTTAAGAAAATTCAAATTGCATTTTCATGAAGACTGCCAATTCACTTACCTCATCAAGTACATAAAAGTTGAGCGCAGTCCCTTCAGCCTGGGCACTCTTCCCGTCTTCTCCTCCCCAGCAGCTCTTCTCTGCACTAGTTTAGTCTCAGTTTGATTCAACTCTTCCTCATAACTCAACTTCTGTGAACCATCTGCCCCTTTGGAGAATTCCAGCTTAGAATGAATTATAGGCTGCTGAACATCTTCAGTCACCATGTCATCCACATTCACCCCAGATGGTTCCTCTTCCTCAGAGGAGAGTTCACTCTTGTTAGCGTCTTTTCCATCAGTTTGATCTGGCAATTGCTTTTTCAGGGGCTCCTCTGCAACATCCTCCAGGATTTTAGGGATCGTCTTAGGATGCTCCAGTAACAAGAGATTGATGCTAATCTCATTTGGCAAGTCGGTCTTCACTTCTGAGCTTGTTGATTTTTCAAATCCTTCTTGCAAACCTTCTGTAGTTTCAGGTCGAGGAATTGGCCAGACATCCATTGTATGGATATTCATATCCCATGATTTGCCACCTTGAGACCCTCTCATTGTGGGATCAGCATCTTCACTTTGAGATGGCAGCATTGGACTAGCAGTTGGTGGCTTCATATCTAGGTAGTTTCCATTTGGTGACAACCGAACTGAAAACCCATCTTCAGACCAAGTGGTCATGTCTTTGCCATATTCAGCATCTGCCTGTCCGGGTAGCCATAGTGTTAGTCTGGAAGTTGGATCTTGACTCACTACAACAACCCCTTGTTGGGATGATGGGAGCTCCCTTTGCAGAAAGAGAGAGTCAGACACTGTGCCGTCAGCTTCAACAGGAGAGTTTGACCTGGCAAGTAGTGTGCTTGAAGCTTGAGGTTCAGAGTCCAAAGGTGCATTGGCTTTTACATCGTCATCCACAAGAAGCAGACCAGTGCTGACAATTGCTTTATCTGCAAGGACAGACCAGTCAACACAAAAGCATTTTTAACCCTAGACATACCGGCATACTTACTGCCAGAGTGGATCTTGACTGAAGAGCTTTTACACTTTGAACTACAGCAGGCACAGACATCCACATCTCCATTAAGCTCCACCCATCTAGAAAAGCAGGGTTCACTTTAGAAGTGTAAAAACACATTGAAACCAGGCATGTGTAGGCAATTACTTGGATTGAGTGGCATCATAGTTGCAGGATTTAGAAATAGAGGTGACACCCTGGTCAGAGATGATGACACTGCAGTGGATGTATAGCTAAAGAGAGGACATAGGATTAGAGCAGGCCATTCCTACAATACATCCTGATGAAAGTTTAAAGTTTTGTCAAATACCAGGAGTTCGTCTTAAGGACCAAGAGTGGGTCACTACAAGAAACCAAACCCACCTCTGAAGTAAGATGAGACGTATTGAGTGCAAAGTTGACCACATTTGCTGCATTAGAACCTGTAAACCATGCAACAGGGTGCGGAGAACCCAATGAGGATGAGCACCTGTCCAAGAAAAGCAGATTAGAACACTTCATTGGGCAATGTCCAGTAAATACATGATTTCCTACCCTTTGTTCAGTAGGACAGCATGTCTAGGTTTTGTCTGGGGCTCAGGGGATGCAGACGAGAAGCAGGAGTGGATGAAGAGTTGCTGATTGGGCCTTGTTTCTGCAGATACTTGGAGGTTCATGACCTGGCCTCTTTTGTAAGAGTTTGATTCCACTGGTTTGGTCCAGGATGCTGCATGAAAAGCAAATGGCCAGCTAAGTATTCAGCCGATTAACCCACAAGCATAAATGTACAAGTTTACTTACAATCCATGGCTTGAATGTTGAAGCTCTTCATAGGAAGAGGTGGTGCTAGGGTAACACTTGGTTTACTATAAAACCTAAAATTAAGCCACATTTAAGTGATCTTAAAGAATCATTTACATTTGTAATATTTTTAAGTGGTTGGGGACCTTCTGGGGAAGCAGGTAAGCTGAACTGTGAGGGGAGCTTGCCACCAGGGGGAGAGAGCCTTCTTAGGAGTCAGGTTTATGAAGTTTGTAAAGCCCTTCACACCATTCTGCAACTGCAATGCATTCAAAAGGTTGTCAGATGAGGAAATGAAAAATATCCATTGAAGACGTTACTCACCACAGATTTAGTCCCACATTCATCTAACTGGTAGGAAAAAACTAACTGGTCAGGTAGCTCTGTATTGCTGCGACAGTTGTCACCCAGCTGCACATCCTCTGCAGTCAGCGCGAGGCCAAAGGTTTTTTTGTCCACCACAACTGTCAATTTATGCTCATCACATGACACCTGGACTCTAGGAGCATTCATGAACGGAGGGAAACCAGGATCCATGTGAAAGGCAGGTGGCCAGTTTCTCCAGGAGCCAAAGATGTCATTGAATGGCAGAAGTTCAAAGTCCCTATCAAAGGGGGGGAACAACTCATTCTCTAAAACCCCTCCAAAATCCCGGAACACCACGGAATCATCATCGTATCTCAAGTGAGACTCAGCAGAAATGATGTGGCAGAAGAACATGCCAAGAAATAACTGCAGCGACCCCATTGTGAGGGCTCAAAACAAGCCAACAACTGCAGCTCAGCTTCTGATACCACTGTCTTTATTCAGGTGCAGCGGCAGGAGTTACAGGTGCAGCAAATCAGGCTAATGAGGCCGCATTATTACAGCACAGCATGGGGTTCTTGTACTTTTATTTTGTTATACCAAGTTACATTTTGACCAAGTTGTCTTGATATGAACATTTTTATTAAATTATATATAATGCATCAGTGTTTCCTCAGATTTTTCAAGTTTTATTTTAATAGAATTGTCAATTATGTTGAATTTTACAAAGCAGGCAACACAAAAATAATGATAAATAGATTAAAAATTGATTTAAATTTCAAATGTGTATTCATTTTTTAAATTTTCGTTTACAAAATAATTTTATTTAACTATGTTTCCAAATATGTATAAATATATCTCAATCTGTATTCCCTATAAAGTTTATAAAAATAAGCTTGAGGGTAAATAATGACCATAGTTTAATCTTTAAACATGAACGGAAAAACACAATTGATTGTTGCTTTACTTAGAATCTAGCATTTTCTTAACTTTCATATGAAACAATATTTTTTTGTCTAACTTATTTATCAATGAATCACCAAAAATTTATTTAAAATATGTTTATTTTAAAAATTTGCTTCAGTTTAACAGATAAATAAAGACCAACATTTTCTCTTTTTTTCTTTCATCCTTATCTTTGCGCGCGTGCCCACAGGCTTCAGCCTGCGGTCTGTGGGCGGAGCTTCAACACAGGTGTGTATCACGCAGCGTGTGTTTTGCTGTGCCGTTGCGCCTTCCAGGTGAATTTCAATCAAGGAAGTCGTCGACGGACGGAGGGGAGAGTGGAAAAAAACGTCAGAAACAATGATTTTCATCCCGCTTTGGTGGTTTTAACTGTAACCTAAGGAGGAATAAGGAAGTTTAGACATGGCGAGCACAGGTACAGGTATGTCGAATATTTGGTGCATTTTGTGACACTTGGCTGTTTTGGGCGTGGTTTATGTAACAGCAGTTCAGGAAGGAGTATGGATCAACAGACTTTTTTTTAAACATGCAAACCTCTAATGTTACAAAAGTAGCCTTGTTTGGATCTACTGAAGTTAAAACTGAAAGTTTAACTGTATAGCTATGGTCACACTTTGTGAAAAAAATGAATTAAAAAAGAGGAAAAGTGTGATCAAACTTACCTAAACCACATAAAATCAGCTTTACTCATGCACCAGCTTATAATAATGGCGATTATTATAAGTAAAAGCTGCATTTTCTGTGATTGTGAAAGCGAGAGCAACCTCTGATAACCTTTTAGGACAGGTAAATGTTTGTGCATCACACACCCAAAGCTTTGTCTGCCTCCGGATTGTTGACTGAAGCAGCCTAAATATGTGGGTCCTTTATCTACTGGAGCAGAAGACATTTCTGAGTAGAAAAGTAAACCAAACATGCAGAATTCTTTAAAATGGCAGCTGTAGAAACACACTTAAGCTGTATTTTATTTTTGTTAAAGTTCATTTTTAAAACATGCATACCGTTCTTTGTAGTATTTCAACATCTCCACATTTTTTTCATAGCTTAATGATGATTCAAAGCTTGTTGATACCAGTTTTTTTTTTTCCAAACTTGCACAATGTCTGGGAATGGTTCACATACCTGAGCATCTCATTAAGCTCTTAAGTTGTTTTGAGCAAAAACGACTTTCTTTTTCAGGGATTTGCTGTGCCAACCTCAAAGACAACAAAGCCTTGATGAAGATGGGGCTGGCTCTGGTGCTGGTTGGCCACGTCAACTTTCTTCTCGGGGGGCTGGTTCATGGCGCTGTCCTTCGACACATCAACGTTCATAAACAAGCACGAACGATGGAGTACGCCGTCTCTAATGTCATTGCCATCGTGGCAGGACTGGTGGTAAGTGGGGCAATGGGAAATATACTAAAAGGTTAAATCACTTAGTGGCTCCAGAGCCACCTTTAGCATTTTGTGCCCCTCTGGCTAAAGGAATATAGTTTTTAATTTTAAAAAATGTAATGAAAATTAGTAAAGTAAAAAAATAATTAATAAAGTAAGCTAACTTGCACCTTTTTCCACTCATTCACAAACAGTTGAAGGACAGCACATATTACAACTCAAACTAAAACACTGACAATTTTTTTGAGCTCTGTGTACCACAGAAAATCAACTTAAGGTCAGTTAACACAACCAGAATTAAGGCGGATTTTCTATATTTTTTTTTTTATTCTACTTTTTGAGGTTTTAAGTGCATTTTACTGTTCATTCCTCTATATTAAGAACCCTACAGCGGTATTTTGATCCGTTCATGCATTTAAGAGTAATCCTCCAAAAACCTGCGGTGTCTGCAGCAGCCCCTCCCATACCCCCAAAAAACGAGCGGGTGGAAACGTGCTGATGTAAGCACCATGCCAACAGCTCCCTCCAAGGAGAATCTGTTCTGACAGCTCCGCCCCAGTCTAACACCAACACTCAATTTCAGGTTGGAAAAAACTCACAAAAAGTAACAAATATTTCATAAATAATTTGTTTTTAAGTGTTTCAAAGGTAATATATGATCATATATATGGATAAAGTTCAAGGCTTGAAAAAATCATGGTATGGCCCCTTTAAGCAAATTAAAATATTTTAAGTCCACCTAAGGTCCACTTATAGGTGTAAGCATTTGTTTGAGATGCACTAACAGTAAAATCAACAATATTTTTATTTAATCCTTCTGACATCACACTATCTGCTGTTATGTTTGCTGCATTAAGGGGATGGTACAGGTTGCCTTTCAGTTTGAAAGTAACCTCTGTCAAAGGTTATACATTATTTTATATTTTGAAAAAAGGCTATTATGTTTTTATTTATGGCCCAAAAAACTATATATATCATAATGGTAACAATGAATACAATTTGGTTTCTTATTTACTCAAAAAGATGAAGTCAAACTTTATGTCTCCCACTTGGTTGGTATCAGTGAGAAATTGACCCAAATGGCTCTTTAAAGGTTAAATGTTGCAGACCTCTCATCTATATTAATGGTTATTTGTTCAGAAAATTCAGTTTCTTATTCAAACTTAGCATTTTAAAATTAAAACTCAT
>NC_050533.1:17643727-17795983 GCF_002922805.2 Oryzias melastigma
GTTTCTTATTCAAACTTAGCATTTTAAAATGTTTTAAACTCATTTTAGTCAAACTAAATACATTTTAATGTGTTATTTATACATTTATAATAACAAAAATGTGTATATAAAATATTGTAAATAATAATAATAAAATTAATTGAATAAAACAACTTTAAAAGTTGACTTTATGCTGTTTATAGCTGCCAGAAAAGTTTAAAACAATATTTGATTTAAAAAAAAAAAGGAAAATCTAATGCTTTGTCAAATGAAAAGCAATTAGATCATCTACATGCCACAATCTAACGAAATTAATAAAAGAAAATCTTCTGCTAAATGTTATTTTCCTTCCCTTGTCTATCCTTCTTTTTGTTTGGATTTGTTACCCAACTCCTTTGTGCTTAAGTCCTGAATAATGAATGTCACTTTCAGCATGTGTGTTATGGGGTGAGCTCTGATAACTGATCTTCCCTTTAGGGAATCATAAGTGGGATAACGGCTATTGTCCTTTCCAAAAACAAGAGAAACAGGACTCTGGTAAGTCTGCTTTTGTGTCTGAGTCAGTCAACCTTCTTCCACCTGTTAGAACTCAGTCGGCGTATTCAACACCAGCTCAACATGTATTACTAACTTAGAAGCCTGTTTGTATGATTGAATATTTTTCAATGATAAATGTTCTTGTTTTGGTGTTCTCCATGCAGATGTGGGTTCTGCTGATCCTCAGCTTCCTGGCTGGTTTACTAGGATTTGCCTCTGCCTTAGGCTTGTCCGTTTCCTTCATTAAATCCATTGCTTTGGATGGAAGGAGCTTGCTGACACACTGCAACTTCTCTAATTTAACCACTTCCAGCATTACACACCAGTGCCCCTTTGATCCCACTCGCGTCTGGGTAAGAAAAACCTTATATTCTGCTACATTCTGGACAGTTGTGGACGCAAATATTCTGTCGGTCAAAAAAAGCAACACAAAAATCCACAGAAATTAAAAGTGGAATGGGCAAAATTATGGACACTTTTTGAAAATGATAAGAAGCAAATACTTTTCCAGCATCCGTAGTTCCTGTCATTTGTATCATGTAACATTGTGAGTTTTCCTCATATTGAACAGCTTTACCGTGCAGTTTCCACTTCCACCAGAGGTGATGGGTTTTCCAGTAGGACAATTACACTAGAAAACACTCCAAAAAACACTCAAATAGTTTCAAACTTCTTTAAAGATCCAAATAGAACACAGATCTCAACTCCATAGAACATCTGCAAAGAAATCTCAAATCAGCAGTTTAGATTTTTTTCAGAAATTGGGTGCTTTAAATAAGGAATTATGTCCCGTATTTCCAATGTAAACAAAAACTGTAAACTCATGAAAACTAAGTTCCCAAGTAATGAGAGTTTCTTGATCATTTCCAGGGAACCACTCTGGGTTTGTGGGTGCCCCTCATCATCATGACCACAGTGGAAATGGTCTTCTCCTTCCGCTCCTTTGCTGTCTGCGCTTCATTCCTCTACTTGTGTCCGTGCAGGAAAAAGCCGCTCAATGCTCGGAGGGTAAGCTGCCTGAAGATCAGTCTGCAAACTATTATACAACTGTTGTTTTTTTTGCTATAAGTTTGTAAATGCAGGACAATGTCTATGGGATCAATCAATAATTTACCGTTAAGTTTACAATGTGCATTTTGGAGTTAAAAGCTCAAATTTTCAACCTGTTTTTTATTCTCGGATCCAGATTTGATCCCATAAATGTCTATAGGCAATGAAGCAAAAAAGAACACGTTTACTGTCTTATATTCTCTATATTTACTTTATTTGAAAAAACAATAATAAAACTAAGCCAGCAGGATTAAATTGTATTTTTTTCTAGATTTGACAAGCAGAATTTTCAGTTTCAGCTACTAAATTTTTGATCAAAGATTAAGCTAAAGGTTTTAAAGAGATTGGACAATTTAACATGTGTGACAGAAAACTGAGGTTAAAATATTTGTCTTAACATGTTTGTTACTGAGGGACGTTTGTTATAAAAGCTACAACCTGGTTTTCTGTTTCAGGTACGTATCGAGACACCAGTACAAGCCACACCAACACCAGCGGACGACGGCGACACAGAGGAGCCAGCAGAGCACAATGAGCTGCTGTCGTCGCCGTAGTGGAGCAAAGTCGACCTCAGAGAAAGCTGTCTTCAAATGATCCAATGTTACACGCAAAACTGACTCCAGGACAGATTTTTGTTACACTTTAGGCTACGGTCACAAATACAACTGCCACCTCGCCATCGGCAGAATCTTGTAGACTTAATACTGCCGCCCGATTTTATTTTTTTTTTTAAATCATTGGCGTGGTCATGAATGTAGACAGCGCCACTCAGGCCTGCATAATGACCTACTTCTTACCAGCGGCCCGTGACATTTAATGAGGACGGGCGCCATCCGGAGACATTTACACATCGTCCAATCAGAGCTGCCGCCAGCCGGCGATCCGCCTTGTTGCCGCCTAGCTGTTACCAAATTTTGTAATTCCCAGCTTGTCACTGGAATGCCACCGTGGCAACCTCAAAATGTGCCCGGGTGGCCATTGACCAATGTCAACTTTTAGAGAAAAATCGTCTGGTCATTGTAAAATGTTTTCTCTGCGTTGTGTAAAAATGTGACGACCCCCGCTTAATTTGGTGAAAAATAGGAATGTGACCGTAGTCTTTAACATCTTATGCAATTTTGAAGTACCTTCCTATGTTAGTTTTCTATAAAAAAATCTGAAAGTTTTATGTTTTTGGTTGTAAAACTGTTAATAATGGAAGCAAGTTACTAAGTTACAAGAAACAAGCTAACTTGAATATTTGTTCATTTTAAGAGAGAAAACCTTTGAATTGATTTTGATATAAAAATTAAATTTTAAATGGAAACCTTACGTGATTTTTGTTGGTGTAGATGTGGGGTCTCAAACTGGCAGCCAGCAAGTCAATATTTTGCATCCAAATATGACAGCTCAATGTTGGTGCGGCCCACGAGTTAGCTGTGTGTAGAGCTGACGAACCAGCCAATCACGGTGGGGTATATGGCTCTTGGGGGCGTGACATTGACCTGACACCCCCTTCCCCAGATCACATTGAGTTCCTTACGTTTTTTTTTCAGAAAGTGAATATTTGGACATAACACGTTGTCTCAACACGTGCAGCAGCCAGTGCAGTATGGGGTTCCATTTGTGCCAAAAACATGTTTTTAGATCCATTGTCTACGTCTACTGAACACGTTTGTTGAACATTTGTTCATGTCTTTCTTAAAACTTCATTTGCTATTGTTGTTGTTGGAAGTCCTTAGCAACAGTTGCTAGCGTTAGCTTTTACAGGACACAAGATATTGCTTAGTAGTACATAGACATGAACAAATGTTCAATAAAGTTGTTCGGTAGACATAGACAATGAACCAAAGATATAGTGGAGCCAGTAACATTTTTGGCACAAATGGAACCCCATACAGCCCAGACTCGGCCTTCAGTGGCCCCAAGGCAAATTGAGTTTTATAAAAACAACATTTTAAAGGATGTTTTCCAACATTTTTCTGCAGAACAACTTTTAATGTTTGCACAAATACAAATATATACACAGAATGTTTCTGTCTTTAGGGGATCTCAACCCTGGAGTACTTTCATAACTGTGCAGGAATAGCAGGAGTTGACCAAAGCTGATTCCTCAATGTACAAAGTTATGCACTAATCAATGACCTAAAAATATAAAAAGGCACACTTTTGACGTGCCCGCTGAAAGCTATTCCAGAATACACAATCCTGACCCTGACTTTGACATGCAAAAGCGACAGGTTTGACAGAGCATGAACTACATTTGTCAAAGGCACAGGACCAAAGGGGAATCGAGTGACCAAAATAACCAATAATTTAACTCCAAATATATATAAAAAAAGAAAATGTATGCTAGCAAAGTTGTTCACAAACTATAGAAAAAAAACTTGCATAAAAAGATAAACAGTAAAATTGCAAAGATGTTCTAAAGAAAAAGCTATAAAGATTCTCAAAAACAGTTCTATTATTTCCATTGCAGCAATCCGACATTTATCCAGAAACAATTGCTGAATTTAAATCTGCGCTGATCGGACGCCGTCGCAGGGTGCTGAGGCCGCCGTGCTCCTCTTAAGCAGAAAGACTGAGGACTCCTTAGAAATATTTAGCTCTCCAGGTTATAGCCACCTCCTCACCAGCATGGCTATTTTGAATATTTTCATTTGGATGTGTCCATCTTCTCCTCTTCCGGAACTTTCTCCTCTTCTTTCACTTCTGTCAAATTCAAAATATAAATTCTCATTTCCTTTATTTTAAATAAAAGTGACAAAAATGATAAGAAGGGAAAAAGTAGATACCTTTTGGTTCCTCCTCACCTTTCTTCTCCTTTTCTTCTCCCTCTTTCTCTCCTTCCGTTTTGACCCTCTTGGCCTTTTTGAAGCTGGCTACATTCCTGCGGCCTCCTTCGCCTTCATCCTCGGAGTCGGAGAACTCCTCTTCGCATGCTATCCTCTTGTCATGAGCTCGGACTGGATGGGATGAGAGGACGGATGAAGTGAAAACAGGCGGGGAACTTTATGGATGTGACCTGCAGACATGAGGAAGGCTTTTTACTGGATATGCGCTTGTTGGGATCCTCCTCGTCCTCGTCTCCACTGTCCTCCTGCACGGCGTCCTCGGGGATGGGCTGCATCTGAACTCCAGGGGCATGAGGTAACATCCGCAGGTTCTCAAAGAGGCGCTGCCTGGAAGGCAATTGAAATAAAGGGCGGAATTGTGCAAAAAAACAGGGGGAAAAAAAATCAATTTCCATGAACTCACTTGATCTTCTCCAGGTAGTCGTTGGTGTTCTGATTGGTCATGTTGGAGGGGCTGATGTGCAGCTTGAAGTCTGGTCCAAAGTACTCAAAGTAGTCGTTATATGGAAGCTCTGTTGGGTTCAAAGGAATTTCTTTTACTACACACTTGATAAAACTGGGATATTTTCAGATTCTCCTTCCATCCGGTAAAAATAAAAAAGTTTTATATTAGCCAGGGAAAATGTTGGGTTTTTGGCCAAAATTAATGTGTCCACCCAGAAAACGGACAATCTTTAGAATTATCTCCTAATTAGAACTCTCTTCCATCAGAACCTCATTTAGCTTCACCAGACTGTACGTTTGCTTCATTTCGGACCTCTCAGTTTGCGTTGATTACATTCACATTAAAAAGATTTAAATATGTGTCAGAAAAACGGATAATGATCAAGTTCAGTGAGATATTTACTAGTTTTTGCAGGTTTGCCATGCTAGCTCAAGGGTCTGCAACCTTTAAGGCTAAAAGAGCCGTTTGGGTCAGTTTCATACTGACCCAAACTAAGTTTTGTGGACATGTAGCTTTTAAATATTTGCAATAACTGAATTATAATAGGATTTTATTTTTCAACAAATAACAACTTTAACTTCTGTTTCTTTTTTGAGCAGCACATCCAAGTTCCTTTCAAAATAAAATTCCCCCTGTATCAAATAAGATCCTCCTGCTGCAGCAAATTTACTTGAAAGTGAAAAAAAAAATCCAAGTCAAACATGGAATTTTTTATCATATGGATGGTTGCATGGATGAATTGATAGATAAGAGTTTGAACCTTTTTAACATCACTTTGAAACATACATGACAAATTTTAATTTAATCAAGCTGTTTGCTTTTTTCCCAGAGCCACGTGTGGCTCCAGGGCCTAGATATTCAAAAAAATATATATTTAATGTGCCTTTTTTTCTTGAATGAGGAAATAAAACTGTCCAGTCAAAAACTACAAACCCTAAAGCTCCTCCCCTTCATATTTGATATCAGTGAAACCCTAAATGTCTTCTGTAGAAACGAAAGGGAGATAATTCAGTAGTATGCAGTGGTTGGGAGATATTCATGTTTAGAAATGTCCTCCACTGAGTACAATATTTTGATTCTTAAATCAATTTTTTGACCTAAAATGCTGATGCACAACATCTGCTACTTAAAAAACACTGAATCTATCGATCACCAGGACACACCATTAGGGATGGAGCTGTCGAGGGCCACGGCTGTCTCGTACGTCCAGCAGCGCGCCACATTGCGGATGGTGTAGCCTCCTCCTCCCAGCATCAACAGCGGCAGGTTGAAGCTCTTTATGTACTCCACACACTTAGCGTGACCTGAACACACAGGATTAAATGAAATATACATTTAAAATGCAAATTATCTATTAACATCATCACATGGAAATGTATTTTCTACTCTGGCATACCTTTAATAGTGAGGTTAAAACAACCCAGTCTGTCCCCAGACAGAGAGTCGGCTCCACACTGGAGGACCACTGCACTCGGCTGGTACATCTCCATCACCTTGGCCATGATCTAAACAAAGTCATATCCAAACATAGAAGTCAAGTAACACATTAAAGGAACTGACAAAGACAACAAGCTCACAAATGTTTACTCACCGGTTTAAATATTGCTTCGTAGGACTCATCATCAATCCCATCCCTCAGTGGATAATTTACCGCATAATATTTACCCTTACCAGCGCCGATATCCTGAGGAGAACAAGAGACACATCACCCAACTGTACAAATATTTGGACACGTTTGTTTTTGGTCATTGAAGTTATACCCTGAGGTCCCCGGTGCCTGGGAAGTACTCTCCATATTTGTGGAACGACACTGTCATGACGCGATCTGTGGTGTAGAAAGCTTCCTCCACTCCGTCTCCATGATGGATGTCAATATCTATGTACAAAACTCTCTGGTGGTATCTAGAAACGAGAGGAAAATGTGGTTTCACTACAGAAATGTTCACTCAGGTAGTTCATTTTGATGTATAACAGGTTTTAAAATGATACATTAATAGTTTACTCACTTCAACAACTCCAGAATAGCTAGCACGATGTCATTAACGTAGCAAAACCCAGAGGCCTCGGACTTCTTGGCATGATGCAGGCCTCCAGCCCAGTTGATTGCAATGTCCGTCTGCTGTTTGTTCAACTTCACAGCTCCAGCTGAAGCAGAGCGAGGAGTTGAGAGGCCTGTTTACACTGAACTGCACCGACAATCATAAAGCATTTTCTTTTTAAATCATCTTACCGACAGAGCCTCCTGCGGAGAGCTGACAGAACTCAAACAAACCATCAAACACCGGGCAGTCCTCCCCCACATTAACTACAAGAAAAGAAGAATTTCAGCAAGACTGCTACCTAACCATTTAAAATCTTTGAACCAGACTTACATCTCTGCATCTGTTTGCTGTATTCTGACATGTTGTCGGGTCGGATGGAGCGCAGGAACTTAATGTAGTCATCGCTGTGGTACTTAGTCATCTCCTCTCCACTAGCTTTGTGAGGACGCTGTGACACAGAGAGCCCATCAGATGACCCCTTCAACACTCACAGGATTCATCATATGGTCACTTTTACATACGTATATCTCCATTTTTCTGTAGAGACCGTAGTTCAGCAGCAGGTTGTGGGTCATTCGGATCCGATGGGGTTTCATGGGATGACCCTGTCCGTAATAGTAATTTCCAACATCACCTAGAAAATGCACACACACAAATGACAGATCAATAATTTGATTACTTCTAAACAGCACTAAAATAGAAAGAAAAAGATAAAACCCAAACTCAACATTACCAGTGCGGCAAAATTGGCGAGGAATTTTAGAGCTACAATCTCGCCATACAGTTTTGAGCCAGATGTCAGTTTGGACGAGGAAAACAAAGACGTACATGGATCTATTTGTCTACAAGCTGATGCATCACAGTTAAGTGGAGCAGGGAGCTTATGGCTTGCCGTAGTAACGAGATTGTCACAAGCTTTTTCCAACTTTTTTTGTTTTTGTTAGATTCCCATTGATTTGAATGAGAAAATACTCAAAATTGCAATTTTAAGCTTAATTTTCTTTATACAAGTCCTCCATCATGTGAAAAATACTACAAGACAGGAACATAAATACATGATTTTCTCTTTAGAGAGGGTGTTAAAGATGTTTTCTCAAGCTTTTTCCAACTATATTTTTGCATCTGTCCCAAACTCGTGGTGATTTGAGAGGAAAAAAAACTCAGGAATGCAATTTTAAGATTAATTTTCTTTATATACGTCCTCCATGATTACAAAAAAAACCTCAAGAACATGTTAAAAACACCAAAAACATTATTTACATCAGAGGTCTTTAAGGAATTTCATATGAACATTCAAACAGAGTCAAATTTATGCAGATTAGATTTATGCAGAAAAATAAATCACTTGAACAGTAGCCCCACGTTTTTCAAGGGGCTGCAGACTATCTGAAGATTGTGTAAGGATATTTTTTATTCTTTTTTTTTTGGTACTTAATCCACAAAGCTAGTATAGTTGTAATCTAAACCATTATCATATAAAAATAGATATCCAGATATAAATTTGGTCGGTTACTTGACTGTTATGTGCAAAAAAATAATAATAAGAAGAAGAAAGAGATTCAAATAAGTAAATGGGTGCACATTATCTCGAATAATTACAAATATCTGCTCAACAAAACGATGCTGACCATATGCAGACCTAATGGCGCTGAAAATAGTGATCTCTAAAAACAATACGGGTCAACTCGAGACTTAAAAATGCAAAATAATTAGCTTTTTAGCATTAGCTCGAGGGGTAGCCTTTGAGATCAATGAGATTATTCTTTGGATGCTAGCTACCTAAATTCACGACGTCTGGAAATCTTTAAAAATATATTTATATATAAAAAAAATAAGCGAGTTGTGGCTCTGAGGTTTCTCACTCCCAATAATTATGAATTAAATGAATTAATGAGAGCCTCCAGCGACTTAGGCTAGCTATGTAAGCTAATGAACACGTTAGCAAGAGGCGAAGGAAGCTGAAAGCTTTTGTCGGGAAATGGGGCATCTTTTCCGCTCTCTGAAGCGCCACCGCATTGATACTCACCGTCGTAGTAGTAGCAAACTTTTTTCTTTGTTCCTTGAGAAGTAAGCGCCATTTTTCTCCTCTGTTTGAGCCGAGACTCGCAAAGCAGCGTTTGAGATCGACGGCGACTGGAGGCGGAGGATGTGGTATGGCAGGCTAACTGGTTCTAAAATGACAGGTTCCCTTCACACGTCCAACAGGCGACGACAACGCGCACGCGGACTAGAAATGCAAAAAAGAAAACGCAAAAAAGCACAAAATTCCACTTTAGGGCGTGCCATAAAATGTGCATTTGATGCGGTGTGTTTTATTTAGGTGTATATTTCTCCTGCTGTGGGGTTTTAACAGCTTAGAACAATTTATTTGTTTAAAGCCTTTTATATGGAAGCTATTGCATAAAAAAAGAGAAAACCTTTGTTCTAATTTTTTCCTTATTTTTTAGCTTACTTTCTTCCATGTTTATTTAGTTTTTTTTTAAGAACTATAAAACTAAAGAACTACAAACAGGTTGAGCACTAACCATAAACTATAGAAAGCCATAATACGACAAGAACTTGGGAAGTTCTTGACATTTCTGGCATTCTTGGCTTTCCATAATTGACTGTATATGAGAACTGGACTGGGTGACCCCTATAGGAAGTACCCTCTTATTTAAAAAAGCTTAAATCTCATAGACTTCAACTGAGAAATTGACACAAAGCTATTTAACTGGAAGAATTCAACATGTCAACATAGATCAATGCACATCTTGTAACTTCAGCATTACGTGTGGTGTCCTTCAGGGCTCTGTATTAGGACCTACATTATTTGATATGTACATTAACAATATATTTAATTTATCCAAATTATTGAAGATTGTGTTGTATCAGATGACACAAGTATATTTTACAGTAATTATAGTTATGATAAGCTAATTAGTAACATTAATGAGGAACTGCAAACTATTAAAAAATGGCTTGATAGCAACAAACTATCACTAAACCTAAGCGAAACAGAAACTACAATATTTTGCAATTATAAAAAAAAGCATATCTCAATAATAAATAAATGTAAACATAATCTCGACCATAGCACACTTCACATGTTAAACTGCTCATGGATATCTCCTTACCTCACATACTGTAATGAATTATGGGGAAATACTTACCAATCCTCAGTACAACCGTTATAAATGTTACAAAAACGAGCAGCTAGGATTATTCATAAAGAAGGATACCTGAAGCACACTAACTAACTTTTCATACAGTCTAAATTACTAAAATTACAGGATTTTATAAATGATCAAACAGCCCAAATAATTTTTAAAACATATAACAATGTATTACCATGCAATACTTGCTAAGCAACACTTTACAGAGAGGAAGGGCCAAGCAATAAGCGTAAATCAACTGTCTTGTTGTGGAAAAAAGTAGTTTTGCCTATTGGTGCTAAACTATTTACTATGAGCTGCCCAAAAACTCTAATATTTCTCTTTTTTAAAAACTATAAAATTTGACAAAATGGCTCCACATTATGAGAGAATTATGCTATGTTTAAGTGCAAATTCTTGAACAAGTATTTAGTCCATGGTATTCACACTGGACTGTTGCTTCTCCATACTAGTGCATGTCCACCACCTACAGTTGGTGCAAAATGATGAAGCGGTGCAAATTTTGCTTTTTCTTTCATAGCTCTATTCCGACATATGAAATACCTGTTGTCATATATTTCTGGCCGGGCACAAGCCAAATTTATCAATTTCTACTCCATGATCAATTTTCAAATGGTTGCCACTTCCATGAATTGAAAAGGACTCCATCCATACTATGTCAGAGTCCCTGATCGGTCAAAGGTTGACCCGATTTAACTTTCAACGTGTGTTCAATGGGCGCACGTTATGCATGTAGAGGATGATGACAGTTTCTAAAATGTGCGTAGCTACATGTGAATGCAAGACTTTTGAATGTGGAGGCCCACATGCACTTTGCATTTACATAGACTTTTTCATTGAAAGCGTTCACTTGAATGGATGTAGCTGAGGGCGGTGTAGCTTTAGACACAAACTACACATTTCCTGTGTACTTGTTTGCATGTTTTTTGGATACATTGAACACTTTTTGACAACACACTATCAAAGTGTAAGGGTTTACTGTAGTATTTAATTGTATTAGACCCATTCACGGTCAGTTTAAGTCCTCTCTAGTGGTTTTCCTTGTGGCTATGGCATCACCAAACCCTGGACAAAAATGGGTAAACATGATGGAAAATTAGCCTGACAGATGTTTAAGCACACCACTTTAAATCCCTCTTAAATCGACTTCACATAAATTAATCAAATGACCACCACCCATTCTATTATCTTCCAAAATTTTTTGATCCCTTTAGGGGATTTCCTTGGAACCTATTTTAGCTACTGAAGGACAAAGATGGGGTACACCCTAGATGGGTCCCCAGTCTCTCACGGGACCACACATTCATACTGAGGGACCATTTAGGCTCATCAATAAAATTACAAAAGATTTTTTGAACTGTAGGAGGAAACTGAAACAAAGCCCACACATGAACAGGGAGAACAGGCAAACTCCATACAGAAAGGAACATCCTGGGTTTCAAACCCAGTGTAGTGCTAACCACTACACCATCATCCAACTCTTCAAATGACCATCCATCCATATGTTTTCTTAACCTGCAATTTTGGAGTCATTGTGTTGTCAGAGCCTGTCCCAGCTATAGTGGGGTACACCCTTGACAGTCTCTTGAAATGGTCAAATCCACTTAAAATAGTAGATAAAACTATATATATTTTTAAACTTTATGAACATTTGTCTTAGATATTAAATCTAACCTCAAAGCCAAAAAATAAATAACTAAATTGGAGCCAAATGCTCCCAATTCCCAATATCCAGATTATCTTTATAGATGCAGTTTTGTTTTTTTTCCCAAAGCTTCAACAAATCCTCATACCAATTTATCATATAGTCAACAAGTCTTACCACAGTTTTAAAAACGTCTGTAAAATAAAGAAATGAAGTATGTTTCATTTATTGTTGTAAGCTGGGATATTTGACGTTGATGTCCATGAGGAATACCTTTCTTGTGTAACTGATATCACAGGGTGGGTTCTCAATGAACAGACCTGGCTCCAGTTACTTTCATTTTCAAGTCAGTCTCAAACAGAGAGTCACGGATTTGCCCCTGGCAAAAACAAACGCAACAGAAGTAAGTAGGTCTTGGCCTGAACCAGGGCTGGATCTGGAGCAAAGTTCAACCACATCTAAGCCAGAGCTAAATAATATCTAAGCTGAGATGAGGCTGGTTGATGTATCAAATGTATCTGATATAATCACAAAACATCTGACATGAGACATAAAGAATGATATTTCATGAAAACCAAGCGTAAACAGAGATGGCAGTGTTTTAAGTTAACTTTGTGTGGTCTTCGTGGTTTAGTTTACCATCCTATGGCCCACTCACAGTAGCAGCAAGCGCTACACCCTCCCCATCCAGAAAAGTTCTGTACACATCAGAAAACATCAGGCTGATCTAAAAGTTCTAAAACATTAAATGTAATATTCAAGATTTGATTCTCAAAAGTTAAACGGCCCATTTCTCTACTACTATCGATCTGTCGAGCAGCAAAATGTGTGAACCTCACTTTGACTTAATGTCAAACGACATCAATCGTTAATTGACAGGCAACCTGAAGTATTGTTTTCATTTTTGTCTTTGTGATTTAGTATCCCACAGTAAAGGTCGTGGACTTTACCACATCTTGGTAAAGGTAAAGGGCCTTAGATCTGCACTATAAATCAAAAGTTTTCTGACATCGCTTTATTCTCGTATCGCAAAAGACGATGTAAACCACAATAAATGGCAACTTTAAAGTCCCTCGTGATCATTTTTTTTATTTAAAAAAATGTTCCCTGTAGTGTTTTAATTATTTTTATGAAGTTTTTAACCAAAATCCCACAACCAAAATGTCTTAAAAAGACATATTTCATGTTGATCTGAAGCCTCCGATTCCAAAATCTCCTCTGAGGGGGCGTGGCTTTTGGAGCTGAGCTGAGCAGCCCCGCCCCTGATCCCCCCCTGATTATCATAGCTCCGTGTCTCGCTAGCATAAATCTTAGCCTCTGCTACATAAAAATGTAGCCACACACAATCACACACTCAGACTGAAGATGTTTAAAACAGCCTCATGTTTAAGAGAGCCTTGAATAGACATTTTATTAATAGTCAAAAAGTCAGCATCATTGTGATTTCTCCCTTCAAGTCTTTTTATTCACAATATTTACTTAACCATTTATGCAGAACAGATTTCATATAAACAAAATTGGGAGTTATGATAACATTAAAAGTATTAAGATGTTAGTTAGCCTTGTGACAGACTGGCGACCTGTCCAGGGGGTACCCCACCTTCACCCAGCAGTGACTATGACAGGTTCCGGCATCCTTGTGACCCCGAAAGGGATAGCAGGTCAAGAAAATGGATGGATGGAGGATATTAGTTTGAGGTCATATCGTCCAAGAATCTGCAGGTTGCTCCATCTTTAGAATCCATCAGTCCCAACAAAAAGGTTGCAAATACCTTATAATCAAGACAAGGAAAATGTCATATTTTTGTGCAAATGTATCAAATCCAGGTGAATTAGCTTTGGTGAAGAAGTACAAAAAAGGAATTAAACTTTTTTGCATTTCATATGTCACAGCAATTAATCAACAAAAGTTTGAGTTCTGGTTTAGTTTTAGCCACACAAAAGATTTGCTCAAAGTTTTCTACTTTATCAGACAGTAGAGGTAAACTCAGTTTGAAGCACTTTAACAATATTTACACATTATAGGACCACAAGGAGAGCAGCTGCTTTTTCCTGCTACGTCAAACAGTCTCTTATTCTCTCGTGGGGGTTACGTTTTCTTCTGTAATAGTTTGAAGTTAAAAAAAAGTCCAAGTTTGAACGTCTTCATGTTTACTCTCTTAATAGAAAAAAGAAACACTTAAGTTTGAAGTCCAGCATTCAGCTTTTCATCCAACTATATGTTTGTCTGTTGGATCCGGTGTTGCTAATGGTATTGCCTCTCTGTGGAAGCAAAAAAGTCCTCCAAGACGTTTTTCAGGTATTCAAAGGTGGGTCTGTCCTCTGGAATCTCCTTCCAGCAATGGCACATGATGGCGTAAAGCCCATCGGGGCAGCCGTCTGGCTTCGGCATTCTGTAGCCTCGCTCAAGGTTTTGAATGACCTCTGGGTTGGACATACCTGCAACACAAAGTTTTCACCTTCATCAGACATTTAAAGTTTTCTTGATAGTTCAGAATCAGTGGAATGATTATTTACCAGGGTAAGGAATTCGCCCGTATGTCACTATTTCCGTGAGCAGAATGCCAAATGACCACACATCTGATTTTATGGTAAACGTGCCGTAGTTGATAGCTTCAGGAGCTGTCCATTTGATGGGAAACTTTGCACCTATGGAGCAAAACGGGAATACATCACCAAAAAAAGGACAAAAACACTGTAAGAATTTGCTAACTAATAGATATACAGTCATAAAAATACAGAAGAGTGATGGATTTAACTGAATTACCCTCTCTGGCTGTGTATTCATTGTTCTCGATGAGTCTTGCCAGTCCAAAGTCAGCCACCTTACAGATGAGCTCATGAGACACCAGGATGTTTGCAGCTCGCAGATCCCGGTGGATGTAATTCTTCTGCTCGATGAACGCCATGCCATCAGCCACCTGCAGGAGGCAGCAAATTTGTAATAAACCACCAGACTGTGGGGGTGAGTCAACCATTAGCTGTGAGGAACATGTGTGGACCAAACAGCTAAACTCTTCCTTTGGAGCTATTTACTCTCCTGTTCTACACGTAAGAGCTCCAGCTGGGTTCATGCAACAGCACGTTAGAAACGTAATGTTCTGACTGCAGTCCTGCCTCACCAAAGACGTGAAGATGACTCATCTCCTGACAAAAATAATTAAATTACCACAATGCTTTGCAATATTCATCTGATGCATACAAAAAACATTTATGTTTTGAAATTCATGCATCATTTACTTGCAAAAAACAGCTTATTTGGAGCAAAATGGGAATATTTTTAATGGATCTGTAAACGACATAATGTATAAATTAAAAAAAGCAGAAAATTACACACTTTCAAGCAAAATTGAGTTTTAGATTGTGGTGTTATTGGTAAAAATAATCCTAAAAGCGTTGAATCACTTATAAATTTAGGCTACCTTAATCTACTTAATTTAGCATCACCTTGAACGGAAAAATCACTGAGGATTTTTTTCTTTTTAAATATAAAGGAAAATAAATTCTGGCATGAATGACTTAAATTAATTAGTTAAAAAATGTAAAGAAAAAAAATCAATCTTGATGCTTCCATCTACCCAAATTCTTGACTCAAATGTACCCTTAAAAATTGTAATATGCTGGTGGCTCAGAAGTGTTTTTTTTTTTTTTTTTTTTCAAAATAAAAAAAAAATACAAAACAAATATTAGAAATGGACACTTTGAGTGATTTTTTTTCTCTTTCTTTAGGCAATAATAATACACTTTATTTTAATGTATTAATTATTCTTCCCTTCTTTATTACATTAATATTTAGCTTTTCTTTGTCATTTGTTTTTCAGCTGGTTACCTTTTTTCCACTTGTATATTCATATATTTTAATCTCAGACTGATAAAACTTAAATTTTTCACAATCCTTGAAGAAGTTCATAATCTGAACTTTTCATTTTTAAACTGGAGAGTCTTTTTTGTTTTCTATAGGTCTAGAAATGCAAGTTATGATGTTTATTTTGACTCTTTGCAGACTATCTATCACATTTACAATCAGGCTTTTATTAATTTTATCATTCACTAATGACTAAGCATTAACTTTTTCTCATTTTTCTTGTAAAAACCTTTTAAAACTGAACATCTAATTAATGTGGAAATCCTTTTATCTTGAAAACAAACAGTTGAAGGAAGTGACTGTTTATTGAGGAAGACAACACAGTTTCTCTGAGATACTTAATGACTCATTTCTGAACGGAGACTTCAGACAGAATCTAAAATCCCTCCAAATGAAGACGGAGTGAGTCAAGAAAACTCCTTTTGAAATTGCACACTTGAAGACTTGATCCAACTTTTACTTTGAAGTTTTGCGACGACACAAGAATGTATCAGGGAGGTGTCACTCTGTCACTCTGTTTCTGTGCCAGAAACTTCTTCTTTGACGTATTTTGGAAAAAAAAAATCCACCTTTTTTGTCCTTGTTACAAGGAGAGGGCCAGCTGTGGTGCAGAGGTGGAGTGTTCAACCTCTAATCGGAGGACTGCGGTTCGCAGCTTGGCTGACCGTGTCACTGATCAAGACACTGAACCCACATTCCTCTTTGTGGTTCTAGGCTGGCACCAGTGTGTAAATGTATGTGTGCATTCATGAATAGGACTGTGGCTTTAGACCGATATAGCCCCATATACACCATTTAGAATTTAAAATAAATGGAATATTATAAAATTTTTATTTTTGGAATCTAAGCAGAATTTTTACAAAAGAAAATCTTACATGGGTGCCAACATTCTCTTACTTCTGTACGGGTAAAGGTCATGGAGGGACTTTTACTTTCAGTTTCTTTAAAAATGAACTTAACTTTCATTCTAGTGAATTTGCTCAAATATTAGACGAGCGTCTTCCCTGTCCATTTATAAAACTAGACTCAACACTATTTTTTTTATTGCCAAGCTTTAACTCAACAATGAGATTTTGCTCTGATTTTACATTCAAGTTTTATTGTATGTTTTTACCCTCAGAGTTTCCTTTTATCGTGTCCTTACCTTTATACTGTTGTTTATTTTGTTTTTATCTTTTTATTCACTTATTTATTAAATTTGTTTTATTTAAACTTTTAATGTAGAGCGCTTTATTTCAATTTGTAAAGGAAAACTTTGGTAAAAAGTTTGATCTATTAAGCGTTAAAAGCACATATCTTATGCTGCACCACATTGGTTACTCGCTGCCCAGAGCTGCAGGTCATATTTTGAGAGATGCTTGTTTTTATTCTTCTTTTTTTGCTTTTGTAAATGCCGAAAAATAGACTTAATTTATATTATTATGAAAAAGAATGGAAATTGAAGTTTCTTAAAGGCTAAAGTAAGACTATGCGGCTCCTTCTCGGTTTTAACCAGTAGAAAACAAGCCCAAATGGCTCTTTTACTGGTAAAAGTCGCCGACCAATGATCTACTTAGTATTTTGAAAAAAATTATGAAAAATATTTAAATAACTCGAAACTTCAATATGTCTTGTGGTTGGGAGTCATTCTCATGCAAACACCACATAGTCTGATTTACAGGTTGCATTGCAGGATGTTAAGAGATGCACAAAGAAAAAACATTTATTTTGAAATTTGACTTTTAGCTCAGTTTAGCATCAGAGACTTGTTTAAACTTTGTTCGTCATCCCTGTTTTTAAAGATGACAGATCAAGCAAACAAACGAATCAGTTATTATTTTGTCAGGAGGGACTTCTGACTGACAAAAGCAGATTCAGATGAATTGATTGTCTTTCGTAGCCTGATTTTCGTGTTTCAGCTGGACCGGCTTCAACACGATTAATAGAAAACTTTTCTGAGCTTGTCCACCCTTTAATCCTGATTAGTAGCAAGTGGAGTTTCATTCAAGCCTCACCGTCTAGACCGACATTAATCATAAAAGCCCTTTCCCTCCCACACACACACACACACCCATGTCTACAGTTGTGAGGCCTCATTACAACACGTGCCTGCATCCTGTCGACACACATCACGCAGAGGGGAGACGTGAAAGAGTGAGGGAAAGGGTAGAATGTGGTTAAAGAGTGCTGCAACAAGATGACAGCTAGTGAAAAAGGAGATTTCCTTGCCTGAGACGCCATGTCTATCAGGGTGTTGATGGGTAAATTGCCTCCCTCCTGTGTTTTTAGAAAGTCCACCAGGCTGCCTGTGAAAAGTACACACAGGTTAGGATTGTTCAGACAAACTGATTCATGCTTGATTCAAGCAAACGTCATTGGCACCTGAGGATATTCCCAAATTTCTTAGTAGATAAGTGCAAATATTTAACAAAAACAGACAAATTATCTTGGAATTTAAAAGTTTTATTGCTTCCTGATATGTTTTTACTCTTACTTTAAGCTTATTTTCAAACCTTTTTTCGAAACAGAAAAATAGATTTCACTCTAAAATGATGAAGCAACGCCATCTTACTGAAAACAAACACTCCCTTGCTCCTGTAAGGTGATCTTTTCCTGATAAAATTCACTTTATCTTTAAACAAACACTATTTTGATAACTTTTTTTCCAAAGATTGACTGAAGACTGTGGCTTTTCTGTGTAGTATTAATCTTGTTTTTAATCTGCATTTCTTCACCCGCATTCAGATTCAGAGAACAAAACGTGATGTAGGCGAGAAGCATTGCAATAAAAGCTCATTTTTTCACTATCCTGAAGACAGTTCAGCTTTTCAGAGCATAATTAAACTTTTATGAGACTAAAATGTTGAATTTGAAGAAATGTCATTAATAAAAAACTAATCAAAGCAGTTTTAATAGATAAATTATGTTCAAATGATTTTAAAAAGCTAATAATATATTGAAGTATAGCATTTATTTGCATGAAAACAATAAACATTTGCTTTTCTTTTAAAATTTCCTTAAAATTGAACAACAGAATTCCTCCCAAACATAAATAGACCAAGAAAGACCAGAATAGTGAACAGAACACTTAAGAGGAAGTACACAAGCCATAAGTCAAACTGATACACGCTCCCTCTGACAGCTAACTCTGTGTAGGGTTTGATGAACACAGCAACACCTCGGCGCCCCGCTCAACCAAAGGAAACATTTCAGAAGAGCTATGACTCTGCCAGGAAAGAAGAGGCCTTCGATCCTCGGCTCGAGTCCGGAAGACAGCTTTTGAAGTCTGAGAACCAGAGTACTGCTTTTTGTCAGAGCCACAAAGGGAAGCTGGTATGACACGCCTGTTATTTTCCTGCAGCGTTGTCTTCGATAATGGAAAAACAGATTGGGAACTGCAGACCGGCCTCGCTCTCGATAACAGAAGCCGCAATTGTGTCCCGTCCAAACACGGAGGCCAGACAAAGGCAACGGGAGCTTTAAGCAGCCAGAGCTCGGAGGTTTACAACTCACAGATGATAACACAAAGGCGTTCCTTTCACTTGGGCTGCAAGGCTCTGGTTGTGTTTGTGACAGCATCTCTCAGTGGATTTCTGCATTGTCGCTCACAGTGAAAAGAGTCACAAAGACTCTTGTGGTTAAAGTAAAACGAGGTGGAGGGAGGGGGGAGGTAATAAAACTTTTTGTGCATGCAAACTGTTTGCAGGTGCAACCACGACCCCGATTGTCACTGCAACATTTAGCTGTTTTGTAGAAAGTCTTGCAAAAAAAAAAAAAAAAAAAAAAACACTGAAGAAGAAGTTGTTTTTTTCTTTACTTTCTTTTTTCACATCCTTCATCTCTGTCTGACCACAAGGGACATTCAGATTTGTCAATAAGGGGCCTGGAAAAAAACGCTAAAGGTCCTGTGAGCTTGGAAAAAAAAAACACACAGTAGCAATTACACGCAAAGAGGGAAGAGCAATAAAAAGCAGCTAAAAATATCCCATCAGTGACCGGGGCACTTCAACTGTACAGCATACTTTGGCTCTGAACTCACTCTCCTGAGCTGCATTCATAAAGGGATGATTACAGGTTGTACTTCCAGTATTTGATACCACGCATGGAGAGAAATATAAGGGCAGAAGTGAAGGTCCAATCAAACAGCATTCAGCAAGAACCACTGGAGGGGAGCGCTCATGTGAAAACATGGTGACTCATTAAGGGGGTGATGAGGCAGGCCGGCGTTGCGTCCCACCGCGAGCCTGATAACAGATCAGCGTGTTTAATCCTGAACGTCTCTGACACCACGCTGACACAGCTCCTTTGTCTCCACTTCCAACACATTCTCTACAGACTGTCGTTATGGGTAACGAGGCAGGTCTCTGATAAAAAAAAAATACTAATGGTTCCAGACAGGCTCAGACATATTTTACATGATTGAACCTTCAGTAACAAGATGTTTGACTCCTACTTTTTATGTAATCAAAGACTTTCAAATCTGGAGTCCCACAAAGATCAATTCTTAGACCACTTCTTTTTTATTTAAAATACAATAATTGGTTAAATTATTTTTCTTTATCAGAAATCTCCATGTCTTGTTTTTTTTGTGGAGGTTATGGACTATTCATTCCAAAAGAGAGGAAAATTCTGCCAATTTTTAGGAGTTTAAACCCATCTTCCTCTTGAATGTTGTCTTCTCCACACCTTAGCTATCATCTGACAATCTGGGAAACAAATTATCTTAGCAATGCATCCATTTAAAAAGCTGGAATTCTTGGCTTCTCTGCGTGTCTTGAGACCAGGCATGATCTGGCATCAAATCCAGTCAGCAAACATGGAAAAGTGAGATCTGCAGGTAGTTTGTCTTGATTAGGCAAAGGCGATTGGCTCGATAGCTCATAGTTTGCTGAAGGAGTCTGTTTTGAACCACCAGGCTCAGAGAAGCGTGCCAGCCTTTTTTCACCAACTATTAGAAATTAAGCGACATCTTTGAGTCTGTTAAGGACAAATATCAAAAGAAGAGTCTGTTGATGACCCCCCTATGAGATTTTATCTGAGCACGTCTGGTAAAAAACTACATGTGCATCTGAACTCAAATCAAGCTCTTATCCTTCTCCTTGATAAGAACACAGGATGACAGCGATAAGGGATTTGTGGGAAAAAAATCAGCTTTAAAGGAGTTCAAATAAATAGTCCTTAAAGAACGTTAACGCCTTCTTCCTGCAGACTTCTGAATGCAAAGAATGTTCATGGAACCACTGCAGGACAGAAGAAACTCTTCTTCTCAGGAGATGTTTGACTATAAATGGATCTAATTGTTTTAAGGTTGACTTTGTTTCATGAGTGCTTCTATATTTTAAATCCAAACTGACACCGAGTTGAAATACTTCATGTTAAGTGTTCTACTGGTCTAACTGAAGACTTAGCTTAATCCTTTTATTTGACAGTAAGGAAGGCTATTGCATTCACAGAGTATTAATTTCACATTTACCAGTTTATTCATTTAGGGTTAATTATTGATGTGTAATCTGAACTTGTTTAACTGCATAGAACTTCATGGTTGTTTTGGATTTCTCATAATTACAGTGACACAAACACAGAATGATTAAAAAAAAAGTATTAAGGAGTTTGAAAAGAAATTTTCTCAAGCGGTTTAGCATTTTCAGATTTAATCTTGAATCTGCCCAGAGTACATTACTCACCACAGATTGGCTGAAAGACAAAGTAAGTTCAAAGAAGGAGCGACTTTGACAGTTCTTTCAGTTTTTTCTTTAATTTCGTGAAAGTTATTTAGGTAACTAAACCTTGTTTTAATTTCACTTTCGACCTCTAGTAACCTTCATGCACATCTTTTTGAACTATTTTTGAAGCTTAATGCATGTTTGCGTCTTTACTAACTAATCTAGTGATCAGCTTTTGAGATTGCAGCCATGATAACTCTAAGTGCATGATGTTCTCCCAGCTTTCTTCTTCATGACCTCCACACATCTGATCGACTTCATCTACTGTATGTAAACAGCCTGAGGAGAGCCACTTTGGGAACTCAAGCAGATCTTTGAACCACTTTGGCGAGGAGAATTCTTTGGTCACATGACTCTTACTGACTTTAATGCTCTGATGTTATCAGGAACAGAAAATGTATTTATTCCAAATCCACATTAGTGTTCCAAACAACTCACAGTAAATCCATTGTTTTTCTTCAGATTCCACTCATTCATGCATAAATGCTCCCAGACATTACATTCCACCTATCTTTGATCTATTGGAAAAGTTCATTATGATTTAATAAAAAGTCATTTTCTAGGACATAGTTTCTGCAAACGGGGCAGGAATATGGATGCAGAGTGAACCATCCTCATTTCCCATCATCCCTTTGTTCTCACTCTCTCCTGCTAGCTCACAGCCCTTCACAACCCCAGCCTAACATTACCGGTGCAACAAAAACTTCGAGCAATATTTCTGTAGCAGCTGCATCACTCCTGCTAGACTTTTCCACCTGCTCCAGATTCACAGAAATTTGCAAAAAGAAACACTCAGAAATACAGTTTTAATCTTAAATTATTTTATGCATATGTTCTCCATCATGAGAAAAATGCTACAAGAATGTGTTAAAACCACACTAAAATGGGTCTTTAATAACCCATAAAACATTGGTCCTATTAAACTACATTTATATATTTATTATCGTGCATATTTTCTTGTTTGTTTTTGGAATATTAAAAGCATAGTAATTTTTTTTTCTTTTTCTTTTTTTTTAAGAAGAAATCTTACTGCCTGCAGTGTCTAGATCAGGGTTATGCAACCTGTGGCTCCAGAGCCACGTTTGGCTCTTCTACCCCTTTATTGTAGCTCTGGTTAAAGAAAAATACAAGTCACCGTGAGGATAAGTTAAAAAAAAAGTAGAATAACTTATCACTCTGCAAGTCTCTAAAGCAAAGTAGTCACAGTGGTTCAATAGTCAAGAACTAGACATTTTCACAGATTCCAGTGTTTTAAGTGTGCCTCATAATTTAAAAAATACAGTTAATTAGCTCTGTTTTAATTTTAGATAGTTAGATTTATTAATTTCTGGCTAAGAAGCATCACAAAAGTGAAAAAATATTTTTTTCCATTCCGGAAATTACACTACCTACCACTAGATTTGATCCATTATGACACAGGAAGTCTTTTATTTTGAAAGGAGGTCTAGTGAGCCTCTGTTAAAAGTTATACAATCTTTTAAATTGGGGGGGAAAAGTCTATTTTCTCTTAAAGTTTGTTTTATTTATGCCAAAAAAATTCTCATAAAAATAACAATAAAATAAATACAAACTCCAATTTCTCCAAAGGATGTGTGGCTCCTACTGTGTTGTGGTCAGAGAAAAATCGACCCACAAATGGTTCTTTAAGGGTTAAAGGTTGCAGACCCCGGTCTAGATGATCAAATGTGATTCATTTTTCTTAGTCATTTTTTAACATATTTAAATTATTAATATATACATATTATATTGGACATTTAAATGTTACAAGAGTAAATGAGTTGCTGATAGAATATTCTATAAATATTTAGCTTTTTTTGTGAATTCACAGAGTATGGAAACAGGGATTATAGCAGGTTGCACAGTTTCTCCTCTGGCTTTTACAGTGGCGATGAAACCAGTAATTAGAGCTTCAGCGTGGATTACAGGAGGAGAGAAGCTTTGGTCTGAGGCATGACTCCAGCCCACAAGAGAGTATGATACAACAACAAATACAACCGGCTCCAAAATCACATTTACAATGAGTGAGCCATGAAAATCCAGGGTCTGACCCAGAGAAACACAGATTACAGAGGGAGTGTCCACCTGAAGACCCCAGAGACCTGTTTGAACCCTGACTAACACCCATAACCTTTGTGTGCTATTTCATTACAAATATTGTTGTTTACTGTTATCACATCCCTTAAGCAAATCAGCTTTCACTCATTTGCACATTCAGATGGTTTAATGCCCTGTGTGTCCTGACACATCCCTGCATTGTTTCTGGGCGGGGACTGGCACAGGAGACCCAGACTTGGGGCACATACGTAGACAGTAGAATGAACGGCGTTGCCTAATGAGTAAGCTCATTGCACCCCCAGGGTAAAAACAAAAAAACCTTAGTTTCCCAAGTGCCAATACTCCCTCATCGGGATCTAAAGTGACGCAGCTTATTGCAAGACTCCACAGGCGGATGCAGCCCGAGGTCAACCATTGCGTCAGAATGTCATTTCAATGTCATGAAGGAATGTCATTTTGTTTTTATTCACTGTTGGCACATTCCTTGGCGTATTTTGCTACGCACATTGTAGCCTGAAAACCAAACCAACTGGTTCCTGAAGAACCTTGAGTTCTCTTTTCACTGTCATCAGTAACCCACCTGAGAAAATCTCTTCCTCATCACACTTTGTTTGAGCTGTCATTGACCTGTTGGTGAGTTCTTAAGAAACTCATCAAAAATGTCTTCTACATGTGGCACTCATCCAAATGTAAACTTACCACAACCTAATTTGATTAAGACGAGGAATACAATTATATTACATTTTTTTTAATTATCTGCCTGAGGTTCTGTAAAAAACATCACGGTATTCCTCTAAATAAAAGTACAACACTAAAGTTTTCAGCTAATACTTTATAGAAAGAGAATTGTTTGGAAGCAATAATTGTTGTCGACTCTCACACGTTGACATGAGCTCTTCATCACTCCCACCTACCGTTTTCCATGTATTCCGTGACGATATAGATCGGCTCCTGGGTAACCACGGCAAAGAGACGGACCAGCCGAGGATGCTGCAAGTTCTTCATCATGTTGGCCTCAGCGAGGAAAGCTTCCACGGACATCGTGCCCATCTTCAGGTTTTTGATTGCAACTTTACTGTCATTGTTGTAGACACCTGAAAGAAGAAAATAATGTGTTATTTAAAATAAATTCAGTCTATTTCTACATGTAGTTAAATTGGTTTCTAATTAAAGGTTGGTAAATAAATCAAACGTGAGCCTCAGATGGACAAATTTCATCCTTTTATCACTCTGTTTGTGACCTTGTCCTCATATTTGAATGCAAGGTAAGATATAACAAGTAAAACCGCCTTTGAAATCATATAATTCAATGCATTGTGGGAAACAGAAATTGTTTGATGTGTTTTTCAGATTTGATTTTGAAGCAGTGCTTATTTACCTTCACAACTTTTTATATGCTTTATTTTTCACACCTTTATGTCTAACAGTTATGTTATATCACGTAGCAATATTTTGATCTTTACTGTAGCCAAAGCACAAAAATCCTGACATTTCATCAGGCAATCTTAAGGTTTTTTACTCTTTTAACAAGCTGAGACTCTTGATTGAAGGAGTGCTGCTCAGCTTTTCAATCCAAAGACAAGAAATCATTTTATTTATAGGTTGAACTTGAATTAATTGATTAAAAATGTGTTTTTAGAACTATAGTTTTTATAAAACTGCTTGCTGAAAGTGTTAAGGAGCAAAAATTAATTTAAATTTAATTATGTTACTTTTTAAACAAGTTATCAACAATATTAGATCATTTTTCAAAAAAAAAAACTAAATCAATTTAGTGATGTTTTTATTTTGGACTGTGTTGCATACTTCAGTCTACTGCTCTATAGTTTTCAAGCTAAAAATAAATAAAACAAAAAACAAAGGAAAATAAAATTGTTTTGACGTCTTAGAACTTATTAAATTTACATCCCAAGATAAGGATTTTAGTGCACATTTATAAGGTAATTAATCAAATTTAGAAGAATACAAACAAAAAACACAATCTTTAAAACAGAGTAAAAGTTTAGAGCGTATAAAAAGCAGGAATTTTCAATATTTGTGAAAAAAAATTAAGTTAAAAATAAAAAATCTGCTTTTTTGTTTATCATCAAGGACTATTCTTATCATAGTAGGTCGGACATATTAAATACATTTTTTTAAAAATCTATTTTTTTTAGATTTTGTTCAAAATTATCATCCAGACATTGATCCGTGTTGATCTGAGCACTAAATCAAAACAAAAATGTGGATTATAAAATGATTTTGTTTAAAAATATATAAACAATAAACAAATATGTGTTATAAACACGTATAAAACTAATTGTAATGAGTTTTTGCGTAGAGATCTTGGAATATGAAAGATTCTTTTTCAGCTTCTTTTTGCTCAACATCTGGTAGCACAAATGATTTTCAAAATAAATACCAAATATGGATTTAAAAATTGAGTTTTGGGATGATAGCAGAAACAACATCCGTGATAATAATATCATTAAGAATTTTAGATTTAGATTTGGATTTTTATCTGCCTTTTTTTATGTAAAGTGAGCACAAATTCGTGCACTTATATGAGTGAGGTTAGATATTATCTGCTCAATATTTTAGGTGCTTATGGGAAAAAAGTGAACATATCATCTGCAACAATGACACAATGCTTTCGTTGTGCATCTGACAAGGTATGTGCTGCACAAACATCTGAACCTCTCGCATCGTATCATCTGAAGGCACTCCTAGTTTTCCTTTGTACGAAGCACAGTTTCATGGCGTTAGTAAAGCGTGTCAATGCGGCGAAAAAGTTGTATCTTTTTATCTCAGTGCAAATCCATCTTCTTTATCTGTACCATAAATCTTCCAAAGATTATTATCATGCTGATATTTTGCTCAAAATAAGTTCAGCTTTAGTCGGACTATTTTATGAAACTAGAACACACTGTCAACTCTGCATGTCATATAAGAACGTAAATCTATCTTCTAAACTGGTGCAGAACAACCACAACCTTTTGACTTTTATACTTTTGCATGCAAGGTGTGAAATATTAATTTTGGCAAAAGGCCGATGTTTCACCCACGTCGGTCATTTTTGAGGCCATTAATTTTTAACATGTGGTGAAATATTCTTAGAAGCAATATCACTGATTATGTCATAGGTTTTCTTTTAGCTGTCCAATGTATTATCTAAAAGGAGACCTGCTGAATCTAAAATGTTTAGAAGAACAATAAAATTATTTTCCCCTCTGTTGAAACATTTGTCTGTTTTCTGATTGTTTTTCTGGATTAGGAGGCAAAGAAGCTGCAAAATTTTCAAATCATTTCATAAAATTGTTTTTTTTAAATCCAGGATGTCTGTTTTTGTGTCACTGTTCATAAATTGTTGCATCTTGTTTTATAAAACCATCTTTTTGAGTGTTTATTATTGTAGAATGATTTGTTACAGCAACCATCATAATCTTTTTGGGACAAAAAAATGATCTTAAAAAAGGACATTTTTGGGGGCTCACCCATCCAAACTTCTCCAAACTGTCCAGCTCCAAGCCGCTGCATCAGCTTCAGCGACTCTCTGGGAATCTCCCACTCGTCGTTCCACCACGGCTTCTGCGGCGCCCTCGACTGGCATGGCTTCCCCAGAGTGGAGCACAGCCCGTCGGCCTCCCCTGCACCGCAGACAAAAAGTCGCCTTTTTTAAAACAGTTCCCGTCCAAATGAGTTTTTTAAGAGGCTGCACTCACGCGAGTAATGCTGGACGAGCTCCTTCAGCGAGTTGAAGGAGATTTTGGCGGTGATGTAGAAGCCGCCGTTGTCCAGGTTACGGATCCTGTAGTGCTTGACCCCTTCACCTGTGTTGTGGTCCAGATCTCGAACTGATAACGAGTATGACCCTGGAAAAGGAGCACAGAGGTTTGATGTGGGAAATCTGTACAAATGAGGTTTACATTGTTTTGGTTAAATTATGTGGAAAAAAATCAACTTACTTAATTATATTTACTGTTTTGTGTTATTGTTGTTTTTGTGTAAAAATTAAACTATAAAACACAAATTTTCCTCCTTCAGAAAGCTGTTTTTTTATTAAACTTTACATTTCTTAGTGTTTGATCATTAACACTGAATGAAAAATACAAATAAAAATTGTGTTGTTTTTTATTTTGAAGTTTGCATCAGATTGTGGCTTTTTGTGTTTATCTGCAGAACCATGTCTGAGAAAAAAAACACACCATTAAATTGCTATTTTTTTTAAGTTCTACTGCTTTAACTTAAACATATCTTGATTTTTTAATTGTTTTTTTCCTTTAGATTAGATTTTTCTTCCTTTTAGATGCTCCTCAAATCAGAAGTCATTCGTGTTTAGCTCTTTGAGTCTCCAATAGTTGAATGTAACTCTGAAATGTTTGTAATTAAAACATTTCCTGTAGGATAAATGTAGGTAAAAAAAGTTAAAATGATAATATCACCTTTGGTTGTCTCACTCTCTCGAATCAGGAAGGAGCCCTGAGTGTTTCCAGGAGCGAGGAGAAGCCTCATGGCATCGTTTCTAGAAATGTCCCTGAAAAACCACCTGCAGCACAAATGCACATTTTTTCTTCAAACTTTGAGCTAACCACTTCCCTTCTTTCAGATGACAGCATATATGTGTGAAATGAGCTGTAGTCGAGCTTCCTGTGTGACGTACGGTTCAGTCTCCATTGTGGTCATCGCGATGAAGTTAAATGGGATGTAGCCCTGCTGGCCCGTGGTGAGGGACTCTGCCAGGTACCACTCCGGGTCATTCCTGGATGTTGGAGGTGAAAGTTACCGTTTCTGCTTCAGAGCTTCAAGGATTTTATGAAATAAATTATCACGTCGGTTGCCATGGAAAGGAGGAATTTAAAATACAGAAAAAAACAAAAATTCTGTATTTTTTGAACCAGAGTAAATCAGAAACCACATTTTTTTAAAACATTTTTGTTTCTAAAAGCATGCTCCTGTATTCAACAAGAAGCTCAGAGTTCCTACATTTATAAATTTAAAAGAGAAAATTAAAAACATCTTTTCTAATTTGAAAATTTGAACCTCTCCTTTTCTGAATACGTGCCTCAAAATCACAAGAAAAAGCTGCAGAGGAAATGTTTCCTTTGCGGGATGTTCAGTGATGTTTTTGCAAAATCTTTTTACTTTCTGTCAACTATAAGGTTGGTGCTTTACAACCATTTAGTAATAGTTTTGTTTCTCTTCTTTAACATCTAGCATTATTCCTGAAGTGTTTAGGAACTAAAATTTTGAGCGTAGTGAGGTGGCATGTCTCAATATTTTCTCAAAACATTCGACTCAAACTCCAGTTTGTGACACATTTTCCACTTTAAATTCATCAGCAGTTTTCATAGGTGTTCCCCAAAAGTCACAAACTTTAGGTTTCTCTGATAAGTCATAATAAATGTCATGTGGTGGCTCAGCTTTTCCTGTTCTTGAAGACTTTAACACTCATAGCAAAAACCGAAAGATCATCACATCCTTCGTTGGAAAAATGGGCCAAAAGATACTCGAAATGTGGGACTTTTTGGAATACAACAAAAATCTTAGTTATCGTAGTCTAGTTATTATAGTTTAATATTTTTCTTTGGGAATCAAGTTCTAAAAAAATCAGAAATAACTGTTTTCATGTGTGTTAAAGTATCTCACTTGTTAAGGATCTTGAGTTTGTCTCCTTTCTCAAAGCCCAGGTCTTCATCATGTCTGGGTTCATAGCTGTACACGGCCAGAGCAATGTTGTCTGCAAGAAAAACACTGTTACTTTTACTTATCAGCACAAAACAAACAAACAAACAAAAAAGGCAGATATTCCTAGTCTCTGAAGTGACATCTTAACACTACACATCAGAAATGGTTTCACTATTTTTGCTGGATTTGGTTTTGCAAAATGTAGAGATCTTAGAATCCTCCGAAAAACAGGATTTTTTTTCTCCTTCGAGACATAAAATTAGTTTTAATTATAAATGTGAGATTTAAAGCAGCAGGAAATAAATTTACGCCCTCAATATGGTAATCACTTCTCAGAAACAGTGGTTTCCCCATGCTAAAGCGGAGGACGACAAAAAGCAAACAGACATTTGACATTAAAAGCCTCAATTTGAATAGTAACTCATTAATATTTATGTAGACTTATGCAGTTTTTCATTAAAAGTGTTTTTTTTAGATTTTAATATAGGAAAATACCGATAAGGATTTGTTGCAACGGGAAACAACAGATGAATTTTACCTGTCAAGGGCGACATGGGCGGCGAATACGATGATGGGTGTTGAATCAGCTGTTCTGTGTACTGACAGAAGCAGAGACAACATTTAATTCTCCGAAACACTCACACAAACATCTTAGACATTAAGCTGAGCCATTGGAAGTTATTTGTGGGCAGATTTGGGTTTTCCTACAGTCAAAATTTGAGGTAGATTTGGCCTTCATTCCCAATCTGAAGCAACATCAAGTCACAGAGAGGAAAAAATAATTAAAAAAACAGCTTGAACGGAATTGTTAGGCTTCCAGATAATCACACAAACAATAGACAACTTCCCCTTTTGCTGTTACATAACTTGTAAAACTTTGTTTTATGATTGTACTTTCTGATGTTTACAGATATTGTGCAACACTAAATGACCCGTGGGAACCATTTTATTGTTCTCACCTTCTCATCCGTGTGACATTTGTGCCCCAAAGAACAAAAATCGCAAGCACAACCTTCTACGGTAAATATGGCGTATATTTATATAGCGTTTTACTAACATCTTAGAAGCTCCAAAGTGTTTCACAATTTCATTCACACAGTGATGGCGGCTCCACTGCCAAACGCCAAACCATAACCACCAGGAACTATGATGGATTCAAGCTTTTGCCAAGGACACAACCTCCAACACACGTTGGGAACCAAACCTGCAATCTTCTGATCAGAGCTCGACCGCTCTACCTCTGCATGTATGAAGACGTAGGCTATGTTCGAATTCTGTCCCTATACTAACTTTTTTTTAAGAGGGACCATGACGTCCCCGGTTTCACAAAGTGAAAACCTAATAAATACAAGTATTTTACAGAAAACTTTGATGCTTTATAAAATAGATGATTAAATTTGTGGGTATAATCAAAACAAATACAATATGAGAATCTATAATAATGACAATAATATGACCTGGAACACTATATTTACATCATGCTGCGTACAAATCAGTCATTGTGTTTTTACATTTAAACTTAAAACCAACAATACTTAAACACTTTTCCAGCTCATTATCCAAGGAATTCCCTTTTTTGACTCCAGCTAAGGACTGTTTTACTTTAGGTACTTTAAAGTCATCATTTTATTCGGCCATATCTCATTGTAAGGAGTCGCATGCATTATCTGTAAAGATTTTTTTCTGATTTTCACAAAAATTACTCAAAAGCAGTGCATTGTGGTCTATTTTTGACAATCTAGTGAGCATCAATGCACACTGCTTTTGCAGAGACTTCTGGGAAATTTCTAGGGCACTCGATTTTGGAATTGTATATTTGGACAGTACTACAAAATGATGAACGTATTATATAGTGCAGTTTGTAGCGAGTAAAGGAATTCATGTTAAAATGTACAGCATGTCCATAGTCGTGCACTCACTGTGTTGCTTGACTGGGGCGGTATCGGACAGTTGCAGTGTTCGCAAATGTCATCCACGTTCTCCAGCCATTCTTCCGAGTCCGTACTGCAAGCACATCCCATCTTTCCTGAAAAGTTAAAACCATTATAATTAGCTGGTTTTGGTTGACGTCACGTCTCTGGAAATGAAAGATTCCTAGTTTTGTTGGAAGACAAAAAAATTGACCATTTGACTAGGGGTGAGTATTGGTAAGTGTACATATCGTGTATCGCGATACATGTCTCACGATATGATGTGTATCACAATATATCCCACGGTTGTACCAGAACAAAATGAACAAAATTTTTTTAAATTTGAGTATGACTTAGAAACTCTACCTGAATATATTAATGGGTCTTTTAATGGTAATAAAATGGTAAAATTAATTTTATTTAATAATCACAATGTTAAGCACTTCTTAACGCACTGAAGCACTGCAAGTGGCTTTTACCCAAGCAAATTCATGCTGCTTTTCTTTTGGTGAATTAAGAAATATTAACGGAACAATCAATATAGTCTGATATCCACAACTAAGTATTATTCAGAATAATAATGAAAAAATACATGGAATGAATGTGCTGTAACCAATTCTGTTCTAAAAGTATGATTAAGGAAATAAATGCTGTTCTTTTCACCAAGCAGTTTAGATGATTGAACTGCTGCTTCAAAGATTCTTTCCAGAAACATTTTAGTGACGGGAGGAATATCATCAACATTTTAAATCGATACAAATCTAATGAAATATTGATACATCACTGAATGGATTCTTCCCTACACCCCTGATTTTGACCAGCAAATCAGTTGAGGTCAGTGTTTCTTAATATTGGGTTGTGAATTTCACAATCGTCCCTCAAAACCACCAAAAGGCTGTGGCTGGATGTCAAGAACCGGCGGTTCTGATAAACGATGGCTCATGTTCTCATTTCACCAAAAAGCTTTAGTCAGATCTGACTCAGGTTCAGAGAGGAGTTTAAGCATCTCCGTCCACACGCTACGACATTTTAATGTACTCAACCAATCAATCAGAGCTGACTTTGCAAAGTTCAGAGTTACACAAAGGTTTTGGCACGCTCTGAGTCTCATTCAGACTTGAGTAAAGCCCAGAGCAATGTTGATCTTGTTTAATCCGTCGTCTGCACGTGCTCCTTAAAGTGGGCTGCATGAATCCGTTTTCTCAAGCTCCTTCAACTCTCAATGGGCCACTCATGGAAGCGGGTCAGCGGGCTGATGTTTGTCCCACAGGCGCAAAGCCGTGAGAAAAGCTGAAGGGCTGACCCGCCACTAACCCACCACAACTGAGAGAGCATAACAATGAATCACAAGAGGATCACCAGGGCATGAAGAGGTCCTTGAATGATCGTCTCCTACGCTCACTCGGGGAGTTACACAAGCCAGCATTTTCCATTGAGGGGTTGTGGATTTTTTTTTACTCTTTTGATTGTTAGCAACTGAAGGCCTCTATAAAACACACACACACTCTGAGCGGTTATCATTCATACGGCACCATGAGCGTGTCAATTAAGAACAAGTAAAATGGCCTCTTCCTATAGAAAATCTTCCCTTTGACAGCTCAGTTTCATCTCCATCAGCATCCTCCTCCAATAGTTTTGCAAAAATCTTATAAAATAGTTCAAATATTTAAATTCTGAAAAGTCAAAAGACATATTTTCACTTCAAAACTGTGTTTTTTGTTTACTTAGACCCTATCTACTTCTGCTTTTGGGAGCAACACATGCTTTCTACCTTTTTCAGGTAAAGTCAAATGGATAAAATGAATACAAATGTTATTTATAGGAAGTTTCAAGCATATAACTTTGCAAAAACTGATCCACATCGTTGAACTTTAACTTTTAAAATGAAAAAAAAAAAACTAAAGATGGAAACTTACCTCTAAAGATGTGAAATTTCACCTCACTCGTCCCGTAATCTTAGATTTTAAGTGCCGCCATCCAGTTATAAATGTTTTTCAACACGTTCCTTCTTGAGATCTATTCAGCAAAAAGGGTGTTTTTAGAACTTGGGTGTGAAGCTGTCATCATCCGCTCACCTTATTAAAACTAAGACTGCAGCAGTTGCTGATGTGGCATCACACACACACATGCGCAGGCTGTGGAAGAGCAACCCAAAGAGTTTCCTGTCGTTGAAATGTTGAGGGTTGTGCGCTGCAGGCTTTAAAACAGGTGCTCGCTGCGCAGCTGTGTGTGTGAGTGGCGAGGGAACGTTGAGGCTTCACGGTAAAAGGGGTCAGGACGGCGCCTTTCCTGAAATGTTCCAACACGGTTGACAAAAATGGGGGCTTTGGGTGGGCCGTGAGACTGGAGTGAGGAAATGTTTATGTGTTTATGACCTTTAAGGTGAGACAGGGTGTGAATCTGCAGCTTGATCATTTAAATAAAAAGTCGCACACAAGAAATCCAACCACGTTAAAGTTATAAATGCATCTAGGACCTATGACAGCACAGCTTCCTGTACAGCGGTTTTAAATTCAAAATTAAACCACAGCTTGGCATTTACCTTCTTTTATGTTCTATAATTGGACAGGATGGGGTTTATAATTACCACTTACTGACGAAAAATGGTAAATTGGACCACAATTCCTAAAGAAAACTAATGTCTTGTCAATGTTCTGTTGAGAAGGCCCTGACTTGCAGGCCTGCAGGCAAAGCATGTTGAATAGCTAGCTTAAGAAAGCCTGTGTTGCTGTGTTTCCTACGTTTGCTTCGAGCTGCGGACCGCATCCTTTCTGTTGTGGTGAAGGGCTGCTTCTACAGAGCTCGCGTGGGCAGGAAGTGAGTCCAAACATCGCTGAGACTGCACTGAGTTATGTGCTTAGAAGACTACGCTGGTGTAGACCGAGGCTCGCTCACACTCAAACCGCGTGACTTCAGAAATTCTGGGAGGATGTGTGGCGCCGTTTCACTTTCTGACATTTTGATCTGTTAAGGAGCCTCTTGGCTGATTAGGGAAACAGCCTGGCAAAATCCAGCCCACTCCTTTCAGGTGTTGGAGGTGACCTCTTGTCAGGTCTTGTTTTAAGGGGGGGGTATTCCTTTTCCACACTGCTTCTGAATGTGGTTGGAAATCACATTCTCTTACGCAAGCTGAGATGATATCATCGAGCAGAAAGTTTTCCATCCCTCCTACCTTCTGATCTGTGCAGGTGCTGGCCTCCTTTGAGGCTGTAAGATTTGGATTTGCTGCTCACACACGCTCTGTAGTTCGAGGCTACGCTGATGACTGCAGTCTTTATTTACACTGTAATATCAGATCCTAACAAAGCGTCAAAGGAACCTGTCCGAGGGGGGAGTCTTCTGGCATGAGAAACAGGCCTGAGACATCTTTTGCTTTCATAGAAAAAAGGCTTTTAGGTGCTTTTGTCTGTTTTCTATGATATTCCTCGTCTTTGTCTCTCTGTTGAGGTCTCAAGTTCGTGTGTCCTGAAGCACATGCTGATTAATCCCCCTCATCTCAGTGGATGCTTGTTCTTCAAGTTCCCACCGAGGTTCTGCAAAAGCCTCCTTGATTTATTAAAATCCGTTTCAGCAAAGATTCTGCACGACCCTCTGAAGTTCTGATGTTTGGATGACAGTCTATCACGCAGAACGCGGCTTTAGGATAAATCTCGGATGCATTGAAACTGGTGGAACCATTGGTTTTAGCTATCTGACCTGCTGGATTAACCATAATTTGAAGCTAAATACAAATTGAATGTTTTGCTTTTGAGTGAAAATTGAAACCAGCAAGAAATTTTTTCAAATGAATTTAGGTGATAAAAATACAAACTTTCTTAGTTATGCTCCACTTGTAGATGGTAAAAATGCTCATGATAAACATGCTAGAATACTAATCTCTTCTATTTTTCATTTCACGCAGTTGAAACACGTAAAACTAAATTCTAACATCTCTAACTTTTCTTTAAATTCATTTAGATTTATCTAAAAAATAGAATAATGAGGAGAAACAAATAGAAAAGACATCAGGCTTAAAGCAAATGCAAAGAGAATATGCAACCTGAACCACAACACCAACGCACCGGTAAGGAAAAAAAAGGGACTCCATCTCGACAAGAAAACCTCATCTTCACATCAAAAACTGGCAAGCTTAAAAAAAAAAAAAACAGGATAAAGGAAAAAAAAAAAATACATAATACTGTCATGAACGACCTGAAATGAACAAATCCCCCACAGTTTAATCCTACCAGCTAAAGACAGAGCTAATGTATGCAACAAGGTACCAGGCAAAAGCAAAAACCTCACAGACATAAATGGAATCCTTCAATACTAACCCACTAATTGAGAAAGGTGCCTGTAAATACTGCTATTGCAGTGCTATAAGATATCAAGGTACACAAACGCCCAGGTAATAAAACCCTAAGAATCTACTGCTATCTTTAAATCTTCAAAAAGGTTAATCTGCTCTCTATTGTGGCAAATTTTAGATACCCCACAAAAAAAAAAACGTTTGATTTGAATTGATCCATATAGACATATTAATGCCAGATCTATAGAAACAATAGTCACTACAAAAAGCCATAAAGAAGCACAGCATCCATTCAGCATCAAAACCATAAGTGACATGCAAACAATCATTGGTGGATGAATCAAAAGAAAAAAATAAAAGAAAATTATTTGTGAAATACCGTCCAATTCTCAAGGAGAGGTGTATGTCGAAGAGTTGGGATGAATGTGTGACTAAATAAAAGGGGAACACAAAAAGGAAAGTGAGGAGAAGACGTCAGAAAGAGGAAGCAGAGAAACAAAGCCTTAATGCACAATTAGGAATCACATCGTGGACTGGCACGAAGCAAACATGAAAGGAACAGAAACAAAATAGTTAGCATAAAAAGCCTGATTTTTTTTTTTTTTTTTTTACCAGAAACTAAAAGATGAGGGTGTATACATACATACTGCCAACTCAGACGTTTCCCAAAGTATTTTTAAGGCCCAAAATGGAGCTTGAAGGGGGAACCAAACTGACTTGATTTACTCTATCCTACTCTATGGAGAGAAGGATTGAGTAATAGAGTTATGGAGACTCTATGAGGGTACCTAGAAAGTCACCCATCCGACAGTCAAAATACCCCATTTGGGCTCAAATTTCTGCTAATGAAATCGAAATAGAAAAAGATTTTCCCCGTGGAAACAAAAGCATCAAAACCTCATTGTACACACGTTTACTCTAAGTGTAAAAGTAACATTTTTTAACCAGGCATTAACACGATTCGATACACATCTCGATACAGGGTCGATACATCGATACATAAAGGGTTCAACTATTTTTTTGGTGTCATGATACAGCCCGATTCTTTTACCAAAAATGCTAAAATCTAGATATTTCTTATTCATACGGCATTTAAAAGTATAAAAAATAATACATGGCATTTGAGAGAGAAACTTATTCAGGTATTGACTTGGAAGAAGCAACACTATGATTGGACCTCTTTTTGTTTGCATCACATGTACATAAAAAGACAAAAATGGCAGAAAGAGAATTTATAGTTTGCCATAAATTGATTATTTACTTATTGATTGATTTTATACCTTTTAACCAACATAATCTTGATCATATCCGTGGTTTTCAATCGAAACTGCAGTTTCCCGATCTATTTTTTACAACATTTTGATAACATTTTCTTTCATTCCTGCCTAGGAGCGAAGTAAAATTTGATCCCTCCGAAACCAACCTCTAGTGGCCATTTGAATAACTGCAGCAATTGGCTTTCACGAAGTTATTCAAAACAAAAAGAGTCATATATTTTAGGATTTTCTTTGGGAGCCTTAAAGGAAGGCATTGAACGGCAAGAAAGAAGAGGAATATCCCACGTATATGGGATTCTCTTTTCTAGGGAAAGGGGGGCGTGGTCAACCAGATACACCTGGCAGGTTTATCCCTTTAACACCTTAGGCGTCGCCGATGAAACTTGAACACAAAATCCTTAACATACTGTAACTTTTCAACCGTTGATCAACATAATTTCAGTAGATTCTGACATGGCCGCTTTTCTCCTTCAGAATCTACTGAAATTACGTTGATCAACACTGGAGCTCCGGTGTTCATTTGTTATCCAACTAGCTATGCCCACAAAAAAATAAAAAAAAATTCACATACACAGAAAGAGGAAAAATAAGGGGCAAACATGTGACAGTAATGTTAGAATCTGCTTTATTGAACGCACAGGAAGTTGACAAAATAGCTCACTTGATCCTTTATGCAAGTTATTTGCTGTCTCTGTACAACACATCATTTCTGTATCCCATAGCGATAAAGGCACCAGCATATAAATGAATTCTGTTCTTAATTTTTCATATTTTAAACTTTATTTTATCTTTTGTTTACAGGCCTCACTGTTGAAGGAGTTGTAAAGTGCTACACGAATAAAGTGTCATTCATTCATTCGTTTATTTATTCATTCACCAGCACAAGTGGCTGGTCCTTAAGGACGCTTTGCGATATTTACAGACTTTTTGATCTGAAATGTAGTCATATTTCGCTACTTGGAAACATCAATTTCTTGCTAGAAAAACGCTTTGACTAACCCTAGAACACTTTAGCTATAAAAAGTTACACCATCACTTTTGCCGGATAATTTTTACTCAACATAATATACAAAATAGAAAGTATTTCTTAGATAGGTTTTCATGGATTTTGAACTATGTGACAAAATTAAAAATAAAAACAGGTAGATCCTAAAAACATGTTTGAAAATTACTAAAATATTAAGAATTTGAGAAGAAAAAATTCCTAAAAAAATGTAAAAAATGATACTGGAGACTTGGCTTTTGGTCCACCCATTTCTGTGACATGTGAGACTTTACCCATGTAACATATTGAATATTATGTAAATATTTTTGATTGGGTGAAAATCACTTAACGATAGTGCTCTAGGGTTAAAAGTCTATAAAAGAACATTGGTCCATATTCTTTTGGACTGATCCTATAATGGTCCTAAATGGAGGAGAAGATCTCCTTTTTGTCAGCTGAGCAATATAAGTCAAGGCGTGACCCCAAGGTCAAATAACATCTATAATTGTTTGATGAACATGTACAAAATAAACAAAGCATGTGATCGTTATACAATAAAACCAACAAAGATTTCATTCATTTGACTCGTTCAGAATCTACAATCATTAATCATGCCAGTCAAACACACAGAGGTTTTGTTGCATCTGGAAACTATAGGACGCTATATCCCCTGGCCATACACAAACACCCCGGGCCCTCCGGCTTCTCTCACTGCAGTGGTGAGACGGCTGAGATATTTTGGGTCTTGTGAAGGAGAGGTGTAAAAAATGCCCCCCTCCCTGGCTCGACTGTTTACTTTAGGCACCTGCTGAACTGAACGTTGCCTTTATCTGATCCCTGAAGGCTTTGATTTCATTAGAGAATGTGGAAACTGAAGATGCACCTTCCAGACAAGAGAAAAAGCTGCTCTGATATGGTTTTATACTAGAATTTCAGTGTATTTCCCTTCAGGTCACGGTCACGACTTTGTGGCCAATGTGACTTAAGTGAATAAAATCACACTTTCTAAAATCTTTTAAAAAAATTCTGAGACAATTATTCCAAAAGAAACACAGGAGTTTGTGTTTTTGCATCCTGAAATATCCATATTAACAATAAAACAATGAATTATCTTACAATTTATCATAATGTGCAGCAGCAGAGATGTCCTGAATCATCCCAACAGGAAGCTCAGACAGTAGGAAAGGTGTGTGCCTCCACAGGTCTGCACACACACACAGGCTTCCTCATTCATGCACATGTGAAAGTTCACTTTTACACCGCCTCAGTGAGGAGGAAATAACTGTGAAAACATTCCAGAGGAGCAGTTCACAGAGGGCTCTAACAGAGCGAGAAGCGCCTGGAGTTTATGTTCATCTTGGTCAGACCCAGATGCTTCAGCGGGGTGGACAGGGCGAAGGCGGCCTTCATGGGGATGTCACACAGCAGGTCCGACTCCTCCCCACACTCCTCCAGCTCGTAGGACGCGTCGTCCAGCATCTCCTTGTGACGGTGGCAGACCTGCTCCACCTTCAGCCGGTGGATCTCACTGCGCAGGCGGATGAGCTGACGGGCCAGACGGTTGTCCTGGACCTGCATCTCCCTCTGGGGGGAGAGCAGAGAGGATGATGGAGGAGAGAGGGAATCTTTAAAGTAGAACATATGAGATGTTCTAAGAGCTCTCTGTTTACATTTTAATTCAAAAGTGCTACTGTAACATTAAAAGTGGGGTCATTTGGACCCCGCAAGACAACACACAGAACTTTTTTTCAAGGATTTATTTCTTTACTTGTGTCCTGGCAGATGTAAAATCCATCCATAAAATGGGATGGATCACACACCAATATCAGGATCGGCCATCTGGACCCCATAAGAGGGTTTAAAAATGATGAGAACTCACCAGCTCCTTCCTCAAAAACTCCAAAGCATCATCAATGGTGTCGAAGCCACAGATGTTGCGCACCGTCAGCTCGGAGTTCTCCTTCCTCAGAACTGCAGGCATGGCCACGGCCTCTCCTCCAGACTCGGGACTGTCCTCTGCGCTCCTCTCCTTCCACGGGCGCGCCAGCACCCTCTCCTGCCACTCCAGATAGGACGGCCTGCGCGTCTCCAGCTTCAGCTTCTCCGTCAGAGCTTTCACGCTGTCCAGATCCTCCGTCTCTCCCTCCGAGGATTCCTCCCCAAACTCTTTGAAATCCATCCGGGAGGCAGGAAATCTTCTTTTAGTATTTGCGTCGGCGCTCCTTGGAACTGCAGCCGGGCGCAGAGCGCAACAGGTCCGGAGAGCTTTATAGGCAAAGGGAACAGTGACCGCCCCTCCCGCGCTGAACGGGAGGGGAGGGTGATTTATTAGCTGTTTTAGGTGTTTGGTCTCCTTGGTGGGACTTTTTCCTGCCCTCTACAGACCCACTGTGCGCCCCAGAGGGGTCTAATGAGATCCCATGGTACCTGGTTATAAATACAGACATTATTGGGGTTAAAATAAAAAATGAAGTGGTGATGATGAAACCAGGGGTCAGAGACAGACCATGACCCTGACCTTATTATTGCATATATCCATTCTCAGAAAAAAGAAAAAAAAGAAAAAGAAGAAAAAAACCAAGTAAGTAATCAACATCAATAAAAAGCAAGATTAAGATTTCTCCTTCAAATTCTTTAAGCTAAAATGAATTTATCCTTCAGAAAGATAAACTTAAAATTACACGGTTAGAGTCACTTTTTTTAAATTAAACACTGAGTTATGGAGGAAAAAGTCACTTACAATCACAAGGTTAGAGTCAGAATCCAAAACAAATTCTTAAAAAAAGAAGCCAAAAAGGTTTGAGTACAAGCTTTAAAAAGTAAAGGTGGATTTTTAATAAAAAGAGGGGGAAATTAATACTTAGCCCATAGATAAGAGGGAATGTAGACGTATAAATAAATAAATTAATGTTTGTGGAAATAGAATTCTAAAGGTCTAAATTAAAGGAAAGACTAATTTAAGAAATAATTCATAAAGTCAAACGTTTACAAATAATTTCTGAACTTTAATCAATCAGAATTCCCAAAAATTACAATTCTTGATCTTAAACTAGTGAATTGAGAATAAAGTCAGAATCATACAAATAAATCACAACTTTGACAGTAAAATTTCTGTGGAAAAAAAGTAACATTTTGATAGTTTTTTCCTTGTTGCAAAAATCCCCAAACTGATTTTTTTTTCATTCAGTAAACTTTTTAAAATTGTATTTCATGTTATTTTAAAAGCCTGGTCAATGTTTGCTCATAATATACTATAGTTTTATTTTTCAAATGTTAAATGCTTAGGGTAAAGGTGAGGTCAAACCTCATCCATCCGTCTACAAATTTTCTTCTACATTTTCAAATTCTGACAGCTGAATATTTTTGTTTGTACACAGCACCATCTGGTGGTGAGTTTATGTACTGCAATCATCTACATGGTGAAATCCCCGACAAGGAAGAAACATTTAACTGTCAAACCTGACGCTGCGACTTTATAAAAAAATACATTTTAGTGAAATATTTACCTCACTAAAGGAAAGTCGCTTAGTATTTCTCCATTAGAGTGAGCACTGCGTTTTTGTAAAAGACAAATTTAGACTCCTTGTCGTCGATCAAATAGCAGCATAACTGTCGCGCGGGCTGTCAAGCCAGCCCCGCGCGCGACACAAGAGGAAGCTCGCTTTCGTTTTACACGAGACGCAAGGAAGTGATTTCGACTTGGGGACAGCTCGCCGCGGAGGCCAGAGGACTTCCATGGAGTTTTCGGAGCACATCAGGACGGCCAACGTGGAGGACGTGGTGCTCCGGGAGCGCCAGCGGCCGCCGAGCAGAGGGACGCTGTGCATCACCGGCCACCACCTGCTGTTCTCGGACAGGGAGGAGGACAGCTCCAGACAGCTGCTGCTGCTCCTCAGAAACATTGATGCCATTGAGAAAAGGTGTGATGACCTCACAGCTGTTGACTTAATCCAATTTGGAGATGGTTTTTGACCTGATTGTTGAACTTATTATGGTTCTTTTGCATGATCTCTTTATTTAATCTTTCTAACCAGTGTGGAAAACCTTTTGGGCTATCCCGGCTTCCTCTCTAAAGCAGGCCACGGTGAAAGGTTGGACATTGTTGCCCCTCTGTCTTCTTTCTAAAGAAGGAAATTTGCTCAAGATTGCAGCAACCCCTTTGTCTCGGCCCTTTCCACACATGTGCTCACTGTCTGTGGCTTTGCTACTAACAGCTTCTAAAAACCTTGAGCCGCTTCGGTCAGGATAAAAAAGCCTCCTCCAGTGGACAAGTGGGTTTGTTTCTGCTTCATGTCATGCCTAACCGCATCTACAGTCCTCGAGTCTTCTATTGCTTCAGATCACATTTATGTCTCTATAGGATGTCTGGATCTTCTGGGACAATAACCATCAAGTGCAAAGACATGCGTGTGATCCAGTTTGACATCCCAGGGATGGAGCAGTGTCTCAACATCGCACATTCTATTGAGGTATAGTAAACAATTAACTCATAGATCGATTTATACTCCTACGATCCAACCAGATTGATCTGTAAACCAACCTAAAGCATTATAAATATGTCCTGGATCAATTTTAGGTCAGTGAATCGGATGGTTTTAGAACAGATCTCTGCTAACAAATGTCATGATCTCTCTCCAGATCCTATCATGTCTGGATAACGTGTCAGAGATGTATCCTTTCTTCTTCAAACCCACCGACTCCAACCTGCCGAAGCAGTGGGGCCTCGCCACCCCTGAAATGCACTACCATAAAAATAAGGACCTTGTAAGCAGCACACAAACTCTATTTGTCTCCACAGTACAGGGAGGAAAATCTTTTTTTCGACAATGATCCAGCTGCCATATGACAGGAAAAAGGAGGCAGAAATGCAGGGGTCACCATCCAGGATTTCCCTGTTGCTTAGCTTTCATTTGTTTTCCCTTAACGTCAGAATGTGTGACTTGAATTCAGGCTTAAAATGCGAATGCCTTCCTGTGGGAATTGCAGGTCGCTATGGTGACAGGCCAGACTTTAGAGACGGCATTGTTTAATGTGTTTTATGGGGACAGTATTCTTAAAATAAGTGGCGTGTCTGCACATGCTTTAGAGGAGGACCTGGTTACCAAACTGTCAGGAGTTTGAAATATTTTAAAACCTTTATTTCACTCTGAAACTGGCAGCATGGACGAAGTCTACAAAAGTGATTTGAAGAATTGTCAATGTTTGTGTCGTCTGTGCTAAAGGTCAAGGGATAGTTTTCAACACGATTGTAACTAGTAATTGACTTCTGGCACTGATTTTTACATTTTTTTTCTAGAAAAAATGCTAAATTTAGCCTCAACCTAAAGGTTTATGAGCAAACTTTATCTTGTAGTTGAGAAAAATCCTCAATTTCACAGTTTTTACCTGACTTTGATTATTCTGTCTGTGTTTGCAGCACAAGAAGTGGAGATTGAGCAGCGTGAACAGAGACTACTCGGTGTGCCCCTCCTATCCTCCAGCAGTTATTGTTCCATGCACCATCGGCGATGACGTGTTGAAAAAGGCGGCTAAATTTAGGCAAGACGGTCGCTTCCCTGTCCTGTGCTACTACCACAAGAAGAATGGCATGGTGAGGTTTTTGTGTAAGTGTCAACGGGACACCTGCAGCCCGCCCCCCTCACCTACCGAACCCCATCTTTTCAGGTGATCATGCGCAGCAGTCAGCCGCTCACCGGAGCCAACAGGAAGCGCTGCAGTGAAGACGAACTCCTCCTCCAGGCTGTGATTGGGGGATCCGACAAAGGCTACATCATCGACACGCGCTCCAGTCAGCAGGCCCAGCAGGCCCGGATGACAGGTGGAGGGTTCGAGTCCAAGTCGTGTTATGAGCGCTGGAAGAGGCTACATCGACACATGGAAAGGTGGTTGCTCACAGGCTTTATTTTTAAATGTACCGTATTTTCCGAAGTATAAGTTGCGTGTTTTTTTTTTCCTAATTTAGCAAGGAGTGGGACTCAGGAGTGACTTATTTGTATTTTTTTAGACATAAATAGCCTCATATATTTGTTATTTTGGCAGTAAACACCGGTTGTCCCTTAGCGGTTGTTTCCTTTCACGACCACTAGAGGGCGCTGCATCTGAGTATAAGTATTTGCTACTGACAGTGGCAGAAGAAGTGTTGTGCAAAAAAACAAACAAACATGTAAGCAGTGTTGGGTAAGTTACTTTAAAAAAGTAATTGATTACTTTAGTTACTGGATTAAATTACTTTACTTATTACTCATTTTAAAATGTAATTCACTACTCGTTACTTTACTTTTTTTCCAGTCATGTACAAATTCTCAAGGCAAAAACAGGCATCAACTAGATCCTCTTTTCTTTTATTCAAATTGTTTTTTTTAAATCAATGTCTTCGTCCAAACTATGAACATGGTAGAACACATAACCTGACTTCATTAGAAGTCAGACAGCAGTGTGGAAAATGACACAGAGTTCAAACATATACGGATGACTATTGCTCAAAGAGAGATGTGGAAAAAAACTGGTACACCTGAATACATATTCTAAATCTGAAACTAAGTCTATTGAAAACATAAATAACTGTTTAATGCCTCCAGCAGTTTCTTTCTCCTTCTCAAATGCAGAAAAGCATTCTGACAAAAGGGGGCGGGGCTAGTGATGGTGATTCCAGCTCTTCGTAGAGAACTGGCTTCATTTCACTAGAAAGAATCATCCAAGTGCCTCTTCAGGTTGATTTGCTGTCTATAAAATTATGCATAAAATGAATTACAACTACTACTAATAATATGCTTTTATTTATGAATGTTGATTATATGATGCTTTTATTTATGAACTTCAGATAAATGTAATGAGAATAGTGATAAAATGACTTCTATTACCACTCAACTTTTTACTTGATACATCTTTTGGTGTTTTTTTTTTTTTGTTTGTTTGTTTGCGAGCTGTCACCCCTCCCACTTCTTCACACCACAAACCATTAACTTTAAATCATTTACAGTCAAGGTGCAAACTCATATTGACAGATCACGTGCAGCAGCTCAGTGTGAAAAATAAAGGAAGAATGGGTAAAAGAATAAATATATACCGACTCCCAGGAAGGAGCGGGAGCAGGTGATTCAGTGGGGCGGGTCTCTGCTGCTCACCTGTGTGTCCGGGAGTCTGACACTGAGAGGAGGAGTCTCCTCCGGTCTCCTCGCTCCGCGCCGTTCATTTTTATTTTTTTTCTCCTTTTCGTTTCATTTAAAGAGAGAAAATGTTAGAGCCTGTGGTCCAGTAATTGTAATTAATTACGGAAATTTGAACTGGAATTCGTTACGTTCCTCCGTTACTGACAAAAGTAATTAAATTACAGTAATTCATTACTTTGTAATCCATTACCCCAACACTGCATTTAAGAGAATCTGATTGTTATGCTCTTAAACTTTGATATTTCTCTTATACAGATCTAAAATATTTGTTTACTTGTATTTATGTTTTTTTTCAGCCATGTTGGTTTGCCAGATTTGTTGTGAAATGTCAGACTTTCTCCCAAAAGTGCGACTTATACTCCGGAAAATACGGTACGCTCCGTCTGATCGCTACAAACACCTTGTGTGATATTGTCTTTCTTCATGGCACAGGGGTAAGGTTCTTCAGGAAAGTCTGATCAAACTAGTGGAGGCCTGCTCGGATGAATCCCACAACATGGACCGCTGGCTCAGCAAGCTGGAGAACTCCAAGTGGTTGTCTCACGTTCAGACTGCTCTGTCAACTGCAGGCCTGCTGGCAGAGTGTGTGGAGAGGTAGGGAAGCTTAGATCTTTGCTTAATGCAATGGAAACTGATAAACCGACAGGTGTGTGGAGCTTCACAAACGCAGACGTTTTTACTCTGGAGTTGATGAACCCGGAGGGAGATAAAGGGGGAGGGGCTATCTGCGCCGTCTGTCCAGAACCAGGTCTAGTGATCCATCTAGTGATCCATACAGTAACTAGGACAGTCTCCGGCAACCCCCACGGACACATTAAAGTAAACTGAAACGATGCAATCATCTAAAAAGAAATAAAACATTTAGACAAAAGAAAAACTAATAAAACTTCAGCATGTTCCTGTTTTTTACAATTAAACATATAAATATGAAGATAACATTGGTCTATCAAGCATGTTCTGATTATATATTTGTTAAAAAATGTCTCTTGCACAAAAAAAAAAAATGAAATTGTTGTTGAGAAAAAAATCATTTTATTTGGTTTTTCGTGAGCTTAAATTAACTTTAATAAACTGGAGGGAAAAACAACTACCTGGGCAAATTTTCAACTAATTTGGCTGAAAATGAATATTGAAAACAATTGTTTTCAAAACTTTTAGAAAAACAGCTGCAACTTCAAATTTTTTGCACCTCAATTTTTACGAAATAAATGCACGCATGACAGAACATCAATACAGAGTACAAAGTTTCAGGGTTTTTTTAATATGCTGGTGTGCCTTGTTATTTCTGTCATGGAATAAGTGTACCCTGGCTCAAAAAAGGTTGAAAAATACTGGTCTGGAGAATTGAGCTGTGTGTTGAAACAAATATTGGAGATGGAGGAGAGGTGAGGTCACATGACCCACCGGTTTGTTTGATTTGAAGCCTGTTTTTCAGCTCCACTGCTCTAATAACTGCTATCCTGAGATGAAATGGGAGATTTTAAATTAGATAGGATATAAAATAACACAATAAAATGAAGAGTGTGTCACTCTCAGTAGAGCTGACATTCAGTCTAAACAGAGACTTAAAGATTAAAAAAAAACTGTAAGGTAAGCCATATAATGTTCCCTTATTTATCGTAGGGGATGCATTCTTAAAATAGGTGAATAGCTTATAGCGTTGGACCATCTGGCTCCAAAAAAATGGTGACTGAATTGGCTTCATTTGGTTGGAGTTGTAAGTAAACCATTTTCTATGGGTGACATCCCCCTCACTCTCTCCAGTTCTTTTATGCAGTCAATGATATTTGTCTAAATCCAGGTTGCAAAAAAAAAACATTGTGGAACCAACTCATAGCTACTATCTAACTTCACAGAAGGCTTCACAGTAACTGGCTGATGATGAAGTCCTCTTCAAACCAAAATCTTGGATTTTGATCTGGGAATCAGTCTGAAAAACAAACTCCTTGAGTGGAACCCGTTTCAATGTGGCTTAAAAACTAAGAGATTGGTCTTGTGTTGATCCATGAGAGAACAATTCCCACAAAGCTGTAAAAGTCAAACAACATTGTTGAGAAGATTGACCCAAAATTTGTTCATAGTGATACTAAACAGGTAAAGATCATAACAGAAATCTTGAAGCTTTTTGGTGGTGGAACTCGACCCGGATGCCTAATAGAACCATCATTCCCATGATTGCACTTGAACTTCAGAGGAGTTTTCTTTGCATATGTAGGATGTGAGACCAGATACCCATAGATAACCTCGGCTGTATTTATGTTTTCTTTCCTCTGCCTCTTTGGTCCAGGGACGGTCATTCAGCTCTGGTTCATGGCTATGAGGGAACAGACTGCTCTCTGCTCATCAGCACTCTGGCTCAGCTCATCATGGACCCAAGCTGCCGCTCACTGGAAGGCTTCCTGGCTCTGCTGGAGAGAGAATGGCTTCAGGTGAGGACCACGGAACATGAGGCTCCCAAGTTAGAGTCAACAAATGAAGAGTTTGAGGCAGGGATAGGCTCCAGCAACCCTAAAAAGGGATTAAGAAAGTTTGGAAAATGGCAGAAGTAAAGAATTTTTAAAATTATCATTTTGAAAATTACTGCAAAAAAATGTTACTGTTCTATTTTTTATAGACTCATGCAATGAAGCACACATATTGCCAGTGACAAAAAATAACAATAAAAGAGGATACAATTCATTTAATTTTGCTTAAAAAATGTGAAGAACTCCTGCAGCAGGATCAAGAATGCACAAAGATTTATGGAATAGATCAGAATTTTAATTTAATTTGCTTTGATAGTCTCTTTTTAGCACACAAGCAAAAGCCAACTTTAATTTTTAATGTATTTAAATTGATATTTATGACTTAGAACACTAATAATAGAATTTACATTTAAGACTGTTTTCATTTATCACAATTAGCTTGTTTATTAGGTTTATAAGGTCATTTTTTGAAAACAAATTTAATGGATGCACTAACTTCATTGGTTTACTAAATCACACTTTCAGAATTAAATCAAATGAGACACACCTATGTTTGGATACAATATAAAAGGCTGGAAATAATCTTAATAACAATTCTAAGTATTGATGACCATTGTGCAAAAATGAGCAATTTCCCCTTTTTTTCTCTTTTTTTTTTGCAGGGAGGACATCCGTTCCAGCAGCGTTGTGCACACTCAGCCTTTTCGCATGCCCGCCTCCAGCAGGAGTCTCCGGTCTTCCTGCTGCTGCTGGACTGCGTGTGGCAGCTGTGGCGTCAGTTCCCTCTGGCGCTGGGTTTCTCTGAGGTGTTGCTGCTGCGACTGGCCACCGAAGCCTACGCCTCGGACTACGGCAGCTTTCTGTGCAACAACGATCAGGAGAGGTCAGATTTGCTCTAACAAGCCAATTGTATTATTTTATTGAGATTGTGATCCAAACTTAAATCAATCTGTTGTTCAGGTGTACTGTGGGAGTGAAGGATAAGACCCACTGTTTGTTCCAAAACCTGTTGAAGCCCACGGAGAGAGATTATTACTCAAACCCTCTGTATGAGCCCACTGAGCTGGCCATTTGGCCCTCCGTTCATCCTCAGTCCTTGCAACTCTGGAAAGGTGAGTTCTGATGCCAACAACTCATTGATGCATGTAGGTTTCAAAAACGATATAACTTTAGCTTTGCTCTTTTGATTTAACCCCCCAGGATTTTTTCTGAGGTGGACCGAGCAGGCTCGACACCTCGAGGAGGTTCAGGAGGAGATAAGGAACATGGTCATAAAGTGGGGGAAGTTAGCTCTCAGCTGATTATACCCTCGAGTTCATCAGAAAAACTTTAAAGTAAATGTAAAAAGTATGGTTGTATACTGATAATGTCATTGTGTGATCATTATGTTTTATTGTACAGTGTCTTTTACTCTTTTTATATGAAAAAAGAAGATTGTAATAAAAAAAAGAGGATAGAATCTGGAGATAAAATCTTGTACCAGACAGAAAGAATCAGTTATTTAAGCTGCTATTTTTGTTGCGTATTCACTTTATGAAATGTTTTAAACTTTGAGCCATACAAATAAAAACTATTGAAATGAAACATTTTGATCTGTAAATATTTTGTTCATTTATATAAGTTTAGAAATAGTGCGCTAATCATAATTGATGTAGAATTACCATCCAAGTGGTGTAAATGGACAAAGGCTATATAAGTGACACACCTCCCTGACCTGTTAAGCTCAGCTAAACACCCTTCACAATGCAAATCCCTGTGCACAGCATGTTTGCACACGTGAGCCTTTGCAAGCTGGAGGATGTAGTCCTGCTCCGGCGAGAGCTCTGGACCACAAAGTGGACAAGAACCACAGAGCCCATCATGACTCTCTTCACCTGTGTGTTTATCCGGTGGCTACTGAGTGAACCGAGACGGTGACCAGTGGGATCTTTTTTATTAAATGCGGTCCTCAAAGCCCCTTATCTGCAGTCCGGTTTTGAGAAGCAGCAGCAGCATCTGTTGGCTTTGAATCAAAGAAATCCCCTCTTCAGGATTACTCCTCACTCAGGTAATTAACTTTTATGTTGTGGTTCATTGACAAAATTGTGTGTTTTGTGATGATGAGTGTTGCTGTTGTTCTTTAGAACCGAGTGTGTGTCTCCAACAGGATGCTGCTGAGTCTGTTCAAACGGTCCGGTCGCAGCTTCGGGTGTTTGCCCAGGCAGATGAGCAGGTGGAACAATCAGGACCCCGCTCCTCCTCAGGAGAACCCTCGTGTCCTCATCACAGGTGACACCAATATCCAGTGGGTTATTCTGACAGTTTTCATCACACTGGTAGGAGCAGAATAAGTGCTTCTTCTTTCATGTTGTTTTTGACGAGCACTTACAGCAGGACCTCACTTTGTGTCACAACAATAGGATGCACAGACGGTGCTAGCGACATGAAAGGGAGGAGAATAATAGCCTGGGGTTCACTTTTTGTTCTGGAATAAAGCTTCCCAACAAATAAAGCTTTATTTTCTTGAATATGATGCAACATAACATTGTGATTTCTTTCTGTTCTTGTGGGAGATGACGTTCTCTCTTTGTTCAGGTGGACTCGGGCAGTTAGGTGTGGGACTTGCACAGATGCTGAGGTGGGATTCACTCTAATCCTACACTTGAAAACTGTAAACAATTCTGCAAAACCAACACAATTTTTGCTTCTTTCTAGAAAACAATATGGAGCAGAGAATGTAATCCTGTCAGACATCAAGAAGCCTCCACCTCATGTTTTCAACAGTGGTACGCAGAACCTTTTTGACCCTTTTATGTCTGATTTTATACCCAAAAACGTATATTTTTAAGTCATCGTATTCCTTTATTTTAGGCCCATTTGTGTATGCTGATGTGTTGGACTACAGACACCTCAGAGAACTGATTGTCAATAATCGTGTCACTTGGCTGGTCCACTACAGCGCTCTGCTAAGCGCTGTGGGTGAGGCTAACGTGGCTTTGGCTCGAAAGATCAACATCACAGGTCTGAATGTGTATTTACCGTCTAGGTGAGACAACTTTTCAAGGTTTAAAGCTCTTTTTTGATCTTCTGCTGCCCGTCCAGGCCTGCACAACGTCCTGGACTTGGCTCTGGAGAACTGCCTTCGCCTCTTTGTCCCGAGCACCATTGGGGCCTTTGGTCCCTCCTCTCCGAGGGACCCGGCCCCGGACCTCTGCGTGCAACGCCCTCGAACAATCTACGGTGTGTCTAAAGTGCACGGTGAACTTATGGGAGAGGTAATATATATATATATTTTTTTTAAGTACAAATGCTTACAGAATTGATATAATAATAGAGAGAGTGTCCAAATGACAGAAACAGGAAGTTTTTTTCTTTTTCTAGTACCTTCACCATAAATATGGCTTGGATTTCCGTTGCCTTCGTTACCCTGGAGTAATTTCAGTCAACACCCCTCCTGGTGGAGGAACAACAGGTATTTCTTCATTTTAGCCAACACATACATATGCAAATATTCTTAATAGTTTTTTTTAAACTGGAGCATAAGTCAGCAGAAATATAAAAGATGGAATATTAAAGAAGTATTGAAAGCAGGTTTACTTTTCTATGTTGAAAAAGCTTTTAAAACTGAGATAGTTGGGTGGACATGGTTTGATTGGGTGATAAATGATCAAAATAAATGTCATATTTTAGGTTTGGTTTTACACTGAATGAAACAAACCATCTTGAAGCATCACACAGTTACAATAGCTGATTTGAAGTTGTATTTCTGGAAACTCACAAAATGAAAACAAAGCCTAAAAAAGGACAACTGACAAAATCATAAAATGTTAAGAAGTTCTAACACCTCTTTACTAAAACATACCTACAAATAGATTTGTTTGTGTACCTAAATTCAAAGCATTTATGTCATGAACTGTATTTCCCGCACAATGAGGCACACCTAAAAGCTTTCATTTATTTTTTTCAATTAAACGGCAGTGCTCCTTAAAATCCTGAGCGCCTTATACATGGATTAATTCTTGTGCCTTCCTGATGTCAAAGCAATTTGAGAGGAAACTGAGAGGAACATGGCGCTCTGTCAAAATGTTTGTGTTATTGTGAATATGCTAACATAGCTAACATGTAGCGGTGTCGGACTGTCGTTTTTAATGTTAGATTTAGCATAGTCACAGAGACTTACCTCAGACTATTTTGTCACGCTTAATTCGCCCTATGCCTTATATATGGCATAATCCATAATATCTCTGTCTCTTTAGTCACTCACTTTCTCTCATCTGCAAGATTATCTGTTTGTGTTCACACTGTCACTGAACTGCACCAGGGTTATCTTGCAACCAAACCCTCATTTTATAAAAAGGGTCACAGTTCAGACAATCAGAGTAAAGATTTTTCTGCACCTTTTTTTCACAGACTATGCAGTTCAGATCTTCCACGACGCTCTCAGCACAGGTCACCATGAGTGCTACCTCCGACCTGACACTCGTCTTCCAATGATGCACATCTCCGATTGCCATCGTGCCACGGTGGAGTTCATGCAGACTCCCGAGTGCCAGCTTTCACTGCGCACCTACAACATAGCCGCCATGAGTTTCACTCCAGAGGAGGTGGCCCAAGAGATCCGCAAACATCTGCCTCATCTGACGGTTACCTACAACCCAGACTCTGTCCGCCAGACAATAGGTACATCCAAACACCACTCCCATAACCTTTTTTAAAAATTGATGTTTACATAGGTTTTACATTGTTAAAACGTTTTACCAATTTTACTCAAAAAATAAATACAAAAAAATGATATTTAACTCTTAAAAAGCAGAAAATTGAAAGTAAAATGGCTGTACTTCTTTGTCCTTTTACAGCAGATAGTTGGCCTGTGAGGTTTGACGACTCCAACGCCAGGAGAGACTGGGGCTGGGCACCAGCCTTTGGGCTTGAAGAGCTGGTTTCAGACATGCTGATCTCCATTCGAGAAAATAAGACCAATGAGGCGTTTCCCAAAAGTTAGCAAAACCTTTACCTCCACAACGGAGCAGGTTTTTCTCCAGCCTGCATTTAACTACTGCCTCCTTCAACTTCCACATGTCAGCACGCACTTTCGTGAATCATGAGGTGCCGGGGAATACTGTAAAACATTAACTCTCACTCAAACCGGACACAGACAGAAACATTTTGGTCTTCTGCAGGGAATCATCTACTGTCATATCTTCTTCATTTGTGTTGTTTTTATTTGTTCTGGTTTAAACATCACTTCACACATGGCAGCTTTGCTTTAGATGGAGCAAAACAATTCTTATTTCTTCTAATATTTCCAAATGTCACAGTTACATGGATGGAACAACGGCCTCTTACAATGTCTCTGACAGTGTCCAACACATTATGGACTGGATGAACTCGTGTCACTTCATTTCAGGATCCACTGAGATGTCTGGATCTCTCAACTTTGGGCTGGGGCAGCACATCTGGGATTCCTGCCATCATATAAAGCAGATTTTTTGTCATATATCTTATGAAGTGAAACAGACATTTTATACATCACTGCAACTTCAGCTGTTTTATATGAAAATAACTCTGCATTTAACTTATTCTATCCGTGTGACTTTGGATATGAATTATGATAAATATAAACATAAAAAATGGAGTTTGGAAAATATAAAATTATTAGGTATAAAATAATGCAGTGGAAACTGAAAAATAAAAATGTTATTTATCCAAAAGAAAGTCTGTTTTTCTTACAAAAAATGTTTTGTTTTTTTTGAACAATTTTTCTGACTAAAACACAAAAGAAACAGATTTTAATGCAAATACGGTTAGAAGTAGTACTCAAAATGGTTAGATTTATTCCTGCACAGTTAGTTAACCTGAAAGCAAAACAAAACAAAAACTGATGTTTTTAACTTTTGAACCAGATTGACTGTACGTTGGGTGCAGTACCCATCACTTCCGGTGGAGGCGCACTCTTCATCCGGCTCTCCGTTCAGATTTCACCGAAGCCTTGCAAGTCTTTTTCCATCGCTCCTGAAACGAGTCATTTCCCCGAAAATGGACGCGGGATTCTTCCGCGTAAGTGGAGTAAATTTATTTCTGACTGTAGCAGCAGTCTTTCTGAATTGTAATCGATCTAATTTGTGGTTTAAATGCTACACATTGATATAAGCAGAGGGACATTCGGCTAGAAGCAGCACGCTCAGTCAGGGCTTCGTCTATCAACTGGTGCAAACATAATTTTTGGTTTTCCTTTTAGGAGTATTTTATTCTTAGCTAAACCACTGAAACACTGTACATTCTCACACTACGTATAAACTTTTGTAATTTCGTCTTATTGTGTAACGTTATTATCCTACTGTAGTTGAATATTTGGTATTTATTTGCTGTCAAGTTATCAGGAATTAGGCCAGACACAACTAGCAAGCTACAGCTAACTTGTTGGCCTTCTCCAAAGATGGCGCCTAACCGGTTCGTCCCTGAAGAGTCGCGGTAGTCATTATATTAACGTTAGCTAACTCTCATTTAGCTTTTTAATGTCTCGTAAACACAAGATTGAGTAATTTGGGAGTTTGTCGACACCAGAGACGGTGAATGTGTCTATTTGGTTGGCCACGAGGACCAGAGGACAGCTAGCTTAGCTAAAGCTAGTTTATTCGTATCAGCGATATGACCCAGATTCACGAGCTCAGATTACTAGACAGCCTTGAGTCCCCCTTTTCCACTGCTGTATGTAGAAGATAATAATTTCAATTAAGTAGATGTGTGTTTTAGAGCCACTAATGTAATGTAGAATAAACTCTGCTTTAGACGTCTACTAAACGAGATACATGCATGTGTATGCTGCATGTGTATCCGCATATTTTGTCATTAACACCTCGCTGTTTCATCCCACAGGGAACAAGTGCGGAGCAAGACAACCGTTTCAGCAACAAGCAGAAGAAACTGCTTAAGCAGCTGAAATTTGCAGAATGCCTGGACAAGAAGGTATGTATTATATCAGAATATGATGTGTATTGATTATACAGCACATATTTTCAAAGCTTCCCAATTTTAACGTTTTGATATGAGGATTTTATTTTGGTTGTACTGATAAATCACAGAAATACCTGCCGTTTTAATGAGTCTTGAATGTACACGTCTATAATAACAGTATAATATACTTAAAATAAGAGTAGGTTCCACTTGTGATAACTTAATTGGCTTAGTTTTACAAATAAGAACCAAGTATTGCAAACTATCATACTCCGATGATGGCAATTGATCACAGAAAAGACTTGTCAACGCATGGAAATATAAAAATGAAAAAAAATAAAATAATTCTCATGATGGAGGACTCGGGAAGAAAATTAAGCTGAATATTTTTTTCAATTGTTGTGAATAAGGAGTGGACAAAATGTAATTGGAAAACGTTTGTAAGTGATGTAGAAGATGTAGAATCAAGTTTTGACGCATACTAGGCTTTTTTTTCTTTAACAATGACTGTTTTATGTGTTTAGTAATTGGTTTACTTGATAAATTGTTTGGTTTCCCTCAGGTGGACATGACCAAAGTGAACCTAGAAGTCATCAAACCTTGGATTACTCAGCGTGTGACAGAGATTCTGGGATTTGAAGATGATGTGGTCATAGAGTTCATTTTCAACCAACTTGAGGAGAAGGTAATGTTTTTAATTGACTTTCCTTTTGTTTTGGTCTGTTACAACTTTGATGATTTTTAGGGCAATTTGTAGCCAGTAAGAAGGGATACAAGCAAGTAAATCATCCTAATAATACTCCTGAAAGTAATTGGGTAAAGAAAGAGACAAACTGGTGTAAAAGTGATATTTGACATTGACATGTTTTGCTGTTATTTGACAAAGTGCCTTTATTCAGCAGTTTTCTAATGATGATGTGATTTATGATTTAAAAGGCCTGAACCAATATGGATGTTAAACCTTGCATCAGAAGTATAGCACCAACATCTAATTAGCTCTCTCCTGAGCCCAAAGTCACTGAGCCCAACTCTCCCTTCATGATGCAGTTTGTGGTTTGAGGTGAGTTTTGGTTACAGGGATCACCTATTTCATGTCTGTGAAAGGCACAGCTGAAGATTTGAACATTTGTAATCTCTATGAGTTAGCAGTACATATTTGCTGAGATTCCCTTAAAGTTAACTGGAGACTCAGAAAAAAAACATTAAATTATATGGAGCCTGTTTTCAAGATCATCAATCTTAATTTTTAACTCTATCAAACTGAAAAGTATTGTTTCACCACCATATTATCAGCTGTCCAGTTTAGTATAATATTTACTAATTTAAAAAAAAAATGAATTCGAGAAGTGCAGCATGTTTTCATTTTATTAAAAGAAGTGCTTTTAAAGATTACAGTAATAGTCTTACTTACATTTTTAAAAATGCTTGTTAAAGATGGAAAAAAAATATTTTAGGAAGATGGCTCATAAACTGTTACCTGTGTGAGAAAACATCTTTAAAAAAGTTTATGGTGCTGATCATTTTCTCTGGTTACTTGTAGCTGTGTTAGCTCTCTAGAGCATGAAACATTTGTGATTCTTGTGTTTGCACTTTAAACTTTTTATTATATAAAATAAGACAGGATTAAACAGTTTGGATAAATTCAAATTCTCCCCCTATGACTTCTTCCTACCCTTTCATTTAGCCTTTCAAACAGAGAGTTATGGAAAAATAGTGTCTTCAAATTTGACGTTGTCAATAGTCGTTGATCATCTACGTCAGTGCTCGGAAAATACACAACATTGGATTTATACGTTTAAAAAGTAACGCTAAAATTACTTTAATTTAAATGTAAACTTTTGTGCTTCAGAGCGCGCCCACATGAAGAAATGTTACTCCCCGCGGCACAGTAGCAGCCTCACAATGGTGGGGTTATATGGTCAAAAGTTCTTAGGCGTTACCCTAAAAAAATGGATACTCCTGTCCCCACAAATGCCTAAATAATTAGAGCTTTAGGAGAAAAAATCAGATTCAGCCTTTAAATTATAAGAACATTGATTTAAAAAAAAAAACATGGATTGAAACATGCCGGATGTTATGATGACAAAATAATTCAAGCATGTTATTGTTGCAAGGTGATTACTGGCCATGGCAGGTGAGCTACAAGATAAAATACTTTTCAGTTCCTTATTATATTTCAACTATTTGCATTGATGTAAACGTGTATATAACAAAAAAAGAACAAATTATATAAAAAACATTATTTTAAAGACAAATCAGTGTTTTTAATTTTATTTCAAGTTGCTATTTTAATCCTAATTGTAGTGCAAAACATCAAATTTTTCCAAATAGCACATTCTGTTTTTCTTTTTTTGACATTTCAAAAATCCTATCCAGCTTGTCTTTAAAGGAAACATCTTAAGTAGCTCAAATTAAAAGTAATTGAACATGCATGTCTGTCTTAATGCAAGTCTCTATGACAAACTTTGTAAATTCTTTTTGAAAAAATGCTGAAATGGATGTGCTTAAAAAAAGAAAAGTAAATCTGTCAGCTGTTGGTGGGAGGGTCGGGCTGTTAATATTTAAAAGGGGACTTTTAAAGAATGAATACAGTAGTAGAACTAGTTTTCAATGTTTTCACTTTTTCATTTTTTTGAAATAAAAATAATCTATTTTTGTGTTACTGTTGTACTCATTATTGCTTGTTCGTCTCTTACAATTTAGAATGATATAACATTAAGCTCAAGGTGGTTGAGTCTCAAGCTGTAGGGAGGCGGAAGCAAGCCAAGGGAGCTCCGTGCCCACTGGTTCCACGGGACTCACTGAAGACACCGGAACTGTATTTGCAGTGTTGGGTTTTAATGCACTCTGTATTTGGTTAATTTGTTGAACCCCTGAAGTGTAGACTGGGAAATGGGTTGGATAGTGTTACTGGGAGTGGAAAGTAGCAAAGTAGCACTTACAAAATAAATGACATTTTTTTTGTATTTATGAGTTTTTGTGCTATGTTAACATTTTTAAAACTAAAAAAGATTGCATGGAGTTTATAGAATTGTATGAACTTAGCATTTTTAACATTTTTATTGGCTATTAAGTCCAGCTTTGGACTCAAAGATATTTTTATAATGATAGTCACTGTTAAACATGTTTTGATGTGAATACATTAATCCAGGTTTAGTCTAGTGAGGGATAGAAGGCAGGACTTCCCATTTGTGGGATCTTGCCTCCTTTCAATATTTTATTTTCAGATGTTTCAACTGCTGTATTTTTTTTCTCTCTTCCCCCTTTTCGTGTCTGTGTGTTGCAGCATCCAGATAGCAAGATGATGCAGATCAACCTGACAGGGTTCCTGAATGGAAAGAATGCCCGAGAGTTCATGAGAGACCTGTGGCCTCTGCTGCTGAGCGCCCAAGAAAACATCGCCGGCATCCCCTCTGCCTTTCTGGAACAGAAGAAGGAGGAAATCAGGCAGAGACAGGTGAGTTTCCTAATCGTATTTGATGTGCAGCAACATATTTTTGGGTCAAGTGATGCAATGTTTCTCTAAAAATCAGCTGTATGATGGAGGCTGTTTGGTGTTTTTCAGATTGAACAGGAGAAGATTGCTTCCCTGAGGAAGGTGGACGAGGATAAGAAGGAAAAGGACAGCCGGGAGAGAGCTCAATCAAGGAGTCCAAGACGGTTAGAATTATTGTTATTTTCATTTTGACCTTGGTTTGCTCTCATGTTTCCTTTTTTTATTTTTTATTTTTTTACAAAATGTGGTAATTAAATGTGCATTAACAGCATATCCCCTGCTACATTTGTTCACAACAATATTTTACAACCATATTTCATTTAAAAGCAATCGTGTAGTAAGTTATTTTTGCTGCACAGGATTAGGAATTTTTTGGCTAAATTCACAAGTGAACGTGACACAAATCCCACATTAAAACTCTGTCTAAAATAAACTTAAACTTTTATTTACATCGTGTGATTGAGATTTTATTAAATTAAAAAGAAAATATGGCATTTATTTGTAGCTTTTGGACAAAACCAATTTTCTATTTTAATAAATAATGTGGATAACGAAAGTTAAGGCTGCAGAGTAGCTCTCAGAAATCCAAAGAGGAAGCCGATCATTATTTTATTCTAATTTGATATGAATTTACCACAATAACAAGCACTGGTGTTGTCTAAAAATTGCGGAAACTCTGCAGTTCTCCGTGAAAGTTTTTTTATGAATGTCCTTCAAATTCATTTTATTGTATTTATGCGCCGCTTCTTAAGAATCTGGTCAGTGAAACTATTGAAAATATTGTCCGACTGTAAACTGGTCCGTGAACACACAGGTTACTCACGGAGCAGCTCGTTAGCATTAGCATCATGCTAATGCTACATCGCGGTCACCAAATTAACACTTTTTATTAAACCTTTTTGTTGCTAGTATAAGTCCAGCTGGTTTGTTTTCCAGTTCTGAGTGGCTACTGTAAAAAATCACCAGATGTTCTGCTGCTTCATCAGCCGAAACTAAACGTCACACGGAGAAGATTGGCGGAAGTGACCGCGGGGTTATGTTAGCATTTGTTTACCTTGCCCGCAGACAAAGGAAGAGGAGGGGTCCTAAAAATGTATCAAAATGAGGGCTAATAAACATAAATAATTAGATGGAAACATTTACTCACCATGTGGCAACTAACTAACTTTAACTCGCCAAAAAGGAGAAAATGCTCACAAGTGGCGAGTGTCAACTTGGGACCTGTTACAATAAGTCATTTGTGAAAGACTCATTCCTCTATCGATAAAAGGTTCTATTGCGATATCTATCATCGTTTTATCGCCCAGCCCTAGTTGTGTCCATGTTTATTTTAGTCCATGTTCTTTGTTTGACATTCGTGGCTGTTCTATGGATGTGGGTCACTTCAGATAGTAAGGAAAGATAAAAACTCTTGCAATAGATTTTTATAAGTAAATTGACAGACACACAAAATAATGTAACCTGTCCTGTCTTGAGAAATAAAACCTGAAGGTTTGGATGCAGGCAGGAGATGCACTCTGTAAAAGTTTCTGTTTTATACGAAGTGCAATCACAGCTTTCCAAAGCCAATTGACCACAAAGGGACTCCTACCTAACGATTAAGAGAGATCCCTTCTCCTATGTGTGAACAGTATGTCATTAAACTGGGATTAGAATGTAAGAGACAAACATCATCACACATTTGATAACTTTTTGTTTAAGGCAGAGCTATATCTAATGTTATTTCATATTGACTTACAAAAACACACATTGCTCTGGCCTGAGTCTTACTTAAATGCACTGAAACAAACCCTTGTCTTTGTTTTTTTTGGTCAGGCGGAAGACGAGGTCTCCATCACCACGCCGAAGGTCACCAGTGAAAAGAGAGAGAAAACGCAGTCCATCACGATCCCCCAGGCGTAAACCTAGCCCAGTCGGCGGCAGCTCCCCTCCTCCTCTTATGCAGCTGCCCACGAAACCTTCAGAACAGCCTTCGGAGCCAGATTCATCAGGAAGAGCCGTGCAACAACAAGCTGTTCAAGAACCTTCTGCTACAGGGTGGGTGTTTTGTTTTTGACAGATTTATTTGTTTCTAATAACGCTGGAAATTAAGATCTGGACATTTTTTACTGCAGAGACACTGTTGTAGAGGTAGCTAAAGCAGGCTCAGCAACAGAGGTTAAGGAAACATCCCCGGAGAAACCTCTCAAGAAAGCCGACAGACCGAGGTCACGTGAAAGGGAGAGGGATCCGAGGAGAGAAAGGCCGCATCACCGCTCCCGATCTCACTCCCGCTCCCGTAGACGACGCTCCCGTTCAAGGTAACGTATGACAGTAGTTGTATAATTGGTATGAAAAAGCTTCAGCTGAAACATGTTTGTCTACTTTCAGATCTTATTCTCCACGTAGAAGACAAAGTCCTAGAAGGAGGATGTCTCCTCGTCGAAGGAGTCCCCCTAGGCGAGGCCCCCCTGGCTCCAGACATAGACACAGACGCTCCCCTGTCCGCAGGTCAGATAACGGAGATGCTCGCATGTCATGCTGGTTATTTTGATACAAGACTTTTTAGCCAGATTTTGATTCCTAAGTTCATCTGTCAGTCTAAAGTACTTTTTAAGGACATACTTTGAGATGGTAATTAGGAGGGAATAATGGCCTAAATTTAGCTTACATCTTGTTAATGTTTGACACTGTATTTTTTATAGGTTTTGGGTGTTTTTTCCCTTAAAAGTTCTGTTAAATTAAAGATTTAACAAAGATAATATTTTTGGTCTGTAGGAGGCGCTCTCGCTCTGCTTCATCCTCTGGAAGCAGCTCCTCTGGTTCACGTTCTCCTAAAAAACCCCTGAAGAGAACATCTACCACACCACCCCGGAAACACCGCCCCCCCACATCCTTGAGCCCCGTAGGAAAGGACAAACGGTCGCCTTCTCCACGGATGAGAAGGGGCAGAGGGTCTGCCTCCCCGCCAAGATCATCAGGTAGGATAAACACAACTCTAGTGAAACTACTTTATATTCTCTCATCTTGTCTAAAAGCAGCATTTGTGCTACAGGAGCTTAGGGACCTTGAAAAATGTGAGAGATTTTGTTTATAATCAGTTTTTTTTGTGTGAAGAAAAAATATAAACTAATTTTTAGCACATTTAAATTATTTCACTGAGTCGAGATTTAGATAAAAGATTATACATCTCTAAATCTTGCTCTTTCTCATTTCCAGGTTTCAAGCGAAAACCAGAAGGAAGAGATTCCCCGCCTGAAAACGCTAAGATTAGACCTTCTGAGGGCTCTGAGTCCGGTCAGTGCTGGGACAGTTCAGCAAATGCTGGATTGAAAATAAGAATGCAACCTTTTGGAACCTTTTTAATTATTATGAAGCCTAACTGTAGATGGTTGATTGAAATCATGTATTAGTAGAGTTTACAGATTAAATGTGGTGAACTTTTTTAACTCGCAAAAATATTTAGAAATTATTAAAGTGGAACTTTAGAAATATTTATATGCTCCAACAACCAAATTAAAATAGATTTTAAGATTTTTTACATGAATATGTAATGGAAATTAATTCACAGTAACATATTTTTTGCATATTTGGGCTAGGATTGTGAGAGGAAAAAAATCATGATGAATGTATAATATTTTAGGAAAAGAACTTTAAATGTGGTCAAACCTGGAAAAATTCAATTCATGTATATGGCGCCTTAACACAATCACAGTCAAACAAGGCGCTGTACAAGCTCAAAACATTTGAAACAACTAAAATGTAAAAAACAAAAAGACACTAAGTTACATTCTAAAATAAGAACACAAGATAAAAACAAAAGTAAAACACACCAGCAGAGAAGATTCGGTATCAACAGTAAAAAAGCTTTGCAAATACTGTGTAATGATCTTTTTGAGTTTCCTTATTGACAAAAATGAGCTGTGTTTCAGATGAGGAAAAGAATGAAAAAGGAGGAGCAGCAGACTCCGTGCAGCAGCGGCGTCAGTATCGAAGACAGAATCAACAATCTTCCTCAGGTTAGCTGCATTTTTATCTCATTTGCCCTTTAATGACTATGAACTAACTAAACACAAGTGCCGTCGTGTGCTTTTCAGATAGTGGATCCTCCTCCTCAGAGGATGAGGGGCCTAATAGGTCAGCAGCAGGGCCTGGTGCCAGAAATGGTGAAGTGAAGAAAAGGCGGAGCCGCACGCCTTCACCTCGTAGACGCTTCAAGGAGGGCTCGCCAAGGTCATACACCTGGCTGAGCGTCTGCATATTTTTGAAGCTTTCTGTCGTGAAGTCTGAACTCTTCTGTGTTTTTGCTCCCTCAGAAGGCGACGTTCTCCCTCTCCTGGGCGCAGACGCCACTCCCCTTCACCCCCTCGACGCCGCAGATCTCCCTCTCCTCCTAGACGCAGGTATAAGAAAGGCTTTCTTATTTTAGTCAGTTTTTATTAGAATGTGAAAATAAACATTTTAATACATTTCTATTTTTTTTTTTTTTTTAGGTCTCCCTCTCCTCCACCCCGACGTAGGTCTTTGTCCTCTAGGCGATACTCTCCTCCTATCCAGCGTCGGTACAGCCCTTCACCTTTGCCTCCTCAGAAGAGGAAGATGTCCAACTCGCCTATGAAACGCACATCGCCAGGTCCAAAGCGGCGCCCCTCCCGGTCCCCGAAGCGTAGAAGCTCTCCTGTTCCTAGGAGGCGCTCACCTCCCTCCTCCTCATCTCCACCTAGACACAGGAGGAGCCCCATGATGCCTGTTAGGTCCACCAGGGACACTCGATCTCCTATTCCAGCAGGCAGGCGCTTCTCTCGATCCCCTGTAAACCGCAGTCATCCTCTGAGGAGGTCCACCAGCCCCCACAGACGCTTTGAAGCCTCTAGTGCATCTCCATCTAATCAGCGGAGACAACAGTCCCCATCCCATAGTAGTAAGCTCATTCGCAGGGTATCTCGCACTCCTGAGCGCCGTAACAACCAGAGGTGAGGAAACAGACACGCTTTAGCTCATTGATTTCATTGTTTATCCTGAGATTTTCTCTTGATACAAACTGTATTTTCACAGATCCTCTCTAAGCCCTAAACCCATGAGGCGAGTGTCTTCACGGTCCAGATCACCTTCTCCTCAACCTCCGGCTCAGAAACGTCTGGCTCCTGCGTCTGTTTCTCCATCACCATCTCGCTCAGCCAGTCGCTCTCCTCCGCCACCTCCAGCTAAAAAAGCCAGTAGTCGTTCTGCTAGTCAGTCTCCAAGCAAGGTTAGTCTCCACCCACAGATACGATGGGACGTCTGTATTATTTATTCACATTTACTTTTGTGTGGTCATGTCTAGTTTATTTAAGACGAATACTTTTTTAAATTGCAGACTTCTGATGTCGATGGCAGTGGAAAGAAAAAGAAGAAGAAGAAGGAAAAGAAGCACAAAAAAGAGAAGAAGCATAAGAAACACAAAAAGCATAAGAAGGAGAAAAGCTCGGTCACTGTGACTGAAGACAGTCAAGAAAACCCCAGACCAGAGGAGGACGACTCAAAAGATTCAAGAAAGGTAACATCAGGAGCCGATGCAGTACTTCCTGTACACTACTGGATGTAACATCTGTGATGATTCTCCTAGAGGCCAACTCCATTCTTAAAGGACATGTTTACTCTGTTTAGGAGTCGGAGAGCGAAGCAGACGATGGTTTGGATGACCTGGAGAAGCACCTCCGGGAAAAGGCGCTGCGCTCCATGAGGAAGGCCCAAATATCTCCATCACAAATGTCTTGAAAGCAAAGAGCTTCTGAAGTTTTCTATCACTTTTGACAATTTTGTTTGTTTTTGTTTTTCATCAACCTGGTCCGGCTTTAGAATGTACAAATTGTTGATCTTTAGTCTCGTTTCCTTTTTACTGGTTTGGTACATTCTGAAGTGTTGGAGATTTGGATTCATCAGTGTATTATCTAAACTGTTTAAAAAAAAGTTTAATTTCAGAGTGAACATCAGAGTTTTGAGTTGAGCAGGTTAATACCTTCATCTGTGTACAGTAGAGGAATAATTGCATGTGCAGTGACCGTCTTTGTGCATGGACCACCAACCTTATAAGTGTAGAGGGAAAGCCACCATACAGTAACCTACTGTTGCTCATTTCTTTTTTGTGATGGAAACAGTGACATGATACGAGGTGTTTAGCATCATTGAACCTGCTTATTTTCTGACTTTGGACTTACTTTGTTTCAAAAAAATTAAAACAATTTGAATTGAGACATGCTTTAAGTTTTTCTAAATTAATAGATATACATTTTTTATGTTCTTGTACTGAGCTAATCTGTGTGGGGCTTCTTTAGTATTTGTATCAACTCTTTGGCTCTTGTCATACTTTCAGAATTAAACTTTTCTTTTATAAACGTTTTGGTTTATTTAACTTATGTAATTTTTATAAAGCTAAATTCAAACAATTGAGGAAAAATTAAGGCATTTTCCAAGCGTTTTATTGAATTTCCAGAACTTCTTCCCGGGTCCCGCCCACATTTCTGTGTTCCTCGCGCGGATGATGACGTCACGATCTTATATTCCCGTTTCTTCTTCCCAACGTCATCACTCATCCTCGCCTCGCGCCTCCACTATGGTTTTGTAGCTTAGCTAGCCTGCGGGTAGAGAAACGTTGGACCGCTTACCTGAGAAGCCGGGAGTCTCCTCGTCCACACCGGGAGATAAACCACAGTCTCCGGGAAAGGAGGGAGTTGGTGAAGGGAAAAAGTGTTTTAGCCGGGCGTGGTGGCAAGAAAACAAATAGTTTTTTATTCTCCACCCGAAAAACTTCAAAGTAGCATTTACAATGTCGCTGTCGGTTCCGCAGAACGGAGTAAAGGCGGATAACGAACCTATTATCGAGCTTTTTGTCAAGGTAAGGTTTTTTAAGTTTTGTTTTCCGACAAGAATATGCTAAACCACTTCACTGCGGAACAGTCTCCTCTCTTTTGTCTTTGTTAAATAAAAGTGTTGTGGTTGAGAGGAACGAAAATCGTTTTTCCCCCTCTTGTTGCTATCCGTTTCTGAATTTGTAGTAAGTCGGTACCGTTCGAAGCCATGTGGAGCTGCGCTGCCGCTCTGCAGGGCGGATACAGCCTGCCATACTGAAAAAACTGCCCGCTACTTGGCTAACAAAAGCCCCGCAGTTGTGCTCCATCGGATGACATGCGGGCGAAACGAGCAGGCAGCATAGAATAGAAATGGTGAGCACTGCATACGCTAGAATCGATGTCTTCAAATTACATCAAAGTTTTATGAAGAAAATCTTTAAAAAAAAAAAAAAAGATTAATTGTAGCATCAATTTCCTCCACGATGATATATTTGTTTAAAGCTATTTAAGTTGAGACCCTCCATCATTTCTAGTGATGATGAGGATGGAGAAGGGGTGGATGGCTGTGTTTTTCGTTGCATATGGGCGGGAAAATGGCATAAGAAAAAAAAAGGGGGGGCAGACTCACATTGGGACAAAGGAGGGGAAGGAGGAGGCTTTGTGGTCTTGTATCCAGTTTGTCTGTGGCAGTGATTATAGGGGCCCACAGACCAGAACACTTAGGAGTATGGATCGCAAGGAATGCTGGGAGCTCCTAAATGCCTTTATAAATGCTGCTTCTTCACCCTGATTCATTCACAAAAAATGTTTTTGTGTGCATTTACAGAAAATTTAGTTAAACTCCTTGTCTTGATTGTTCTTTTGTATTCAGCTAAAGTGAAGCCTTTGTTGATAGAGGAGCCATGTAACCCAGTTTTGAACACACCTTTCACAGCCTGCAAGAGGGGTTACATCATCCAGAGGTCTGGCTGGCCAACTCTTCCCTCTGGACCCCTCCCTTTGTGCTCCATTGCTAGAAATTTCTCTCAATGTGTGTTTTTTGTCAGTGGACCCCCCACTTCAACTTCGGCTGTGTTAGTTTGTGTCCAGGACAGCGTCTTACATCTATTATTAATGATGTGCTTGTTCTGCTGACTCAAACAAACTCATGCGAGGCAGTATCGGGTTGCTGGAGGCACATCGCTGTGAGGCAGGCCCCTGTGAAGAGCTGATGCATGCTGTGTGCTCTTCACACACAGTCATGTCATATCTGTAAGGAAGCTGCTACATGTTTTAGCTTACTAATTACACCTCCAGAGGCTCATTGAATGTGTTTGTGTTCAGATTCAAACAATTTTATGTTAAGTCCTCCCAAACAGACTGTTTGGGAGGACTAAGGCTTCAATCTCATAACACAAAATGCCACAGCAAATTTGACAGGTGGCCATAGGATGGCCTTTGTAATCAGGAGGTAGCACTTACGTTTTTGCACGCTGTGCGGTGGCCACGGAGGTTATAAGAAAAAGTTACAATTTTACGGCAACCGGACAATTTTTCTCTAAAAGTTTACTTCGGTCTGTGGCCGCCTGGGTAGATTTCAAGGTCATGCGGTGGTAGTCCATTGACAGGGGACTGCTGGGCATCTACAGATCCGGATAGCTCCCCGGGGACAGCTCTAACTGGAGGGCAATGTGTAAATGTCTCTGGGTGTCCACATTAAGTGCCACTCTTTAGTCCGGGAGTATGGTGTCCAATACGGCTCCCATAAATGCAAAAGACACAACACAACAACAAAAGCCTTAACGGAAACGAGTAACAAACTTAAACAGAAAAAAAATCATTCATTTTAAAGGTATTCACTTTTCTAGAGACTTGTTTGTAATTTATGTTTGTCTGACGTTAATTTAGTCTGTCACTGTGCAGACTGCAGACTAAATTAACTACTTATAAGCAAACATTACAAACAAATCTCGTACCCCTCTAGAATTCCTGTTGGGATTCACTTCTGTTGTGTTGTGGCCTTTGTCGATGTGTTTCCGCTTTTGTCGTTGTGTTGTGTCTTTTGTATTTATGTGAGCCATATGGACCATCGTACAGAGGTATATAAAAGGTAGGCCATCCTGCACACCTGATAGTCACCTGACTGTCGCCATCTACATTCATGACTACGCTAATGATTAAAAAAAAATAACCTGGGCGGCAGCATGAAATCTTGATTTTGCTTTTACGTGGTGGCAATTGTATTTGTGAACGTAGCATAATCCCGCCTCTTATTTTTCCATTTACCTTTAAGTTTATATGCTGTCCAGCTATCTTAGACTCTCACAACCCCAAGCTAACATAAATGGTGAACAGATGTATCCAGTCGGTTGTTGGTTCTACTAGATTTTTCCAATGGCATTTTTTCATCTGCTCCTGATTCACAGTTTGAATAAAATACTCAGAAATACAATTTTATTAAGTTTATGTTATATATAGATATGTGTGTCCTCCATCATCAGAAAAATGTCTCTAGAATATGTTAAATACACCAATAACACTATTTTTACTGTGATTATCTTGTGACTTTCTCCCCATATTGTTTATAGCAACAGTTGCTAAAGGCTCACAAAAACTTGATACAGTCATTGTCTGTGTTTATAGCTCTGCGGCTTATGGACATTTGACTTTGTTAAAGGGAAATAGTGACTCTTGACCGCATGGCAGCACAACAGATATCACCTTTATCAAAGGTGTGGGACATGGAGCCTGGGAATCTTCTGTTTTATTTGGCACTTTTTGTATTTAACCCACAGAAGTAGTTCCTAAAATATCGTCTGCTGGTATTTTATGGTATATCATCATAGCTCTGCATCTTAAAAAAATAAAAAGTATTGGATGTCTGTTCTCTGCCTTCACATGCATGCTCTCAAGTCATTCTTCACCACCATGTGACTTGACGGTATGAATCAGAAGGAGAAAGAATGGCCTCATTTCTCCTCTTGAACATGTCTGTTGGCTGCAGCTAACTTGTGTTGTGGACGGCTGGAAAGCCTTCTGCTGCTTCCAGCCTTTAATCTGCCTGCCAGCTGTGACAGAAGGGCCAGTTAAGATTCTGAAGAAGCGCTTTTATGTGCAGAGACCCTGAGTCTATCTGTGTTTGTGAAAGTTCTTTTTTCAAGTCAGAACAGTGTCATGGAAACAGTGAGGACTAAAGCTTGGTATCTAAAGCTGGTAGAAAACGAAGCACCTCTGTGTAGAGCTGTTCAAGGCAGAGAATTATCAGTTTAACTTTTTAAACAATTTACTCTTATTCGATGATAACAGTCCTTTTGTTGACATTTTCTTAAGGTTTTAGGAAGAGCTGATCATTTTTAACTATTTTATTTCAGATATTTTATGGTTTTGTACTTTTTATTTAAATAAAGTGCAATATTTTTGTCAATAAGACTTATCTACGCATATTATAGTTGCGCTTGATCGTTAAATTTACTATTCTAAAAATAATGAATTCACTCCCTCTGGGTGTTATTTAAAACAATTAGGTGTTTTTTCTAATTGAAAAATCAATAGTGCAGTCTATTTTCTGCAGGCACATGTCAGCGCTGCAGTCTGCATCCCAGCAAAGGACAAAGATGAATGATTTGTTTCCCTGGCGGAAGGGTTGCAAGTCTTTTGCTGTTTATTTTTTTCTGGCCTGTGAATTTGCTTAGGCAGCACCTGACCTGCTCCTTCTATTGTGTCTGAGTGACTCTCTGGCAGCAGGCCTAATCAATACAGCAGTGTTTTGTTACACACGTTTTTTTATCTATACTATTGGTTGCCTATTGTTTATAATTTAAAATGTTTTACAACAGATAAAAAAGTTACAAAATATTTATTTCATTGCTAAACTTGGTATATTAAGCTGATTTCTTTTACTTATCTAAAGAAGGATACCTTTTTTAACATAAGAAAGAGAAGAACTGGATCCTAAGGTTGATTTCTAGAAAATGCTAAGTGTATTTGCACGATTCCTCATTTTACTGTTCACAGATTTGATAACGTTTAAAATAGGAGAACCTATGTTTGAGGTCGAAAATGTATCGGTATGTATGAATTGAATGACTTCAGTAGTGATTGATTTGAGTCAGTGTTTCCATGGCAACTAGTATCGCAAATCACGAGTGAGCTTATTGGAAATCCGCGCCCATTTCACTGACAGCAGGCTCAGTGTAGGGTTTAATTTTGTTCCCTTTAACATCATTTAAGGTGCATTTTCAGATCAGTGAGGTTTAAGACTCTAATGGCTGTTTTGTTGGCTTGTCATGTTTCCAGTCTCCACTGGAGCTTTTGTCTGATATAATTTGGAAAATACTAGTGCCCGTGTCATTTAAGAATGAACTTACCATTTGAATATGAGTATGAAAACTTCATGTTTGATGTAACCTCCAGTTCACACCAAAGCAGCAGAAGTTGCATATACCAGCAATGTCCTGTCCTGTTTGAGTGAATTGCTGCATCTTTTTAATCAACTGGATGATAAGTAATTCCATAGTTGTACACTTTAAATGTTAATTTAAGCCTCAGATACTGAGTTCCGTATACGTGTTTGTATTTCACACATGCAAACAAAGAGCTTTAAAAAAAATGGCATAAAAAGCTTGCTTAAGAGGAAAAAACACACCTAAAAACTTTGTGTGAGTAGAATTTTGTTAGCATAAGCACAAGTCTTCCAACAATACAAATATTTTTCCAGCAAATTTTTCACCCAGTGTTTCTGAAGAGAGTCTGACCCATGAACTCGAAAATGAGAAGCTGAGGAGCTGGCAAGGGTTTTACTTTAAATTACAGTTGACCAATCACCCATTTTTATTTGGGAAATCAAAGTTTTAGAGAACATTTAACTAATTTTTGCCGTTTACTTTTAAATGGTGAATCAAAACTTGAGCAGAAAAAGTTGCAAACAGAACGGAGGTGTTGGCCTGGAAAGTGCATTCCTTTACTCAAGACCATGAACGGCAGCTGGATTCTTGAGTCATTCCACAACCATCTGGTTTGTCAGGTAAAAATGAAAATGCAAGTGCAATGTGACTTATTTCCGTATACAGCTCTTGTGTTTTGTTTTTATCATTTTTGTTTTCTTTCGGTCTTTGTCATTTCTTTACTGATCAATCATATTGTGGTTCAAATTCACTTAGTGGAAATACATAAGAAACACTGTAATAACTTGCAGTTTAGAGAAAGAAGTAGGTTTTCTACATTGTCTGGCCCTTACATTGTGGGAAAAAGTTACATGCAGTCATAGTGGATCCCCCTCCACACTGGGGTATAAATGTTTTCCACATGTATCCATTCATAGTGTGCAAAACTGTTGCTGAACCAAGGAGTGAGGACGATGTTGGAGGCAGAAAAGCTAAATAACAGATACTTGCGTGGTTAGTGAAGCAAGTAAATATTTGTCAGTCATTGATTTTACAAGTTTAGATGAGAGAGCTCTGTAATGTTATCCTAAGTACACTTCAACTTGAGAAAAGAAATCAGGAAATCCCACTTAATGATTTTTAAGAATTTATTTGTTATAATAAAACAGAAAATACATATGTGGTCAATAATGAAAGTTCATCTCAGTACTTACTCAGTACTGTAATATGACCCTTGTTGTCAAAGGGAGAGGTCAAAAATCTCCTGTAGGTCACCAGCAGATTTGTACACTATATAATTGGTATTTTGGTCTGTTCTTCCATGCAGATCTTCTCAAGATTTGTGATGTTTTGAATGCCCTCCACAGGTTCTATAGTTGATTGAGGCCCAGATACTGACTAAAACACTCCAGAACCTTAAAATACTTTGGTTGCCTCTCTCTTTTGTTGCCCGAGTGATTTTTGGGGTCATTGTACTTCTGGAAGATCCAGCCACGTTTCATCCTCAGGGCTGTTATTGATGGAATGGAGGTTTTGTCCAAACTCTCTCCATACATAGCATTATTCATCTTTTCCCTATACAGATTAGCCATCAATCTTGTTTGTTGAAAAGAAACCTAAAAGCATGATGCTTCCACCCCCATGCTTCACAGTGGATATGGTGTCCTTGGGTTTTCAACCCACTAATCTTTCCCCTCCAAACCGGTGTTTACACAAAAAAGTTCAATTTTGGTCTCATCCACCACATGACGTTTTCCTCTGGATCACCCAGATGGTGTCTAGAAAAACTAAGACAAGCCTGGACATAGAATAAAATTGAATAGAATAGAATAGAAATGCTTTATTCATCCCAGGCTGGGAAATTAGGCTAGTACTGGTTAGACATGTACTGGTGTTAGCAGTGGAGCTAATTACTTATTTTCTGCAACATTATAAATACTTTGAGAATCGAACAATAATTTCCTGAATTCTTATTTTATTTTTTCATTTTAATTTTTTACATCCTATATCCCACAGTTTAAATACTGTATATCTCTGTTGACCATCTTTCACCTTTTTAGGAGGCTTAACTTGAAGAATCGATGACTGATAATTGCATTTTTGACCCACTGTGTATTCATAAATCAGATTCGCTTAACACCACAGATAGACTTTTTTTGTCTGCTCTGAGATGATGTACCATTTTAATGAAAAAAAAATCATTCTGGGTTATTTTAAGATGGGTATGTAAAAACACACAAAACGGTTGTTGAGCAGACCTAAATGTGAAGCAGGAATCTAACATGTTTTGAAAGAAAAACTGGAGACAAAGACTGAAACTTGGTTTGATTAACTTTGTTTCTGTGCTGTACAGTAGGGATATTTCATACTTTTTTTGACTAATATGTTGCTGGTATAAAACCCACTAATTGCTCCTTAACAATGTGTTCTTCAGATTATGAATTATGTATAAAACAAAATGCATTTTTGTTATTGTATTAAATATATAAAAATGTCTATAAATAATAATATACATGCATACACTGGATAGTGCATGTAAATGAATGTTTCTGATGTAACGGCGCAGCACAGTAGTCCTCTGTCTGAATGAAAGTTTCAAGGTTTTCTTTGGTGACGTCAGCCTGACTCAGAGCCACACCAAGAACTTAATGGTCGTTCCAAGTTCTGGCAGAAGTTCTTTTGAACAATCATCTCTCCCTGACTGCGGTCAGGGCAGGGCAGCCGCTACCAGAATCTGAAGAAGTTTGCTGTTCATTCACTTAATGAGATTGGGACCAAACATTAAGAAGTTTTGGCCGTATAGTCTAGTTGCAGTTCTTACCTTTGAAAATCATTTTAAAAAAAGAAAAAGCAAAGGCCAATATCTGATTGATGACTTGCTTGATTACAGTTGTGAATATCACATTTTTGTCATCATTAGCTCATCTTCAGTGATGAAAAAGATTTTTTGTAGTTGTCATTGATCTCTGACCTCCATTTTACACCTTTAAAGTTCTTGGTTTATAGGAAATATTATTTTATTCATTAAGTCTTCATTCTTTAATATTAACCAGTGTAAAAAAGAAACATTGCACTGTTTGTTTTGTGGTTTATATTTCAAGGTTGTCAATTTGAACCCCAACACCGTCTCCTCTGTCTGTTACCATGGCTGCAGCTCTAAAGCAGACCTTCCTGCTGTGTGTCAGAGCTGGAGTGGAAAGCAGGAACGAGAGCTTCAGCTTTTCCAGCACCGTCAGTCCCTTATTCGGTCAAGTGTGATGTGAACTTTCTGAGTGGTCCAACCAATTTAGAAAATGAAGTATGTTAGGGAGGGGAAGGCACAAGTTTCCATGTTGCTAAAATTAGTTCAGAAGCAGGGAGGCTGAGAGGACCGTGCCTGGCAAGAACAGGATCTATTGTCCCTGGTGGAACTCTTCTGTCACATTGCAAGCTAGAAAAGGAAAGGTCAGCTTTTTCAGGATTCCTTTGAGCGATAAGAGGAATGTCTAACAGGTTTTGCTTGTAAAAAAATATGAAACTTGGGACAAGGTCAGTTGATGTCATACATCATAAAAATGTCTGTTTCTTCTCCAAATAAATGTACTTGAACGTACCTGCCATTAAAAGTATTTTATGTACTCGTATTGTTTCTTCTTGGTCTATAAGGTTTTTTTAGTCATTTACCTATAAAAAAGAAATCTCTTAAAACATTTACTGATAAATGTGAAGGGCTTTTTCTGCCCCTTAAACCTGTCACTTGCTCCTCTAAAAAGGCTCAAGTGTAATGACTTAAATGAAAAAGACCAAAGGAGACCATTTTTTATGAGAACACTGATAACAGTAGGGATTGGATGAATGCTGGCATCAGCATTTAAAACGTTCACAGGACAAGTTAAAAATATATATATATATTCATGCTGCTGGCAGCATAGACGTGGGAGGGAAAGCAAGGGAGTGGCTTATAAACTTTTATACGGAACTTCTCATTTGAATATTTGAATCAAGACAACAGGCATGAATACTAGCTTGGTTTATAGCCAGAACTGAAATCCTGAGACGATATATATGTTTTTAGATTGATTACTCAACTGTTATATGAAGTAAGTTATAAAGGAAGTGATTAAAGTTCTGACTTCATTGTGTTTAAAAGAGGATGGATGTGTTTGACCCAGTCCTATTGTACTATTGTTGGTTCTGAGTGTTCTGGACGCCAACTACTAGATAACGTCTGACTTGAGCCATGACTCACAACCTCCACTGCAGCTGTGTGTGTCTGCTAGCTTCCCCTCCACTGAGCCTAAATAAAGCCTAAAAGTCTGTTAGCAATAGTCAACTGTTCCCGTTGTTTGTGGATCAGATGTTAATGCGCCCAAGTGAAAAAGAGGGTATAAATAAAGCTGAGTCAATGATTGTGTAAGTGTTAGTCATGTTCAGTAGGGCTTTTGGGGTAAAGGGGTGTTGAAATATTTAACTTTTTTTTTTTGCATGATTGAATTCTTTTATTTAATTTTGTTCCTGAAAATTGTACACATTTTGCACTGACTCTCTTTGTGTTAAAAGTCAGGTAAAACACTCTTCTTGTAACTTTTCTTGCAGTGAGGTGCTGTTTCCTGGACTATTCAAACGGGTGACGTGAACAAGACGGGACAAACAAAACGCGCTTTGTGGAGTTCCTTTATACGAGGTTCTCCAGATGCCTTAGCCCTAAATGTCACACAGTAGAAGTGGAAATTAAATTGTAGTGTTTGGATAAGAAGTTTTATTTTTGTCAGACATTATATGCTTAATACAATACAATAAAATATAGAAGATATGTATATGTATGGTATTTGAATACATTCAAAGCTCCTATATATCTTGAAAGTTAATTTGTTTTACATTTAGTTACCAAAATCATAGCAACTCTGCAGTTCTTATGCCTTTTTTGTCGTATTAAAACTACTAAGTTATCAAACTATTCAGGCTCAATTAATGCGTCCTCTGTTTGCTACAGCAGGTACATTTACAGTTAAAATGCTGCATTTCTTAAACCAAACAAAGCAGCCTCTTCGGTGGGAATAACAGGACATTTCTGGAATAGTTGCTCCCTCCTCTCCGAATGCCCAGCCCCACCTAACTCCATACTGGGGCCCCATGTTAGGGGTGGAAGGATGAAGCAGGAAGAGGGGGAAGAGGAAATGAGCAATATGCCAAAGAGTAATACATCTCCAACACTTTCCCTTGTTCCTCTTCCTTTCACTTAAGGCACCAATTACCTTTTGTTGTCCTGTTAGTAATATTCAAAATCCCTCATTTCCTCCTTCTCTTCCTTGAAGTTTTTTTTCCTTTTACACGACTGTGTTTGTGCTAATATTTTCAGAAAGCTCCAGTTTTTCCGCAGATTTCTTTAGAGATCCTATTTATTCTGCTATAGACTTCTTGTTGATCATTGATTTAGATTTATTTAACTTTTAAAAAGGAAACTTATTTGACTTCCAAATTAAAATGAGCTTGGTGTTTTGCATTATTTTCTGCGTGCCAACCAAGATTCTAATGTTGATGGTTCACCTGCCCTGCTGAGGAAAGAGGAGCTTGCGCTCTCACCAGTGCAAGCTCCTCTTTCCTTGTCATATGTTATGGTCATTGCCATGGAAACAGTTGCTGTGCAGCCTTACCAACCTTAATCCAGACCTGAAAGCTTCTCGGTTGGTGTTTTGCTTCGGGGCAATCATCCCATTGATGCTTTTCTGATTCCATAAGGATCGCCTAAAGTGCTTGTTTGGCCTGACATTAGCCTCCAACCACAGTTCCCTCAAAGCTTCATTCCAGTTTTGAGTCGTATAATATAAATATAGACTTTTATTCAAAGAACAATGGAAGTGTGGGCCAGTGAAGACATTGATTCAAAGAGCGGGGACAGTACAATGAGAGCCGGCTGACAGATCAAACGGAGCCATCTCACTGGGTGTCACTCAGAGGACACAGCAGCTTGTTAGTCCACACGAGCACTCATGAACAAAACAAGCTCCTTCATTGAAGAGGAATCACAGCCCCGCGATGATGATACACACATTTTTATCAGCAGATGTCCATCTTAACTGATCGTTTTAGTCAGTGTTCTCTGTACTTTTGTATAGATGCTATCTGTATTAGTATAACACAATTGAGAATTGTGTTATTCTTCATTGAAGCAACCAAGAGTTTTGGGTTCAGCATTTGGAGAGTACAATATACAATGAGTGAAGATAGATAAAACTGTTATTTTCTTTAGATTTTGTTCTAAAAAAAAAGCAGAAGTTATTTTAAAAGAATTGCAAATATCTAGTTAATTAAAAATAATGCTAAATACAAAAGTTTGTTTAATAAATTATGGTAGACTTTAGTTATCCAGGAGTAGAGATACAGACTCTTTTCTCCGTCAATGATGAATAACAGTACAGTAACATATTTCTCTGCTGGAAAGCTGCTTATGTGCAACATTTTTATTGTCACAACGATAAACCCATGCAATGAGATCCTTCCTAAATCATATAACTTGTAAAGTTCTCATCATATTACTCAAACATACGTGTAGGGTGAGTTGTCTTTAATCCAGTCTCTGCAATATTTGATCGAATACAAATATTTTTCTACTTTTGTGCGTGTTTGTCTCAAAATATGATGTGGTTTCAATGTAATGAGAGAGGTTGTTTTTGAGAAAATGAAAGTAAAGATTCGTCTGCAGAAACCAGTCAGATGTTTTCCTTGTGCTGTGATGTAAAAGGCAGATGCTGCAGTGTTGATTCTGCTGTTGAGAGGATCAAGAGCTTATTCAAAGGACTGAAAAGACTGGAAAGAGAAGGACAAAGAGATGAATCGCTGCAGGGAGAACAGGGGATGACTGTTGCTCCTCAATGTGGCGTTTGCGTTTAAAGGGAGCGAGAAATTTGGTTTGGAATTTGTAAGAAATTAGAATTTTTTTATGTTTGTTTGTGAAAAATGAAAATGTTGCTGTAGTTTTATTCCTTTACAAAAAGTGTAGTTTATCTGTATTAAAATATAAGTTATTTTTTTCCCTTCAGCTTCTTGTTTCTCTTTAATAAAAACTGATGAAAATTGTGTGTTGGTGTTTCTAACATGTTCTTGTGTGGGTTTTCTGATGATAGAGGGGACATACATTTGAGAATGTTAAGCTCAAAATTGCATTCCTGAATATTTCTTTATTCAAATCATCATGAATCAGGAGCAGACAAAAAATGTTGTTTGATAAAGAGAGTATTTGTAGAAAATACGTAGGGTGGGCAACAAGCTATTTTTTGAGTGCTGTAACACCTGTATTCATGTTGCTTGACCACTTTTCTTTGTTTTTGTCTTTTATTTTAGGCGGGAAGCGATGGCGAGAGCATCGGGAACTGCCCCTTCTCACAGAGGCTCTTCATGATATTGTGGCTGAAAGGAGTCGTCTTCAATGTTACCACAGTAGACCTTAAGAGGTGAGGCTTTGTGTCATTATCAATTTTCTCTCTATTTTTTCCCCAACAATCTGCTTGTTGACTAACAAACTGTTTTATCAGATATCCATTTCTCCCTCCTCACACTGTGAAAGTTTTCGACAGCGATGTTGGGTGTTTCCACAACAATTTTAGCTACTTTGATGCAGCCCCACCTCTGGCACGCTCTTTGCTTCCCCTTGGTTTTCCCATGACCCCCTCCTAGACCAAAGAAAAGCAGTGAAAAATAAACACCAGTCTGGAGGAATTATTTGAAGTTTTTCATGTAAACATACCCTTTCTAGTTATGTTTAGTCTGTTTTTTCTTTGTTTCAGTTATGATAAGAAGCTCTCATCTTCAGAATGTGTGGCTATTTTAGTTATTTAAGAAAAAAAAGCTTTTTTTGTTTATTAAATCCCTTCTAAAGCCAGTACTACATTTAATCCCCCTTGAAGGATGTCTGTGGTTTTTGTTGTGTGTTTTTACTCAGACTGAAGATTCCTCTTGCCTCATTGTAAATGAATCAAACATTTATGAGTAAGCCTATGCTTTATGTCAGGGCGTCTCCTCTGTTGCTATATCAAGATGATAGAAAACATCAGAAATGTTCATGATACCTTTTTTTTCTTAGATGACTTGGATAAATACATCAAAAATCTTTTATTTTTATTTATTTTAGAAACCTGTAATTATTCCCAATAGGATTTGCTGCATCTTTATCTTAAGTCAGCATGTATTTCTGCATTATAGAAGATGTACATTTATGGCTTTAATCAGAGTGTTGCATATTGTATAACCTGTTCCTGTGGAGTGACATATACAGGAGAACTAGGACTCAAGTTTAGGGGTTTTCTATCCTGTTTTTCCAAAATATTTTCCTCCTGAGTCTCATAGCACCCTACCCACTTCTTGGTTTTATCACTCAGACTGTAACACTTCCCTTCACATGCCAAAGGGTTGAAGTCATTTCCTCCTGCTGGTGTCCTTAAATGGCAAGCCCCAAAATTCAGCCACCCTCTTCCAGCTCTCGCTGTTGTTGCTAATGCAGCATTAATGCTGTTGGAGCATTGCATCTCTTTTTTCTCTAAAGCTTGCTTGCGTAAATTTGACTACTCAGTTGTGCTGGCACCCTTCATTCAACACATGCTAATTTCTGTTTGCGCTGCAGCCTCATCTGCCTGCCATCTGGCACTGAATGTGCTGGTTTGAAGGCTGCAGAAAGGAGACACAAACACACTTACTCAGACAAACACAGTTATAAACACAGCACCTGTTGCTGTAGAGAGAAACCCCAGATGACTCAGGAAAAGTGGATTACTCACTTGTGACCTTACATATGTGCAGAATAACAGGGTTCTGTGCCCCAGGTTAAACATTTTATAGACCCTACTTCATCTCATAGAGACCACTCAAAAGGTGGAAAAAAAGATCATTAAGTAAATGTTGGCTTAAACGTATCTGAAAGCTTTTCTTCTTTTTGGTGTACTCATATTTCTACTTCTGTGCTACTTTCTTTCATGTAAAAACTGGGCGTTTTCTTCTTTACCTAAAAAGGATTAGAACTGAAGCATGACGTTTGTTGCTAACATAAAGCTCAATTTTATTGCTGTTTACTTTTTACCAGATAGACATGACACAAAAACAGTAATATACTTTAGCTTAATTAACTATAGAAATATGAGTTTTTCATCTTGTGTGAATGCGTAGTAAGCATTTACTTTGGCTAATTTGTTATCTACTGTTTTTTTAGACTATTTTAGAGTTTAGCTTCTATTTTAGCAACAGGCTAATGTTTTTGACTAATTTAGTTTACTAGGGAATTTTAGGCTACTTTGGAGTTTAGCTACTAAACACTAAATATGTTTTTCAAAATTGGCATGTATTTGGGATTTTTAAGCAATGCTACAAATTTTTCAGAAATGTAGGTCAACGTCAGCACTCTTTCATAGTATTTTAATGACATTTCCAGCCTTTTGGCAAATTTAGCATTTTGCTAATAGCTTTTGCGTTTTCAGCAAATCCCTTCAGCAGTTAAAGTAAATTACATCACCAATTTCATGAAAAAGCTTCAGCATCTTCAGCGACTACTTTCAGCAAAAAGCACTTATGTTAGCATTATCACAGGTAATGCAACTTTTGTAGTTTGTTTTGTTGTGGATTTAATTCCTTTATTTAATAAAACTTTGACTTTACTTCACACTCAAAAGTTTTGACTTCCTGAGGACTAAAATTTAAATGAATTTGTGTTACTTCTTGTGATTGGTTCGCTGCATTTTTCTTGCTAAACTGATGTGCATTTGCAGGATCTTTAGAACTTATTTCTTTTTTCTCGGGTAAACTAACATTAGTCATCCTTACAGGAAGCCTGCAGACCTCCAGAACCTGGCTCCTGGCACACACCCGCCCTTCATCACCTTTAACGGAGAGGTCAAAACTGATGTCAACAAGATCGAGGAGTTTCTTGAGGATATCCTCTGCCCACCCAAGTAAGTTTCTTCTGATCAGAGTGATGAAGACTTCCCAGAAGTGTTCACCAAAGATGGTGCCTATTTGTTGTGAGGCTGAGGGTTCTTGAATCACCTCAGAGTCAAACTTTTGAATATATATATATTTTTTTATCCTAAATAGTTTTTTTCTTTGCAAACCTTTCTGACATTAACTTTGAACATGTGCAAATGTTTATGCAAATACATCATCCTGGCCGTGCTCATAGTTTGTTTTTGGACGCTAAAGCGCCAAAGAGGAGTAAACCTTCAAATTTGTTTAAACAAATGCCAGCTGTATGGATCCGACTTCCTTTTTTTCCCCCTAAAGATAAAGAACACCAGAATTCCAAATGGTAACTTTTATTGTGACAATATGCACACCTTTTGTGTTTTTTTTTTTTCCAGGTTTATCAAACTTGGTGCAAGACACCCCGAGTCAAACACCGCCGGTATGGACATCTTTGCCAAGTTTTCTGCATACATCAAAAACTCCAAACCTGACGCAAATGAAGGTAATTTCTTTTAGCCTCTCATGCAGGCAGACATGGGTGAGCGCTTTGTTCTATAGGTGTCACTAACACCTTGCTGGGAGTGCTTTCTGGTTGCTATGCAACCTTGGGAGCTCTGCACTGATTGGTGGAGCACGGCGGGAATTGGGAACACAGCGCTTTTTGTTCTGCTGCCTGTTCTTTTGCTCACTATCTCACCTGGATCTCTCCTGGGGAAAAAAAATCCTTCTTTTTTTGTTTTGTTTATGAAGCTGAAACCCTATCAAGTATTATCAGTGAGTCCAGATAATAATACAAGAAGACCTCATTTTTGAGATGGTTTCTTTCTTACAAAGAATGTAGAGAATGTTTCTCTGGAATGACAGTGTTGAAATCCTTAAAATACTTCATATCTTGTTTTGTCGTCTGTTCTCCACCTTAAGACAATATTAAGCTGAAAGGTGGATGTGAAAGTCCAGACTGTGTCAACAGTCACAGGTTGAACCTCGTGGGTCAGTGATGATTGCTTTCAAAGGTAACTGGTAAATGTGATATTGAGGATCATATGTTGACACTTTCTCACAGTTGAAGGCTTTGGTCATGAGTCAAACATGGGAGCAGTTAGATTCAGGGAAGGTTATCGCAGCAATAAAGCACATTCCTTCTCAAAGGAATGTAGGGGATTGTATTTGACTTCTTCAGTAGCAAGAGGTTATGTTTAACTTCACCAGGTTTAAAGTCCTTTTTTCTATCAGGTCATGTTGGTGCTGTTGGTGTTTGATTGTGGAATGCTGCCCCCGTGTGGCTGATCAGGGTTAACCATGTCTATAACGCCAACCTCTGCAGCTCTGGAGCGTGGTCTCCTGAAGACCCTGCAGAAGCTGGACGAGTATCTTCGCTCCCCGCTTCCAGACGAGATCGACCACAACAGCATCGAAGACGTGAAGGTGTCCGGCCGCAAGTTCCTGGACGGAGATGAGATGACCCTCGCCGACTGCAACCTGCTGCCCAAGCTGCACATAGTCAAGGTGAGACAGTCAAACTATAACAGTCACTGTAGTTTTATTGATGTTTAATTCATTTTTTTCTTTGCATAATAATTGAAATCTTTAGGAACCCTTTTATTTTTTATTCTTGTTTGAACCTGTTTACGTACTTGAAAGAAGGACCCTCTTGAAAACGAGATGTTTGATGTCAAGAGGCTTTATCCTCCTCTTTTTGATTTAATTGTCAACTAATAAATACATTAGCATCTGTATTTATTGGAGCTTTAGTGTTGTCACTTTGTCATAATTTGTGACAAACTTTGGCAGCACTAATGTACACTCAGAACTATTGAAGTCAAAAGGGGTTTCTTGTAGTAGCTGCAAATAGGAGGGATGTTGGGTTTGTGTTGTAGATGAGCCACATTAAGTTCCAGACTCCTCCTCAGGTTGAGATTAGTCACCTATTCCTGCCCCAACACATTATAGCATTTAAAAGATTACTGATGTCTAAGTTTTAAACTATCTGCATTGTTTAGCTGTAAACATTTAAGAGCCAAAGCTTTTCTAATAAGTAACATCTTAATTGTGCTTTTACAGCCTCAGTTTCTGTTCACTGTTGAGTTGAACACAAAGAAATCCAGAGGGCAGCTCTATGTTTTGCTAAATGATAACATCTCCTTTCATTTCTTTAACTTATTTATTTTTAAGAGACAGTTCTTGTTCCCATCAGTGACTTATCACTTTTGCTTTACAACTCAAACTCTCATCAGTACATTTCTTCACATGTCAACAGGTTTTCGTAGTGAGCAGAAACAGAGAGTACAATTCTCTTAAATATTCTATGAGCATCTTTTTATAGAATATGTTGGCTGGATGGTAAAAAGTACAAAGTCAACAGACATGATCCTCAATGTTGTTTGCTTTCATGGGTATGTTCTGGTTAAAGCAGGTGGATGATGGCATCTGCATCAGAGGACTGCAATGGGTTGGTTTCCATGGGTTACCAAAAAAAAAAAAACATTCTTTGACGGGGGAACATTCTTTCATGCTCTTGTAGTTCAGTATCCTTGTGGTAGAGTGTCCTCCATGAGACTTTCATTTAAGCTTCAGCATCTCCACACAAAGCGTGAATGAGAGTAAATATGAAAGAAAAGGTTTTTTTTTTCATCTGCATTAACTTTGACCTAAAAACAGAAGATCTGAAGACCTTTTGGATGCATCTGGTTGAGTTCCTTTCTGGAGGTTCCTGCAGTCTTAGTGTGGATCACAGTTGATTTATTGATTTCTCTTCAGGTTGTGGCCAAAAAGTACCGAGGCTTCGACATCCCCAAAGAAATGACGGCCATCTGGAAGTACCTGAACAACGCCTACACAAGGGAAGAGTTCATCAACACCTGCCCCAGTGACAAGGAGATCGAGATCGCCTATGCAGACGTGGCCAAGAGGCTTGTCAAATAAGCCCCCGTCCTGACCTTTCACCTCTCACCTCCGGCCCCGCTTCACTTCCCTTCACTCTGTCCTCTTCAGCGCTGGGACTGATGTGCTTCTCCGCCTGTTCTTTCCTCCATTCATTCTCATCAACGGTTTCCATCTCGTTCAAGGCTGTGAGAGTGCTGGAGCCTATCCTGTCCGTCTGAGGTGGGATGTGCCCTACACAGGCCCTTTTCGAGAAAGGAAGATGGGTTCATCCAAATCTACTTCTCTCCAGTTTTATGAAGGCCCCTCGAGTTAAATCAGCAGAGGCCCCCTTATTCATCCTGTCATCGTTACCTGCTTCTGTTCTCAAAGTGCTGATGAATGAGTGAGCTGGTGATGGAGAAGCTGCCAAACACGCTATCAGAGCTTATCCAGAATGTGCTCCCTCTCAAGTGACCTTCTAGCTGACTCTCTGCATGCAGGGGAAATGTCACAAGCTGCTTTAAGTTGAAGATGGATTTAAAAAAGAAAACAATACCGGGTTTGCGATAGAGTGAACTCTAAAAAGCTTGTTTTTTTTCTTTGTCTTTTAGCTCATGAAGACATGTAAACAGTGTTGAAGCTTTAGTGTTTCTGGCTCCAATATTTGACAGGGATACACAGAAGCTGAAGGTAGTCCAAACTTGAGCATCAGCAAGCTTTATATTTTTGTTGAGCTGGTTTAAATAAAATCATTTTTATTATCTGATATTCAAACTGATGTCCTTGTAGCCTCAGCCGGACTCAAATGAAGTAGTTTAGCTCCTAGATTCCTGCAGAACTATGATCTCTCAGGAAGGATAAAACCTGAGCTTTATGAAGATATCAAACCATATGTAGCTTGTATAGTCATGAATGGCCTTTTGTTATCACCACATTGCCATTATTTTTGTCTAAAAATGAGTTTTTTTCTCTTTTATGCTGATTGCAGCTCCTCTTCTACATCTTGAACCAAAAAGGGGCTCATTATTCTGGACATTGTGGATTTACTGGCTCTGACTAGTGAAGCTGAACACCACACACTTCATAGCCTGTTTTAGGGACACGTCCAGGACCATGAAGTACACACCAATATTTATGACAATATGAAAACAATACGGTTTCAATTTCTCGTTGGTTCGTAGTCTGACCTGAGGTAGCAAATGTGTTACTGTAGCTCCAGAAGTGCTTTAGTGCAGATCAAATAAAATCTGTCTTCAACATTGGAATCTGACACAAAGGAACTGTAAATATTTTTTCTTTCATTGTTCGGATTTTCAGTATGTACATTTAAAACCAGTCATCTGAACTGAGGAGAAAAAAAATGGGCCACTTTTTTTGCCTGCTTGGGTTAAAACTCCAGCTGAAACGATTCCTCTTTGCCTTACTTGTTTTTCTCTGCAGGATGTTTTTGCAGGAAGGATTATTTTAGAGATCATTTCATGGCAATGTTTGGCATTGTATGAAGATGATGTCCAAGTTAGTTCATGGCTTTTTTTTAAACAAGAATATTGACTGAATTAAAATAAACTTCATATCAGCACATTTTCTCTTTGGGTCTTTTTTGGTGTGCACCTTAATATTTGTTCACAGATACAGTGGGGCAAAAAAGTATTTAGTCACCAAACTGTGAAAGTTCTCCCACTTAAAAAGATGAGTGAGGCCTGTAACTTTGATCATAGGTATACCTCAACTATTAGAGATAAAATGAGAAAAAAATCCAGAAAAATCACATTGTCTGATTTTTGAATAATTTATTTGTAAATTATGGTGGGAATACATAAAATATGTATTTGGTCAATAACAAAAGTTCATCTCAATATTTTGTTCTCTGCCCTTTGTTGTAAATGAAAGCAGTCAAACATTTTCTGTAAGTCTTCACAAGGTTTCCACAAACTTGCTGGTATTTTGGTCCATTCCTCCATGCAGATCTTCTCTAGAGCGGTGATGTTTTTGGGCTGGTGCTGGGCAACACAGACTTTTAACTCCCTCCAAAGATTTTCTATGAGATCTAGAGACTGGCTAGGCCGCTCCACCTTGAAATGCTTCTTATGAAGCCACTCCTTCATGTGTTGGGATGGTTGTCATGCGAAAGACCCAGCCATGATTCATCTTCAATGTCCTTGCTGATGGAAGAAGGTGTTCACTCAAAACCTGACCATACATGAGCCCATTCATTCTTTCCTTTACACGGATCAGTTGTCCTGGTCCCCAGCCCCAAAGCATGATGTTTCCACCCCCATGCTTTACAGTAGGTATGGTGTTCTTTGGATACAACTCAGCTTTGTTTCTCCTCCAAACTGTAGAGTTCTCACCAGAAAGTTCTATTTTGGTTTCATCTGACAATAGGATATTCTCCCAATCCTCTTCTGGATCCTCTAAATGTTCTCTAGCAAACTTTAGACGGGCCTGCACATGGACTGGCCTTAGCAGGAGGACACGTCTGCCACTGCAGGGTTTGTGTCCCTGGCAGTGTAGTGTGTTACTGATGGTAGTCTTTGTTACTTTGGTCCCAGTTCTCTGCAGGTCATTCATTAGGTCCCCCTGTGTGGTTCTGGGATTCTTTCTCACCGTTATTGTGATCATTTTGATCCCCCAGGGTGAGATTTTACATTGAGCTCCAGAGTAAAGGAGATTATCAGTGGTGTTGTATGTCTTTCATTTCCTAATAGCTGATTTCTTCACACTAAGCTGCTTATCTATTGTAGATTCAGTCTTCCCAGCCTGGTGCAGGTCAATAATTTTGTTTCTGGTGTCCTCAGACAGCTCTTTGGTCTTGGTCATAGTGGAGTTTGGAGTGTAACTGTTTAAGGTTGTGGACAGGTGTCTTTGATATAGGTAAGGAGTTCAAACAGGTGGCATTAATACAGGTAACGAGTGGAGGACAGAGGATCCTCTTAAGTGTCTGAGAGAGCCAGAAATCTTTCTTGTCTGCTGGTGACCAAATACTTGTTTTCACCATAAAAATGCAAATCAATTCTTTAGAAATCAGAAGATGTGATCTGCTGGATTGAGTATGATGAAAATGACAGACCTCTCTCGTCTTTTTAAGTGGGCACAATTGGTAGCTGCCAAAAAATAATTTTTTGCCCCACTGTAAATATTGTGTTGTAGTTTGGTTTGTTATCGTTATAACATCCAACTCAATGATTTTACCAAGTTCATTTCACGGAAATAAAGAAAAGTAATACTAAAATAACAGATTTGTTGAGGTTATGCAAATCTTAAGATACTCACTTAATCTTTATATTCCTGTTTCTACCACACTAGTAGCACAAACTCAGTATCCCACAGAGGGGCCCCTGAGGAACCCCTAGGCCAAGCAACGCATGTTCACAGCTCTTTCGCTGCAAGGAATGTCTCATATGAGTGTCTGCCTACTGGGGCTTCCACCTCCACTCAAAGACGCTCTCCTACAGTAAACCTGACGATGGGTCTCAGCCAAATCCCTGCGGCTGATTGCAGTCGAGGTTTCACAAGAACGGAGCGGGGGGGTAGTGAGAGAAGACGGTGTGGGTTTGTGCAGACTTTGGATGTTCTCCAGATCATTAACGCATTATTGTGTTTCAGCCTCAGACATTCTCCTTACTTACGGAGACGCTCGTAATTCACAGGGGTGTTATCCACCCAGACACAGACGAAAGTAAGACAACAAGCTGGCTATCACTCAGACCACACACTGGCTCTGAGGAGTGTGAGTGTATTAGTGTAATTGGGTAATGAAGGGGAGTGTTTTTTCAGACATCTTGACTCTGAGTTTATGCACACGCTTCCTTTGTTTTTGTCCGTTTCAGCCTGTTAAAGATCATCTGGGAAAAACCACTTTGGACTTTAAGAGGGCTTTTCATGTGTGGAGAACGGGGCAGACCACCATGAGAGGGCACCAAAGCACCAGCTTATGAGCCCAGCTTTGTTGTGAGCAAATCCTTCTAAAATGACATTTTGTTTCAGAAAACACTTTCACTTTAACAACTAGTTCAACCACCAGTTTTTTTTTTTTTTTTCTCAGTGGAGTTGTCATTTCTTGGCTTTAACTCCAACCTTACGCTGCAAATCTTACGCAACACTTATTTATACAGCTGACTAAATATTTACCCTGCTCAAGCAGCTTGCTCAAGGGCACACAGTGATATCCCAACTTTGTTTTTTAACCTACAAAGTTAAAAAAAAACCTTTTTAGTTTGGTCTCCTCACACTTGACATTTGAAGCGTTTTGCTGTCTTTGAGCGCCTATGTTCAAACCGTCTAAAGAATCTCCTTTCAAGACCTGTTCCAGTGGAAACATCCAGTAAAGGCTGCAGGTAGACGGACGTGTTGCTCGCTCTCAGAAGACGGTTATACCCGTCTGATTGGAAGGACAAGGAGGTCAACATTTCTAGACTGAAAGACTGAGTGGAATTTATCTTGAAAGCAGAGAATGTACAAGGAACAACATTAATGGTAAAACAAAATCCACTCATGAAATAGTTTTATGATTACTTCTATTCATCTTCTAAAGGATTCAACTCTAAATGACACTCAGATTCACACCTAGAAACCACCAGATGACCCACAATGCCTGTTTTTGGACTGTGGGAGGAAGTCACAGAAAAAAGTCACACATGCACAGTCTAAGACATGCGAAAATCTAAGACATTTTTTCTCAAGATTATTTTGCATTTGAAAACTTTATTGATAAGGTTATTTATTTACAAAACAGAAAACAAGATTTTTCCAGATCTTCAAGCCCTAACTGTAACCCTTCCTCCAGGTCCATGCGGCCAAGAAAATATTTTTGAAAATTATTAGTCACTTTCTTCAAAAAACTGCAAAACCTTTTTCAATTGCTTTAGACACACATTAGAGGAAGTGATTTAAAGGGATTTAATCCTTTTTTTCAAATATTTCCCTTTTCTATTCATTTAGAATGCCTTTAAATAACATAAAAAACCTGGAAAATAATTATTAGATGCTTCAGATCACCAGACATTGTCTCTAAGATGAATCACAAAGCACCGTGTATGTGTTGGAGGGTCTTCGAAGACTCAATGGAAGCACTTGTTGGCATCACCACACCACAGATACAAGGACGGACAGAATCGTACCTCTTAAATGTAGATGGATGAAAACATACCTACTGAGACATCAAATGCACACTTTTAGCGTTAGACGGGGCCCAGCCCAATCCTTTTCGTGACATTTTTGGTTATATATTCTGAGTAAAAGCAGTTAGACCTTCGTAAGGAAACAAGTACTTTTGTTATGCACCAACCAGACTTGTACACAAAAATCAAAACGTGTTCAGCATATCTTATAGGTCAGACTATCACAGTAATCATCCGTAAGAGACAAAAACAGTTGCAGCTGCATTTATCAAGATAAATCATGACTCTTTCTACAAAAAAATAATGTATATATTGAGGTTTTTGCACAACTATATAAAAGAGATTCCTCTGTGTGTGTACATACTTTTTGATTGCAACACAACACCATAACAGGAAGCATGCTGACTGCTCTCACACTCACAGAAAGCAGCGTTTGCCTTCAATGAGGCTTACGTGCATCACCCTCATTCATTCCACATGCGCTTTTTGTGATTGAACGTTTCAGAAACTCCCGTCAATGATTGCACTTTTGCTCAATGAAAGCAAAGGCAAACCCGTTCAGGTCAAAAGCTCCAGACTGCTGAGGGGGAGCGTCCACGCTTCTGCAACAAGGTCTTGACTTTAAGTTGCTCGAGCCGTCAACCACCCATCACCACGTTGCCTGTGGTTTTTGGCAGACCAATTGGGTTTGATTTGGCCGGTGGCGGTGGCTCATGTCTGCAGTTACAAAGCACCCTGGCACCCCGAGGAAAAAACCCTCATATGGGCAATTAATGGGCCACACGGATGGAAAGCCTGAAACTCTAAACTGGCCTTTATTATAGTTGGAGTTCAAATGCAATAAATATCAACAGTGTGGCGATTTATCCATTGACATTGTGTAATAAACCATTGTGTAATAAACGTCTGTTTTACATTTTGGTGGTGAGTTTTAAAGGTTTAATTCACCCAATTTACAAGAGTTTTCAGACCTTGGAATTCCAGCTGCAGTTAAAGGAAGAAGAATACAATATAACAAGATGTGTAAATACAAATGAAAGTGAAATCAGAAGAAAAATTTGAATAGCAAGTGTCTGGAATTTGGAAAAATGCGACATTATGGAGAAATGATCATGAATTGGGAGTTTTGTTGATGATTTGATCAAGATTTAAGTTAGATGTTTTGCATTATTGGTGTTTTTTGATGCACAGACCGTCTTTAAAGTACAAAAATAAACACAAAAGTTACTTATCTGAGTTGCATGGCAAAGTTGCATCACATTTACTCCATGTGTGAGGAGCATTTCTGCCACTTTTTTGTGTGTTGTTACAGCCTTGCTCCAAACGCTGCCACTTATCATCGGTGCACTTAAAGGGTTTGAGGTTTCCTTACAAATGGCTGTTGTGCAGTTCATTGTGGCATCAACTGCCAGACCACCGACCAACAGTAGCAGCTTATCTGCTGCGCTCCAGCGCCTGCAGTCAGTCAGTCAGTCAGTCAGGGTGGATTTTGTGTGCTCACATTGTTTATTTTATTCCTTGTTAAAATGTGGTACTCCGGCTTTCTCTCTCTGGGGCTCGGCGGCTACTGTGGTGGGGCGATAGGGGAATGCGGCTGACCCCTGGGGCGGCCCACAAAAAGCTGCCTCCACCCCGCTTGCCACTCTCTCCATCTGGGTCCTGCAGTCACACCCTGTGGCAGAGCTGCGGTTAGCTGCAGCTGTCGGCTGGTAAAGAGGCACACCGAGGGTTTAGGGATGAAACAAAAGCTGCTGTTCCTCACCGCACCGCTAGAGGGCAGTCAACCACAGAATTACAGAATAGGGAAAAGTGTTTTTTTTAATCTTCTGTACATGGTCAGCACTTTTTTTTTTGCAGGAAGCTTTTGGTGTGTGAACCTGAGAGTGGGGGGGGTGTGTGGCTTTAAAGCCAGTACTTTCCAGAGAAGGAGGGGGTTTTGAGCTGTCATCAGTTGAAAGACATCTCATGATGTCAGCCTTTACGCCTCAAGGTGTCTCAACTCGGCTGTTTAAAGTCATTATAGGACTATAATTGAGGCTGTTTTATTTTGTCATGTCGGTTGGACACACGGCCATTGTTGTGGAGGTGGACACACCCCAACCCCAGCTCATCATTGGATTCATTTACAGTTTATTTTGTGCTGTGGCCTTAAAGCCAGAGGTGTGTTTGTCTGGTATGTGGCCAATTACTACTTTGTCTTTGAGGTTTTGTGTATCGTGTGTGTGTTTTTGTTTTCTTTTTTTGAGAATCAGGAAATGTTTCCTGCATGTCTTGGTATTTTCAGGTGTGTGTGTGGATGTTACCCACTTCCAGTGTGTGCTAAAGTGAACTAGCAGGTTCCTTTTCAGCAGCACATCAAAGGGGGAAGAGTTTTTTTTTATGTTAAGGCTTTGCCATCTGTCTTCAGCTCTTTGGCTTTCTTTTCATGCCAACCACCACAGAGGCCGGGCCTGTTAAAGAGAAACTCCCCAGCATGCTCCGCCCTCCTCTGTCGCCACGGCAAAATGACTACAGACTCCTCTGCTTTCCTTTTGTCTGCCAAAATGTTAAGCTACCAAGCAAAGAAAAGTTATTGACTATATCTGATCTGCGGCCCCGTTTCCTTCAGATTTAAGCCAGATCTTCTTGTACTTGCCTGCAGCCACATAGGATGCTGAGACATTTAGCTTTAACACTGGAGGAGGAGGATGAAGATGGAGTCATATTGATTGCCCTTAGCTGCTCTTTCATAGCCTGTGTGCGTTTGTGTTGGCTGAGCCCTCCAGTCTAATGGCTTTTAGACCTCCATTAGGTTGTGTGGTTTAAGTAAGTAACAAAAGGCTCTGTCAGAATGCTTTAAGCATTAAAAAGACCATCAGTGTTGGTTTTCCACTCTACCAGCTCATCAGGAGCGCCGGCGTTGGGGCTGGTTTACTGTCGGCCTCTCCGGTCGCTGCAGCTCCTGCTGAAGCCCGTGTTGCTTTTAGACTTTTGGGAATTTGTTCAATTGAGCGGTGAAATCCACGGCTCACTCACCCCGTAAAACCCACGGTGTGCGCTGTAAAAGTCTTTCCTTGCACTGACAACATGTGAAGAAGTGCCAGCAGCTTTAAACATTTGCACGGTTCACTTAATGAGGAGAGAACTGTGGCGCGGTTGGACTGGAGTTAAAATGTGGTGTTTGGTGGCACATTCTGTCCAGTTTTTACCTTTTTCTGGCTTTTTTTATTAGGAATATTCCATTCTGAGAGGAAAGAGCTGCTGTGTATTATTAGATTTCATTTGAAGCACACTCTGAGTTGATGATCTCTGCAAATATAAATGTAGTTTGTTTCTTTTTCCACTATTTTAGGGTGCATGCATCAACACCGAGGCACCAAAAAAAAAGTCGTTTTCTGGATTCTGGTTTTCCGTTCCCGCCTCCTCTGCAATCCCTCAAAGTCCGAGCCTTTAATCAGTTACCTTACTTTTCCACCGAGTTGACTGTCGCTTGCCGGGAAAGTTGCACCTTTGTGTGTGTGAGCCCTTGTGCCGTTTTTGGACAAGTCCCTATGTTCTCTCTGCATCAGTGCTCCAGCTACGGAAGCCTCCAGGGTCCATTGCCTCTGCAGCTGCACCTCCAACCCCAGACTCCTGCTTTGGTTGGAAGTGTGTCTGTTGCTTTTTCCAGCCATCATAAAGAAGACAACTCCCCCACTGTCTCCCCATTCTATATTAACACGCTGTGTTTGGCCCTGGAACTCACCATAACAGGCACTCCCTGCGTTACTGCTGGTTACAGTGAAAAAAAATCCACACCTCCTGTTATGCAGACTGAGGCTTTTGGACGTGCAGGTTCAGTTTCATGAACACGCACTTCGTCCGTGCACTCTCGAAGGGTGTGAATGAGTGCATCTGACTGATAAGCTGGTAACTGTAGACTCAGTGTGGTTGACATCTTGAAATCTTCTGGTCTTAATCTTACTTTGCAGAGATGTGTAGCAGATTTTTTTTCAGTAGAAGTGTTAATGCTATCATGTTCTAAACTTGTAAAGCTTCTCTTTATTTTCAAATGTCCAAAACAAAAAAAGAAGTATAGTCATACTCTGTTAAAAATAGTTTCATAACTGTTTTTTTTCTCTCGCCCCACTGACTTAATTTTTCATATATAATTTACAGTTTAAATTTGGAGCACCCACTGCACAATCTGTACTTTTTCTGAATTTTTCCCGAGGTTTGAAAGCTGTATTTCTATGTTTTTATTTAAAGATCAGTTGTAGATGTGGACTGGAGCATCAGTGCAACACTTTGGTTTGTTTTTCTGGTTGCATGAGCCAGTTTCAGTCGAGCTTTTTCTCTGCTGCACGGATGACCTCATTTACTGCAGAGCGCCTGAAAGATCTATATGGTTGAATGTGAAGCGTGGAGGTCCTACAGCTGCAAAATGAGCACAAATCCTTGTAGATGCAAACGTGCAAATAACTCCACTCTAAATTAAATGTCCAAAAGTGATTTTCTTGTACTTTCTTTGGTAAATAGATGCTTAAAAATCACTTTAGATTACAAATGCTCTGATAAGTAAAAGTAACAGGAAATGTGTGCTTTTTTACTCAACATAAAGTTGTCTAAAGTGTATGGAGAGAGAAGAGACTCATTCTGATTGGTGCATGTGTGTATCTTGATTTGCAACTCATACAAGAGAGTTTGTGCATAAGTACAACAATAAAATATATATATATACTGTATATACAGTGGTGGACAAAAGTGTTGGTACCCCTCAGTTAAAGAAGGACAAACCCACAATTCTCACTGAAATCACTTGAAACTTACAAAAGTAACAATAAATAAAAATTTATTGAAAATTAAACAATAAAAATCAGCCATCAATTTTGAATTGTTGATTAACATAATTGTTTAAAAAAATAAACTAATGAAACAGGCCTGGACAAAAATGATGGTATACCTCAATAAAAGATTGAAAACTATTTGACCAGAGTGACATGATTAACTCAGGTGTGTCCTTTAATCCACATCACAGGTGTTTTATTTATTGTTACTTTTGGAAGTTTTGAGTGATTTCAGTGAGAATTGTGTGTTTGTCCTTCTTTAACTGAGGGGTACCAGCAATTTTGTCCACGTCTGTATACAATTTGCACACGCACAACTTAAAATTCCAAACGCTTGAAACGAACTAAACACACAAATCTGTAAAAATTATGCACGAATCGCTTGATACGCACACACAAAATAGCATTTACGCACAAATCTGATGTGAGACTCTTTTAGTGTCTCAGAGAAAGAAAAGTTTCATGTGTAAGTGATAGGTTTAAATGCTGCTAGAGTGACAATTCAAGTCTATTTTCTCTACTTTAATAAAAATTGTGTTTTTAATGGGTCATTATCACATTTTCTGAAGATGGAGGATAAATATAAATAAAATTCAGCTAAAAATTGAATTTCTGAGTTTTTTTTAAATGGTTGTGAATAAGGGGCAGATGAAAAAATGCTATTACAAAAAGCTTGTAAATGTGATGTAAAAGCTACTACGGATAGCAACAAGCTTCCTGCTCCGCTCCATTCTGATGCATTCACTTTTAGATAAATAGTTCCATGTACGTCTTTGTGTTCCTCATCTGGATAGCTCTAATATTGCTCACCATTTTTTGTTGCATCGCTAATGTTAGGCTGGGGTTGTGAGGGGCTATAAGATAGTGGGAGAGCATGTTAAAGGGATTATGGGAAGTGAGGGCAGGCTTACCCCTTCCTAACAGTCCTGCCCACGGCTCTAATAAACTCTTTCTTTCCAAAAGGTACCCTGGAAAATGACAAGTTTAGTGATTTTTGGCTAAAAAGGCAATCATAAATAAAAAACCATCTAGGAACACTTTTATAAAAGATCAAAAGATGATTGGAGTGGAACTTCAAGAAAACAAAGTGAGCCTCGACTTACCGGTAGGTGGACTCTGGTGCTGGTCTGACTATCCTGCAGCTCAAAGAACTAAGAACTATGCAACAGCACACAACATTCAACATCTATTTATTGAGTGGGAAAGAAGCCACAACCACAGAGATACACAGAATTTCATCTCTGTGGGTGTGTGAACAACAAATAAAAGCTTTTGTGTTTGAGTCTGTGGAGTTAGAAATACAATAACAATATTTTTTTACATATAAAACTCTTGAAGCATCTGTGGATCACTTATATTCTGAAATAAAAAAAACAATTTCTTGTAAATATCAGGACGACTGATTATGAAACTTAAATAAAGATATGAGTTGTAAATGGGTGGTAATAAATAAGTTCTTACTTCCTCCATCTCCTTTTCGATCAGGCTTGTGAAGCTTTGTGGTAAACGCTTACTGGCACTAAATCAAAAAAAAAAAAAAAAAAGGTAACTTCTGTTTTTTTTTTTTTACATATTTACAGTTTTTTCAAATAAAATGACAGAAATTCAAATAAATAAGTAAAAACAAAAAAAAAATAGATCTAATTCGTTTCAGTTTTGCTTCCCAGACTTGAGTTAAGAAGGGATTTCCCAGACTTCTCTTTACATTATCTATTGAGGTTTACCTGTGAGACAGCAGCACGTCAGAGTGGTTCCTTGATGCTCTCTGGTCTGCTAACCAAGCGAGAAAACACCAGCAGGTCTTAACAATGAGCTGGCTCCACATCAGTGGGGTCTCACTCGCCTCCCAGATGCTGCGTTTTATTTCCTTTCTGATTACTCACTCCTGCACACGCAGCACTTCACTTCCACTCGTCTGTCTGTTGCTTCTGCAGGAGGATTTTTCTGAGGAACTTGTTTTCATTTGGAGGCCCAGAGAGGCAATGAATTCATGAGAGGAAAGTCAGGATTTGCTCACAATTCAGACATCATCATATGTCTGCAGATTTTTTTAACCGCCGGGCAGCTTTGTGTGTCCTAGTTTTGGCTGTGGTGCTGATTTACGACGCGGTGCATTAATGACCTTCCAAAATCTGCTCATAAACAGCCTTTAAATAGCCAAATGGCTGCGCTGGTCAAACAGTATTACCACCCAGGCGTGTGGCTGGGTTCCTGTAGCGTTAGCCCTCAATGGTTCCTGCCACTGGCTGTCATTCCCCCCCCTCCCCACGCAGCCAGGCCGGAGGTAGGAAATCAAACCAATTACGGTTGCATTTAAAGAAAATTGGAGCAGGGCCGGAAAAGTGGGGGCATTTCCAAAAACCACAAAAAGCAAACGGCAAGGCCCCCTCTTTGGCTGAGGGGAATCCAGAGAGGCCACGAAGAAATGTATTGTTTTATGCTTTGCTGAGTGAGATTTTTATCTTAATCAAACATTTTGATTACCTTACCAGCCCTCACAGGTCCTTCCTTGTTGGGGTTCGCTTTGAGGCACCAACTGTGTTTGTGTTCAGATCTGCTGTGCCTGGCTTCAAAACACTGCACCACATAATGTGGATCAATCTGCCAACATGTCCCAGAGCCTAAATCCTCCTTGGCCTGTGTTGCTGCTTCTGCAGCCCCTGCCGAGGTATTGCAGGATTTTGCATTTAAAGCACAAACACCTGTAGAGTTGAGAAATTCAGCGCGTCTGCCGGCGCACACGACCCCGTGGGCAGAGTGAGGCCATCTTCAAAGCCGAGAAGCTTGTCAGGGATCAGTTGTGTAATTGTCAAGAAGCGATCTTGCGTATTCTCGCATCTTTCTTCCTCCCCGTCTGGCTCCCTCTGATCCTCCGTCTCACTGTCATCTCTCAGGAAACCCCCCTCATTTCCAAGTCTCAAATGTAAGTGCTTCATTTTCCATCGCTCCACAGTCCCTCTTTGTTCCACGGCCCATTTGGCTGTTATATCTCAGCAATTATTCCCAAATCTGAACTCTCTCTAACAGATTTCTCGGGACACTTGAAAGACATTGCTCCTCATTCATCTCCCTGACTGCGGGGCAAAAGGGAAAGCAGCAGAAATCAAGGTGTCTGCGGACCAACACGTCTCCTTTTTACACCATCAGTAACCACTTCTGGATTTTGAGGCACACACAAAAATCCAGACTAGTGTTCACACAGCTTCTCACAAGCATGAAGAATAAGTAAGATGATCTGCAGTTAAAGATGAATGCAAACCAGCGTGTGGGAGGTGTCCCCTGAGGAGGCTTTTAGTGGAATCATGGGAACTGGTAGCCTATGGGGCACCCATGGACAGACACCCCACACTGCAAAAAGAGGATCAGGAGGAAACAGCAAAAGTGTCATAAAATAAAACCCATCAGAGGTTCAGAGTGACACCGGAGAAGAAGCGGATTCACTTTAGTGCTTTGATGCTTTCTCTTGTTTTCTTTCCGTCCAATTACTCCCATATGGAGACGGGATTAACTCCCAAAATCACATTCATGTCAGGTCAGTCACCGATAGTGATTTCATTGCTTGCACAGAAGACAGTGGGAAAAAGGGGGAAAAAAGAAAACTGTGCTGCTTTTAATGACCATCCTCATTCCCACGTGATCCAAAACGGACTCCAGCAATCATCCTCGCTTCCACTCGCTGCTCGGATGAAAAAAAAAAACAAAACAAGGGAGATAGAAAGATAGAAAGTGCGTATGTGAACCGTCAATTTAACCAGTTCCCCTGCTCGGTCCACAGGGATCCCCGTTTCCCCTTCTCGCCCCCCCAGTTCTCCACCCACCCAAGTACCCCACCATCGTGCCTGGCAGCGAGCTGCAGTCTGTTTGCATGTGTGCACACTAATTTCCTGTTTTATTGAGGAAGCTCTATACGCGCGTGTACAGATCGTTATTCAGATTTCATCTGAGAGAAAAAAAGCGGACAATTCTCATGAATCTGTATGGGAAACAACGAGTATTGTTTCTGGGAAGCTGCCCTGCTCTCTTGGCACAAACATATTTTGGTTCACTTGTTGAGTGCAAGCGCAAAGGCCCAATCCCAGCTTTGCATACATGTTGATGTATCACAACTGCAGCTGAACACGGCGCCTGAAACACTGCAATCTGTTGTGCTGTACCTCTCCCTCTAACGAACTAATCAAATTAAGGCCTGCTGATTGCACAAGATGTGGTCTTTAAGCAACATGAGCGCTCTAAATCTAAGTCCTGAATAAAAGCGAGGGGCTGTGGTCTTTGAACAATCCTCTTTAACCATTTTGAGTCCACTTGCGGCCTGAACTCGTTACCAATAATCTTGAGTCCAGAAACTCAGAGCTCAGTCATGAGTTTCTTTTAAGCTCGGCTTTCTTATCTCCTCAATCGAGGCACTTCTTTGTGAATAAGAAAATCCTCGTATGAGAAATTGCATAATGGTTCTTTGAAATGCTGCAACGAAAATAGAGGAAATTCTGAACATTTGTAGTACTTAAGTGGTTGGAATTTCCATTTTTATTGGTATCCATCCATCCATCTTCTTGACCGCTTCTTCCCTTCCGGGGTCGCGGGGGTGCCGGAGTCTATCCCGGCTACTGACGGGCGAAGGCGGGGTACACCCTGGACAGGTCGCCAGTCTGTCACAGGGCCTCAATCACACACACATTCACTCTCACATTCACACCGAGGGGGAATTTAGAGTCACCAATTAACCTATGAAGCATGTTTTTGGACGGTGGGAGGAAGCCGGAGTCCCCGGTGAAAACCCACGCATGCACGGGGAGAACATGCAAACTCCACACAGAAAGGTCCCAGCCGGGAGTCGAACCGGGGCCTTCTCGCTGTGAGGCAAGAGCGCTAACCACTGCGCCACCGTGCAGCCCTTTTTATTGGTATTTGAGGGAAAATTGCTGCAATCTTTTAGAGCGGCCATACCACGAAAAAAATAACTTTTTGAGATTTAAATGGATTATACTGGTCATTCCTCACTATAAAGAAGTGTTATTTTGATCCATTCATGCATTTCTGAGTAATCCTCTTAAACTGTGCTCTGAACAGCAGCCCCACGAAAATGAGCGGGTCCTCACATGGTGATGTCACAACGTGAGACAGCCCCTTTCAGGAAGAGTCTGTGCTACAAGCTCCGCCCCAGGCTAAAGCAAACACACCCACTTTCCCAGCAGGTAAAAAGTGGTGTTATTTTAGCATCGACTCTGAGAAAAAGTTATTTTTGTATCTAATCTTCAGAGAAACCCACAATTCGTAAGACAAAATCTTTTGAGTGGAGAAAATGTGTTGTAGGCTGTGAGAGATTTGGGAGTTTGTTTAAAAGATGCGTCTGCTCGTCAGAAATGTTTTTTCTTCGGGAGCGTGTGAAAGACCATCCAGAAACTTTTGTCTGTGATCACCACTCTACAGATGACTGTTTTGTTAACTTTGGCCTGTATCAAAGTGGATTAAACCTCAGAGATGGCACCATTCCAACAATCAAACCTGATGAAGAGGCCAGATGGGAAAGTAAATCAAACAACTAGCTGAAATTATTCAGTATGAGGAAATAACGCCAGAGCTAGTGCCACATTTCCACATACGACACTCCTCGCGTACAGACACATGCACACGACAACTATTAATTCTATAACAAAAGCAACGTTACAAAAGAAACTTCTTTTCGCCTTTCATTCGCTAGTTAGAAACGTCCTGATGAAGTTTTTGGAGTAGTGTGGTACCTCATGCGCTTAAATATCCGGATCGGACTGTAGGTCAGGAGTGTAAAGCTCCAAAATATCCATATGCGTCTTTAAAAAAGGAGTTTGTTTGTTTGTTTGTTTGCATGCTTGGACACGTGCAGCCACGTCTAGGATGACGCCGTGAAATAGGCGGGACCAACAAGGATCAAAAGACGGGGAGTCAGAGATCGAGTCATTTTACTTTTGTGTACAAAAATAACTGATATATTAATTTGGATTTTAGTGTTCTGAAGGTAATACATGATCATATATATGCTGTATAGTTCACTCTGAAAGGCTTCAGAAAATCATAGTATGGGTCCTTTAAAATCTAAAAGTCAAATTGGTTGATGGTTCTGGTCTATTGTAAAAGGGTTCCCGGTGGTCTTTTATTGACGATTATGCTGTTTTTAGCCAAAAATCTGAAACTTGTGTCGTTTTCTAGGACATAGTTTCTGCAGAGCAGAAGGACTTCAATAGAAATTCACTTCTGAGTTGGGACTGTTGATGAGGAGGAAGCCCGCTCCCATTTCCCAACATTGATCTGTTTACACTCTTTCCTACTAGATTAGAGCTCCAACCTAACATTACAGGTGCAACAAAAAATATAAATCCAGCAATATCGGAGCTATCAGATGCACAGTTTTGACCCAAATTCCAGCTCGGATGAGGAAACAATATCATACATGGATCTAGTCGTCTATAAGTAGATGCATCAGAATGAAGTGGAGTAGGGATCTTGTGGCTTGCCGTAGTTGCTTCAACATCACAGCGAGAAGCTTTTTCCAAGAAATGTTTTTGCTTTCACTCTTGATTCACAATGAATAAAGAAATATTCCGAAACGAAAAGAGATATGTTCTTTAAATAAGTGAGAAAAATGTCAAAGGAACAAATGAAAAACACCAAAAACACAATTTTTGTCGGTGTGGATCTTTAAAACCCAATCATTGGAAGTTATCACCTGGGTCTTGATGTTTTTTTCAGATGCTGCTGCAATTTTACAAGCTCAAATGTTTAGGTTCAGAGCATCTCTTACTGTAAACCTGACAGATCAGAACCAACGCGGTCTTAAGCACACGATGATCACTCTGCTCTCCGTGGAGAGGTGCTTGGTTGTGGGAACCGGGAGCTGCGTGATGCATGACGGAGCAGCTCAGTCTCTGTAGACTGGACATGGATGAGAAACTACCTACAGTCGGATCCCTCAGAGTCGGCGGAGCCTTCTATCTGTTCCGCATCTCCCAGCCCGAGGCAGCACCGGCCGTCTGTGTGAGAATGGTTGCATCACAGCTCTGGTGGTTTCGTAGCCCCTGGCCTCTGGGTTTCTCTGACTTTCTGTGGGAACCCTGATTTTGGACGGTAGCCTTGGTTCCCACCACCACTCTGGTTAGAAAATAGACTTTTGCTTATGTAGCAGGCACCCAAACGAAGCTGGTCTGAGCCTGATTCTTCTCGCATGGATTGAGTGAGAAGGGGGTCAGTGGCTGCAGAAGGAGCTCTAATGGGTTTCTTATGCAGGTAGCAGCAGAAGAGGATGTTTTTCCATGTGTGCTGGCTCTGAGTTTGTCTCCAAACCTTCATTCACTGATTAAAGATATGAATGTTTCCTTAGAAAATCAAAGTTCTCTATTAAACAATTATTTTAGTGCTTTTTTTCCTCCATAAAAAGCCATTTTGCTTGTCAACAACTTTTTTAAACTGATTACAATTAAATCCAGACAGGCTGCCAAACTGTTTTCCTTTTTCCTGGAGAGTTACAGTTTCCGGTAGATGAAAAAAGAAAAAAATGAAAAGGCAGCTGTTTGTGTACATCCATGACAAAGACGGAGCGCTCCTCTGCTCCCCACATGTGGAGAAGAGAGTCAGGGTCTCACAAAGACAGCTGGAAAATTCCCCTGAGCGCGGCCTAATTGAAATCTTACTGTTCCGTGTTTGCGTTTCCTGGGTGGTGGGACGATGCACAGAGACCGTCCTGCAGCGTGAGGAGGCGGAGCTTGCTCCGGACACACAGGGATGTGAGATATGTCAGCATGGGAGTGTTTGAGTGTGTGTGTGTGTGCAGAGTTAATTAAATACATCAAGGCTGAGTGTGTGCATCCTGAAGCTTTGTTGTCGTGCCAATGCTGCCCCCATAGAACGCCTGAAACAGACAAATGCGTTTCTAAAGAAAGAACAAAGAGAAGATTGAATGAGAAGAAAAGAAAAAGAGACAAAAGCATGAATACAAAGGAATATAAACAGGAAGAAGCAAAAGAAAAATTCATGCAAAACAATGTATTCTGAAGAGAAAGGCCTTTCAGGACATATCAACAGACAGGATTAGTTTAAGAGAGGAATTGTGGGTATCGGTTTCAGGTTAACCACATCTGAAATTGGACCACCCCACAAGGTAGAATCTCAAGTGTTTAATCCAGCGGCTCCACTTCAAATGAGCCAAACAGATGCCATAATCACCACATACGTTAACAGCCGCATAGCTGGTAAAAAAACCCAGACGACATTCCAGCCTTCTCCTGTATTGTTTTTAACAAGGGACAACTTGCCGACGCGCGCCAGCACGGATGCTGCCAAGGCGGTGTTGGATTCCTGAGCCGGGCTTTATATACGTTTTGGGTACCTCTGTGTTGACAGCTGAGGCGTTTCCAGGCCTCACAGAGGTGTGGGTGATTGCCAACAAGAGTCCCACTAAAGGCAGCGAGGAGGGTCATTATTGGGGGTTATTGGGTACAAGCCACCAGTACACCCCCCTACAGTTATGAGATGGAGGCAGCAGCATGAAGACGACAGACGTTTCTGGATGTTGGCGTGGAAAGAGCTCCACTGATTATTGATGGAGTTTTCTTCTCTTTTTAATGGGTATCTGGGTTGAAACAGAACTGACTCACACTCGGTGCCTTCATATTTAACTGAACTCTTGACACCTCCTGGAGTTATGAAACTGTAAAGCCAGACTTTTCAGCATAGAGTTACAAAAGTGGAGAAATACTAAAGTGAGAAATTGTTTTCAAAATGAAGTTAATCTGTATTTTATAGGAAGCAAATGTTTTATTTAAATCTGAACCGAGTGTGAAAAGAACAGGTAGGACCTTTTTCAGCTTCAAGAAAAATAATGTCCTGTCACAATTCATTAAAATGAAAAATGTACATTTCCTTAAAAAAATCGGAGTCTTTGGGAGATTTAGAGATTTTTCCAGGCATTAAAGTAATGACTTATATCTAAAAAGACCTTCTATGAAAAGAAATATCCTTAAAGCCAGTTTTTCTTAAAGAAAAAATAAACTTTTCATTCAAGTTTTAGCTTTAGAATCATAAATAATGTTAGGAAACCAATTTTTCTTGTTAAATTTTGTCTCCACGCTTTTTTTCCCCTTAGTTTTTGCAATTTTTTATGCTTTTAACTGATTTCTAAAAAGACCTTCTATGCAAAGAAATATCCTTAAAAGACAGTTTTTATTACAGAAAAAATAAACTTTTCCCTTAAGTTTTAGCTTTAGAATAATAAATTATGTTAGAAAACCTATTTTTCTTATTTATTTTGTCTCCATCCTTTATTTTTCTTTTGCAACTTTTCATATTTTTAGGTTTATGGGGGAAAAAAAAGAAAAACAGACCATATTGAAACACGTTTCTTTTAATTAAAATGATTAAAAACTACATTATTGGCAAACTTTACAAGCACTCAGTAAGGAAGCAATAATGGTATCACATACATGGATGAAATTCTTTTTAAATTAACATATCAGTTTCAGATGAACATGCTTTGAGCACAGGTAGAACTGACAAAGGCAAAGATGTCAGAATTTGGAATACAAACATCATGAAAGGGTTTTTCAAAATAAAACAATAAAAAAAATAATGCATCATCATGGAGTTTAATGAAAAATGCGGTCGACCTCTACATTGTTTGGCATTTTGCAGAAACAGGACAACTGATTTGCCAAAGAACAAACAATAAAAAGAAAAAAATAGGTATTTTAAAGATGTATGATTTTTGACAAATAACCACACAAACATCAATACACAAAGAACTTTTAGCTGCATAAATTCAGGCTGTCAAAGGTTGTCTTTCATGTACAAGGAGGAAAAATAAATCAAAGGACTGTGGGAATGAAACAGTGATCTCCAAATACAAAGATGGTTTGCAAAAATACCTCTTTTTTTACCTGAGCTGTGAGCTTCTTTGGGTTGTTTCTCACTTTGAAATAAAACCTTGCTCTTGTTGCAATCAACCATCCATCTTTCAAAGTCACCAATTCGAATCATTTTTCTTCTTGTGAAAGGAAAAAAAGACACTGGATACCTGATTTCTCAGCGAGGCTCGTGTGTCAACTTTATCAGTAAATTAAAGCAACGAGGACCGAGCCACCGAGGCTTCAGAGTCTGACTCCTCAGAACTGAAATTTGTGCACAACAACAACAACAAGTTTCCTTTCTCTTCTATTTTGTCTTTAAAAAAATTTCCCCCAGCAATAGTAAGAAGATACCCCTCTGACTCCACCCCTCCCACCTGCCCCTTCATCACTCTGTGACACTGGATCGTATTTGTAACTGCAGGGGGAATGTGCACACACCTGTGGAGCAAAACTGCAAAAGGAGCACAAATGATATGCAGTAAAGAAAAAAAATAGTGCAACAATTTCAGCAAATGGCTTTTTTTTTTCTTTCTTTGGGACGGTAAGGCAATTTGGAAATGATAATATAATAATCTATTTGGGGCTTTGGAATAAAAAAGGTTTTAGTGCATCAAAGCTACATTGGAAGGCAAACATAATAACAATAAAGGTTCTGTTGTTCATAATTTAGTAGCAATATATTACACAAATTCCAAATTTATAATTAACAGCAAAACATGGCATAGATATACTGTATATATATTTATGTAGAAAAAGGAAAAGTAGAGAGAAATGCTTAAGGAACTGGGGTATATGCAGACAATTCCTCAAATTTTTGGCTCAAATAAATATTAAAGGTAAACTGGGTTGTGCAGTAAAAAAAATAATAATTGGGGATTCTTCTTTAGAAAAAGGTTTTAATTTTAAGGAACTGGTTTTTACATTCCTTAAAAATATCCATCCAGCAGAGAAGAATGAACTCAATCACCAAGCCGGTCCTGAAAGTTGCAAAGCTTCTCTCGATAATGCAGAAAGTGTGTTTAGACTGCATACAGTGAAAGCTTAGATAATAAATTAGACAAGAGCTCCCAAACAGGCCGGGTCGCAACCTTTTCACGACTAACTTCACAATATTCCAAATTTTTACAGAAATGAAAGCTTAAAAAGGACCATTTGCTACAGCAGTGCAGCCAAGCCTGGCGAAGAGTCATGGAGCAAACATCCAGTCTGACTCCTGCACCTGCCAAGTGAGCTGAATCAGTCTGAACAGTCTTGGATGAGCGCCTGGTTCCGTTTTTTTTTTTTTTTTTTTTTTTTTTTTCCTCTTGTTGTTTGCACTCTGTGAGTTTCTGCAGGGAAGCTAATGCTGAAACGTTGAAATGGCCTCTCACCTTCACCCCTCCGAGCCTCCGTCGGTCTCTGAGCGGGCGCTGCAGAGGTTCACGCAAAAGTTACAAACGACAGTCTTGTTTTCTTGGGTGAAAGCAGAAAGTCTGTAAAGCGGGTGCCAGGTAAATAAAAGGCAAACATGCAATGTTTCTCTTTTTTGGTTTTTCTTTGGGTGTTCAGCTGTGACCATCTTTACTTGTCATTTGTCCCCCCTCCCTCCACACACCTCCCTTTTTAGCTGTCCGTCAGTCAATATGGCCTCCAGACGGACTCATCCAAGCGGCCGGAAGTCGGGGAGTTGCTGTGGCTGCCGTCGGCCTCCACGCCCTCGCTCTGGGTGTTCAGGCCGGGGTTCATCAGGCTGTTGGTCCCCCCGGTGCCCGCGGCCCCTGAGCAGGACAGCAGGCGGGTGGGGGAGCGCTCCCCTCCGGTGTTCCCTGGGGCCACCATGGAGAAGGGATAAGATCCAGAGCCCGTGCCGTAGTACAGGTACGAGTTGGACTGGAGGTTCTGGGACTGGTTGTTTGAGTAAGGTGGTGGCAGGTAGGTGTGGTATCTGGAGGAGGCCGACATGCTGAGGCTGCTGATGCCGCTGCTTGGGGTGTTGGCAGAGTAGGAGAAAGCCCCCGGGTAGTGCATGCGGGGGTCTGAGAAGCGAGGGTCGGTGAGCGGCGACAGAGACGGGAAGGTGGTCCTCTGAGGGAAGAAATCCGTCGTTGCTGTGGAGCAAAGAGACAGGAGAGAGTTAATATTTATCAATGAATAAAATCAGTTGTTGCTTTTACAAAACAGAACCCATTTTTAAAAAATGATTCTAGAAAGTGGCCCACATTTCCAGAACAACAAAGCCCCCCAGTCCTGAGCTCAGATTTCTGGTGAAACGCCACTCTATGAAACTGTTTGCTCAACGTAATGAACTGAGACATTTTTGGGCCTAATAACAGTCATCAAGCTCTGACAGCACATCATCCCACAGCCCCGTGCACAAGACTGCAGTTATGAAAAGCCCCCCCCCCTCTTCATCTCCTTGCAGTAACCCTCCTACTAGCCTCCGAGAGGAGATCAACGCACGCCGCTCGGTCCTTCCATGAAAAGAGGCATTGTCAGTGAAGAGCATAGCTTTGCATAAACACCAGCAGCTTGTTGCTCTGTTGTGCAACGGGTCATAAATCTTAATCGGGCGGCAGGCAGACGGTCGCAAGAAGACAATCAGAGAGGAAAAATGGGAGTGACAGCTCTGGAGCTGTCGGAGGGAACTCTCTGAGTCCAGTCTGGAAGATCTGAGGCTACTCAAATACCACATTCAAAGTCTCAGTATGAACTTGATCAGTTATTATATGGTTGTAATCTTATTACATTTTGTTGCATTTGTTTTGCTTACTTTTCATTACAACTTTCCACAAATGACTCAAAGATCAATTTTGTTGAGTTTTTTATTCAGATATTAATGTAAATAAAATAAAAAGGCCGCTCTCTAAATCAGATTTTCTCAAATCTAAAGTAACAATGTGTATCCACACCTGTATTCTTCTCCTCTCTACCAGTTTCATTTGTCTGCATGTGTCTCAAATGTCCCCGTATGACTTCGAGTGTGAAACGTGTGTTATGATGACAGAAAAAAGCAGCTCGTCTTTGTGTAGCAGCAAGCGCTTGCATGCCACAGCCCTGAGGGAGAATGCCAAACGTGCGTGCCACTGTTTGAAATCTCTCCCTACAGGAGAGTCCACTTTCATTTAAAAAACAAAAACTTTTTTGCGACTTTTTTCGAGTTCCTTTTTCAGCAACACTTTTCTGCAGCAGCTTTGGGGGTTGAGGGAGTTTGGTGCTGGGGGTGGGCTGTTGCTTTTTCCAGAGTCGACCAAGAACTCCATATCTGATTTCACGCAAGGAAAAATCCAACCCTGTTGATTCAAGTCAATTTGAGTCAGTCTACTCTTTCCTTGCAGACTCCCAAAAGCGTTTTCCTCTCTTGGTGTGTGTGCGTCCCTTCATCTCTTTCGCTCTGTGCTAAATTTAGGCGTCAGCCGGGAGGGGACGTGGTGGTGGCTCCTGTTGCTCCGGCCCACCCCGCTCATGATCTCCTCTGGATTGGAGTTGCTGGAAATGTGCAGCGGGGATGGACTCCTGCGCTCCGTCAGGGGAAATTGGACTGGACACTTATCACAACACCTTAATGGGCTTGTTCAGTCTCAGGCTCTTGGATGGGAGCCAGGGGGTGTCTGCTACCAACTCCAACCCCTCCACAGTACAGTAGCTCCCTCTGCAGGAGAGGGCCAAACAAACCCCGCTGTAATTGAGCAGCCGTCTGCTTTTCCTCTCTCCTAACTTTGTTGCATACTTTACTGCATCTCCACCCACTCTAAGTGCAGGCTCTGCCGTCGTGGCTGCGGTAAGAGCGGTGCAGCTCTGGCCAAGAGGGTCTTCTTTACTGAGCAGAGCCGTAATTGCCTGCAACCTTAGCGGCACAAAGCCACACATGATCTCCATTAGGCTCATCTGAAATGTGTTGACTAAATTGCAGGGACAGGAGGATAGATGGACCCCAGAGGGCGAGCTGGCACAGCCTCCTGTCTGTGATGTTGGAGCGGGTAGCAGGGAATCAAGAGATTTTATTAAGAACATTGTGTTCCAGCACTCCGTCTTTCTTCCTCCAGTTCTGAAAGCGTAACGCCATGCACTTCTTTAATCCTGGATCCCCCGAGGGTGGAGTGTTCCTCCTTCCCACTTAGTCCTACAGAAATCCACTAGTCCACACTCAAGCGTGCAACCCAGATATGGCAGGAGGTTTGTCTCATTTGCTTATGGGAGAAACAGATTTTGGTTGTTAACACGGGGGGCAAGGTTTGAGGCCGTCATGTCTTTGTGTGTAGTTGTGCGTGCACGTACGCATGTGTGTCCCGAATGCGGTGGCTGGCAATGGGAAGATGCAAATCTAGGCGCTCACCTGTGAAATGTTTACTCAGGCTTGATGCAAACTGTGACGGCCAGAACCGAGGGAATGGTGTCTCAGGCAAATATATGGAGGGAAGGGAGAGGAGTCTGAGAAAACTCCGGCTTGAGGTAGATCTATGCGCTGCATGGGCGGCAAGGTTGTTTTCTGATCATATCGGCCTGAAAGAGGCTTTGTTGCTCTGCAGGATTGAAAGTAATTTGACTTTCTCTTTCCGGGAGGTGGGAGGGGTTTTACTGACTGGTTTGGATAGTTGGATGCCATGGTGATGAGCAGTTGCTGTCGATGACAGCAAGGCAACAAAACACCACCGCCGCCGCCGCCGCCGCGTATGGCAAAGAATAGGAGACTCAAATAAACACAAATGATTTCCAGGTGTTTATTTAAGCGCCGAGCCTTTCCAGCTAGAGCATCGTGTTGAATGCAAATGATAATCACCTCCGTCCTGTGAAACCATAGTCCTGAAGCCTCGTTCACGTTAGCGCTCCATCAAGGTTTTTGCATGTTCTCAACTTGTCACATGCAGTGCAAGCAGGGCCAAAGGGAATTTGTGATCGCCGAAAAAAAAAAAAAACAGGATATTTTCCTAAAGCATCAACAAGCAAAGGTGACAGTGATTATTTGTTAAGGAAATTTGTTTTTGGTGATGGATGCGACACTCCTTTGAGCAGCTGCAGATCTGATTTCGCTTTTTAGAATCTTTAGATGCAATCATGGCATCACCAGTTGCAGCAGGAGGTTCCACTTTCTCTTTGTTTAAGCGGTTGGATCTTTACAGTCCTCTGATAGTTTTTCTTTTTTTACCTTTTGTGTCATTATCACACTAAGAGAGGCTGACTCAGCTTAGGGGTGTGGCTTCTGGGATGGATGGGAGCTAAAGAGACTCAACAGTAATCCAAGAAAAGGGAAAACAAACCAGGAAATAGCCAGGATGATTGGAATTAAGTATTTTTTGGTGACTAAACTCTACTTTAATCGCCCCCCCCTCATTGTTTTGGTGCAGTCAGACTTCACAACATGATCATGAACAAACACTAGCTTGAGATTTTTAGACTGCTCTCACCTGTCCATGGTCGCAGGTCGTCCTCCACCTTACACTGCTTCAGAGTGGGGGTGTCCATCTGCTCCTGCCACAGCGCTGGAGAAACACGAAAAAACGAAGATAGGATCAACATTAGGATTTCATAGCACAGTGAAACGTGTGGGCTTAAAGGTGTGTCAGGAAATAATGAAACGCAGTCCAAATGACCTCCTCATGGCAGACTGGTCAAAATTGTCTTGACATCTGGACGCTTGCAGATGTGAGTTCCTGTCACAGGCTGGCCTCTGCTGACTGAGCAGCGAAGACTGAGAAGAGGAGGGGTGGTTTTCTCACCACGGTGAGACCAGGCTTGGAAAAACAAGCCTGATGGGAGCATACAAGGTATTTTTGGGTTTTTCAGAGGAGGCGAGACCTGTGAGGCCGTCCGGCCAAGCTGTCAGGAGGGTCACGGACCTGCTGGCCCAACGCGTGGGACCCGGATTCACACCCCATGGTCACACCGCAGCACCTCGGCACAAACAGTTGGCTGTTTGCTCAAAGTCTGAGACGTGCATTTGCTACAGGACAGCCTCAGTGGGCAAAAATCCTCTTAACGAAGCAAATGTTTCTGTTAGAGATGTTGCAGCGATCAGGATGCAGACCTATTGGCTATTCAACTAAAGCCTCACAGGGCCGAGCATATGCGAGATGTGTGCTTCCCCTCCACTTCCTTCGCAAAAACCCAAATCAGCACTCAGTCACTGAGAGGTCTCGCTCTGCGCCTCACAATGGCAAATTCTTACACATAAATGGCCTTATTCAGGAAAGCTTGCAAGCAGCTGGTGCGATTCGCTCAAGAAAATAAACACTTCATTCAAATATTTTGATTGGCCGGCAGACAACGTCAATACCAGAGGCACAGATTACCCCTGTTAATAAGAGGACCGGCCCTCTGCGTGGGCGGGGCTGATGATCGGACGGGGCGGGGGCTGGAGATGAGAAGAAGTGTTGACTACTGACAAGCACGTTTGGGGCGGGTCCAGAGGGGGAACAAACCCACTCCAGCCTGCCAGAGCAGATGAAAGGGATGGCAGAAAGGTTGCTTGAGCCAAAACGGTGTCCATCCTTGTGACTCCGGATCTAGCAGCGCCTATGAGACATGTGTTGCGCCCGCTCTAATGAAGCGTGTCATTGAGAAACAGTGAATGCCGGTCCTTGTGCTGGCTTCCTGTTTCGCTGAGGCCTTAGGCGCCGCAACAGGGAGAGAATGTGAGAGCAAGCGGGGCTGAAAAGGAGATGCCAGGGAGGAAAAGAGGGAGAAAGGGAGCGTGTTAGAGAGGGGAGGAACATGGCCTTGGCTCAGCTATGTGGGACATTTGATACGTCTTTTGAGTCCTCACATATAACCCGAGCAAAAACAAACACGCCGCCTGAAAAATCCTATGCTCTCTTTGAGAAGAGCTTGTCTGCCCACCCTCTTCCTCCCCCCCAGACTCAATAGAGACTGTTCATGGCACACGTGTAGTTTCTGTAATTGCTGAAATGTAAAACTCGGCCCGAATCTGATGTGAAATTATAACTTACACAAACAGTCGAGTCGAGAGAGAGGGGAAAAAAACAGATATCTTGCTCTCACTTCTCGTTTTCTTTGCAGCCTGAAAAAAAAATCTTTCTTTATTTTTGCTTCCAGAACAGAAACGACTTTGGCTTAAATTATTCTCTTTCAGGGTCACAAAAAGAGAATAACCACAAGTGAAGCTTTCAGGCACCTTAACAAATAAACTCTGTGGCAGAAATGGACATATTATGTAAATAGAGGTGAGCAGAAGGAGAACAGAGTGGAGACGACTGGTCCAGATTCCTGCTTCTTTCAGTCATGCTGGCCTCAGAGCTTCCTGCTTGGGTTTGGAACCAAACGCCATGAAACCCAACTACCTGCTAGTCGTTTTTTGACTGGCCGATCGTGTCGCTTTACGTGCGCCACCTTGAAACCTGGGAGGCCGTCCGGCTTGTTTATGTGGAGCAAACAGTGTGGTCAGTGCGGATAAGGCAGGAGGGGCTGCATTAGGACTAGCTAAGTTGACTCCAGAGGCCACGACAAACCGGGGCCCGACTGCCAAGTCACAGCCGCTGCCGCGCAGAGGTGTGCCAGTTCTGCAAAGACCAAACCAAAGGTGCCAATATTTGTGGAAGTGTTGAAAATAGAAAGAAAAAAAAGTTTGCTTTTCTTTTTACCTGCAGTCGTTATGACATGCAGCCCACACGCAAACACACCCCCATCAAAGCGCTGATGATGGAGCATTATGCCAGTATCTGATATTCATCTTCAGAGTGGGGGGGCACACAGGTGTTGGAACAAATGACATGTTAAATGATACCTCCTCAAAAGTGCCAGTCCTTTCTTTCTGGATGATTAAACCGGTGCTGCGTTTCTTCTTCTACCTACTTGGCTGTAAAAACACATTTAAGTTGAAAGAGTGTCCTCCGCGCCGGCGGACTCTCAGAGGCCGTGCCAGCAGCTTGTTAAGTTTTGTTTGGACGGATCAGACTTCAGCTCAAATCTGTTTTCCACTCCTCACTTTGATGTAAATCAAATTTTCAACCAGGCTTTTGCTTGCTTTGAGACTGCAAATACCTGTGTATACGTTTGAAAGTGCCGTCAAAGCTCCACGCTGGATGATAAACTACATTCCGTATCAAAGGAAGAGGGGGAAAAAAATAAAAAAAGGTGCCACCCACAGATACGGCAAGTAATACAGTGCACATCTCTCACTTGAGGTTTTGAAAACCAGAATAACAATTTAGTACCTGATTGTCTGAGTGTCAGATTTGCTTGACTGCACTAGTTGAACCGCACACACACTCCCTCCACCCGGGCAGAGAATCACTCCACATGTCTAGCAGGCTTACCTGTGGCCACCGAAGAACAAAAACAAGCAGCGAAGGTGGCGTCTGCCAAAAATTCCTGTCACTGCATGCACTGCAATGAGCTCTTAATTACCCTGTCTGTCTGCTGCGCTAACGGGGAATATGCAACACTGGCAAAGAACTTTGTGTGTTTATCATTTCCAATGTTGCAAAAGTGCGTGTTTGATTTAAAAATCCGGCAAATGTTTGAGGACGTGTCATGTCGACAGCCGGGCTGAGACAGTATTTCACGGCTGAGAGGGGAAAAACAAAAGCGAGGAGGCTGTGAGAGGAGGTGACACCGCGTTTTCTTTCTTCGCTGCTCTCTGGGGGAAAACGCCAGGTTCCGGGGCCCGGACTGTGGTAAACATCTTTTGTCACAGCGATATGGGAATCCGTTTAATTACACTGCGTTGATGGGCGAGGTATCTCCCGGCAAGGCTCTAACAAACAGGGGCTGGGATTTGAAGTATCTGCGAACTACGACGGTGTCTGGCAGGAGAATGTAAAACGGAGAAGTGCGTGCTGTTGACATGTAAACATCTCAGTTTAGACTCTGAATTAGATTTATTGCAGCAAGTCTACTTTTGCTTCACTTTTAGCGCTGTAGTCTTGTTGTCTGCCAACGAGACTAAGTAGGAGGGAGGAGGCCCCCGCTGGGCTGTTGTTTAATTATTTTACCACTCTTGCCCTGCGGTGTGCCGTCATGATGGTAATACCACAGATTAAGGTGTGTGGTTTTTTTTTTTTCATTTTTTTTCTCCAGCCTTCCCCTCCTTCGAGCACACGTCCCTCATAGACAGCCTGCAGTCAGTAGCGGTGTAATGTGAAGCTCACGGCCCTGAACGTCTCTGACACTTCCAGCTGATGTTAACATGCTACGTCGGCTCTCTGTTTATGGCGTGTGTTGCAAGGTCTTTGAAGTCTAATTCCCATCTTAATCCAGCAGCGGAGCTCCTCGTCTGCTGTCTGGACCGTGTCTGCCCACGAAGCGGAGGCATACTTTTCACTGGCTCCACTCCAAACTTCGAGAGAATCGTCATCACAGTGGGGATATTGTGTCGTATCACTGTTTACCTTTACCATTTCCAAAATGGCTGACGTGTTTTTTAAGCTTGGTACAGTCTGTGCGGAGATGAAATCAATATCAACAGAAAGTGAGGACGCGGAGGACTGAAAGACCCCGTGTTCCCTGAAGTCAGCTGCAGACGGCCTCACACCGGTGACTCAGCGCTGGCTAAGCTAAGAACAAGGCCAAATGCTGTCCGGCTGTGATGCGCTCCGATAGAGTCACACCCACGCACGACTCAGCACTCCCCAAACAAGGCCTCCTGTGTACGGCAACACTGATAGAAAGGTAATGAGCTCCATTAGCCGTCCAGAGGAGCGGCGCGTGAGTGGGAGTGTGGGTCAGAGTGTCCGCCCTGTGTGCTTCAAGATATCCTCCAGAAGAGGCCGCGGCGAACACTCATCACCCACGCAGCTGTCCACAGAGCAGATTCACATCGTCTCCCGTCATTCGCCCTCCCACGCACATTCGACCAGTCTGAGAGTGACGTGATTGCCAAGGTAGCGGACGCCTGCTACATTCCTGAGGCTGTAATGCGCGGCCAGCTTCAGCGCCCGGGCCAACACGGCCTGGCAGAGCTCTCCACGCCACCTGGCCTGCTCACTGTGGGGCCCAGACCCACCAAAGTAGGCAGAAGTGTCCCAAGCCCCCACTTAGGGGTGAGCTCCAGTGTTTATGTTCTTAATTTTTTTATTGTTAACACGATAATTCCAGTAGATTCTCTTCACAATCTACTGGAATTATCATGTTAATGGTTGAAAAGTTACAGCATGTTCGCCTCAGCTGTTAAGGCCCCCAAAAATAGGAGAGTTACAACTTTTCTCCTCACCTTGTGTGGTGCTGAGGTGGGTTTGGTGAATGGGCCGCGGGTTATTGTTCACAGGGCCTATCCTCATCGTTCGCTGGTAGCGCTCGATCTCTGAGAGCCGGTCAGAAAACTGCATCTTCTGGGGGTCTTCTATCTTCACTCTGTGCCCTGAAAGAGCAGAAGATGCCACCTTTGTTAAAAAAAAATCCAACAGAAGCCAAAAAGAGACATGTTGCTGAATTGGACTTAAGTAGATTGACAAGGCGATCAACATTTCACCAAACACACACACATCAGATAAACATGTTAAGATACCGCCACTTTCTCTATGTTTTTCTGCTTCCGAGCAGAAAAATATTATTAGAATGTCAGCAGACCTTGAAATACATTGGCTAGACACTAAATGTTGCCCAAGCTGCACCTGCTGCCACGTCACCCACAGATAACAACAGTGTTAGCGCTTGAAAATAATTGCTTCAGGAATGTTGTTTTCCCCGAGTCTAATAAAGAGTGAGTTATGGCTTTCTTGGTCATCTGAACGAAGTGATGAAGTTAAGAGATCCTTATCTTAAAGCTTCGCTAAAATAAACAAGAAACGGTGACTGAATCTGCCCTAATTTCACTCCCACACACTCAGATTCAGGCGGACTGACACAGCACTTAGTCAGGAGGAAACACCCAGACGAAGCTACCAGACCTTATAGTCATCAGTCTTAAACATAACAGAGAAAACACAACTTTTTTTTAAAGCAGGGGTCTGAAAACTGAGGCTCCGGAGCCTCTTTTACCCCTCCACAGTGGCTCTCTGGCTAAAGAAAAATACAATAATCGTAATTTTTAAAAGTAAAGGTTACCAACTTAACATTGATTTAATTAATTTTGATTAGGTTTATACGTTTATGACTGAGATGAACCTAGAAACTGTAATGATTTTCATTAGACCCCTGCGCTTCCTCCAGAATACACAGATTACAAATACTAGGCAAAACTTTGGTAAAAAGTCTGATCTGTTCTGATTGCTGAGTTTAGTTTATGACTTTAAAGTACATTTTGTCTTATGCTGCATAACAGTGGTTCAAAGCTATTCAGAAGGGAGTGGATACAATATATAGATTTGTGTATTTTTTAGATACTTTTTCAGTTCAGTCATTAGCCAATCATGTTTCATGTTTTTGCTCCAGTTAACAACAGTAGTAAGTAGGAAATAGGATGACAGCTCACCAAAGTAAACCTAAAGTATAACAAGAGAAAATTCTTTATGCCTCTTGGTGTTTAGGAATACATTTGCTTCACTTGAATGTTCCTGTTTGGGACAGGAAGTCTTTTATTTTGAAAGAAAGTCATATATGAGCCTCTGTCAACGGTAAAAAAAACGACCTTTTATTTCAATATGTATGTATTTATTCACGCCCAAAGTAAATATAATTCATATTTATTATTTAAAAAATTACAATGTAAGTAGTAGTGCCAAATTAGCCTAAAAAAACTAAAATAATAATAATAAAAAAATTTAGGCTAGCCAAAACAGCTAGCATGAAGCTGAAAAATTAGCTAAATTTCAAAATAACCTAAAAACTAAAAAAAAATTAAATTAGCCAAAACAGCTAACGTGTAAATATGTGCCTACTGCCAAAATAGCCTAAAGAAAACTTTTTTAAAAAGCCTAAATTAGCCAAAACAGCTAGCATGTAGCTGAAATATTAGACAAACTCCAAAAAAAGCCAAAAAAATCTTAGTAAATGCCAAAATAGTCCAAACAGATAGCAGAAGCCCATTTAAAAAACTTTTAAACAGTAACTTTTTAACATAACTATGAATAATAAAAAGGCAGGAATATTATTTCAGAATAAATCCACTTAAACCTTAAAGAACTTTAAATATTTTACTCTCTATAAAAATATATTTGGTCAAAATTATACAAGTTAGAAATAAGTGCAACATAATATCAGCCCATTCATAAAAATAAAATAAAATGATCTAGAGAGCCGGATAGAATACCTGGGGGCGGGATCCGGCCCCCGGGCCTTGACTTTGACACATGTAAAGAGTGATTATGTTTCTGCTGAATTCAGAAAACACACTCTTATCAGTTCTGAAATAAAAAGTAAAGATCTGAAAGTGTGTGCTGTACACACACATGTTTTTGTACAGGCTTTACATGCGAACACACCTTAAATGTCCGGATGCCTCTAATGGGAGGAAGAGATTTTAATGTAACTATCGATGCACCAAAACTGTGTGTGATCCGGCATGTATACATTCTGTGGTTTTCTCCCTGGCATCTCTACAGAGTGGCCTAATGTGAAGTAATGGCTGGATTTGAATATTTTATCACTATATAAAGGGGGCAAGGCAGATGGACCAATATGGAATTTGCCCGTCCTTTCTTCCCACTGACCCATGGGCAATATATCATCTGTCTGAGGTTGACCCATGGGTAAAGTTTCCTCTCGTTTACCGCTCTGTCCATTTGTTTGTGCCCGCCACCTCCCTTCCATCTTGAGCTGTATAGAAATATTTGACCCCCCCCAACCACCACCACCCCACCCCACCACCACCCAACACACTTTATGGGAGTGCTGCTGTCCATTCAACTTTAGGAAACCCAAGCAGCAGCAGCAGCTTTGGATGTTTTTCTGGTTGTGTGTGTCCCCCTCGTCTGTGCTCTGTGATATCTCTTTTACTCAGTCTGTCTTCGGTTTAACCGCGATGGAAGGAACGGAGCCCTCCGTCCATCTCTCACACAGCGCCTGGACCCGGCTCCAACACTGTAGCTACTGTCTGTCCCCCCAGCCGGAGCCGGGCCGGCCGCAGGCAACAACCCTCCAAATATAGCCCCCCTATATGCGTCCTTGTGTAGTTATTAAGAGATTTACACCACCTCAAACGGCTGAGGTCAGGGAAACGATACATCCCACTGCCTTCTGGTCGGAAAAGAATACAAAAAAGAAAAGATCATTGGTCCGTTTTTTCTGCGGCTACTGGTGGTCTTGGATGAATTGGCTCTTAACGGATGAAAGTGATCATTCAGCTGCCCACAAGCGCTGACACAGTCGGTGGAGATCCTGTGGCTCGGGTCCAGCTGGCAGGGACATGCATGTAGCGACACACTGTTCGCAGCTTCCAGTAGGGGGTTTTGAGGGCGGATTTTTTTGGAGGGGAGAGGCTCATTAGAAAAGGGCCTGGCGCCTATTAACCTAAGGCCCACAGTTGCTGTTAACACCACTAATCAGCTGAGCCAGCCCAAAGCGTTTCCTCTGGTTTTATCCTCCAATATCAAACAGATTTCCTCCTAAACATTAACTTTTTTTGTCAAACAGCAGTAAGCATCTAAATTATGAGGATTTACAGCTTGTATCCTTCACTTAAGCCTTGTGTTAATACACACACTCATTGGCCAGTTGACCCTGGCTGCAGGCGCGGCGTGTCGGGTCCGACCGCCAACGTTTGACATTGACTTTGCAGGGCTGAGGGCCAGAGGGGTGCTGGTGCTCCACACGGCCCCATTTTAGAGGGGTTTCTGTGGTCAGATGAATATTTAATGTGTCAGGGTGCACTTAGGAGAGAATGCCCTTGTTTTTCTCTCTATGATATCATAACCACAAAATAGAGCTGGGAGCCAATGCACACATGAGGCCTAAACAGCAGCACTCAATGTGCATCCAGAGCTGAAAATGGATGCTAAAGGTTGGAGATTTACTAGCCTCCTCTCGGCGTGGCGGTCGCATCATATGAAAGCATTATGGAAGTCTGCGAAGAACTAATAACAAGCTTGATATAAAAAGTTGGGTATTAACGATGTACTCAAAGGCTGCGTTCTGCAGAAATGGGTGTGCCGTTCCCAGCCTGGCTTTGTTTCTGGCGTGTGCGTCTTTATTTCCTGACTGCTCAAAGCATAACTCGACGTGCTCGCTCTTTTACCCCCTCACGCTGGAGGTGTAGCCGAGGTGTAAAGGGGTTTCTCATGAACTTCAACACAGTTCTTGAACAGAAACCCCCCTCCATCAGACCTGCTCAACACAGACAAGCCTTCGCTCATTGGATGATCACCCAATACTGTTTCCTTCCTTTTCCCTGCTCTGTTTTTTTTTTCTCAACTTCTTCTCTCCTGTTCGCTGCTGAAATAAAGAAACATATGTTCCCATCCAGGGGGAGACACATTAAACACAAGCTCTTTTTAGGAAAGGGCCTCATGCTTTTTCAGGGGCAAAGTGAAACTCTATCTGAGCAGCAAAGGGCTGTACGTGCTTTGGCCCTGAACCAAGTCTGCACCCAATATATTTGAAGTGTAAATATTTGTATTCAACATATAAATGGACTTGATAGACTGCTGATAACAGACTACAATCAATGTGGATTGTATGTGTCATAGTTAGTGCAGAAAACTATGTCTGGACTGTATGTGTGCAACTCACAGAAAGGTCTGTGCAGGAGGTATTTTGGAGGTTTCTTTTCCGTCATCGACGCATCTTTAATCTAAAATGCGTGAGAGTAGAAGAAAGCCCTTCTTGATGTGTGCTGAAAGCTTCAAAACACATCCTTATCTGGCTTCTGAAACCCGGCAGCGCGATGTGGAGCGGCAGTTGAACAGATGCAGCGGGGAGGCCTGCTCGCCTGACAGCAAACTTCCGTTTGCCCTCAACAGACACCGAGGACGTTTCAACATCTGTTGAGCAAAGTCTTATACACCTGTCTTCCTCTTCCTCCTCTAGCCGAGCCGAACCTCCCGCGTTCTCGTTCCCACAGCACTTCTTTCCGCCACCCGCTGCCAAACTTCCCCTTTCACTCTGCTGCAGGCAGAAGCTCAAACAGCATCTTCGGAGGCGCTGCGTTCGGCTCTCCAAGGCCACCAATCACACCATTGGGTATTTACGGTGGGGCAAATCAGAGTTCTTGTTTTGAGGCTGACCCTGAGGGATGTGGGTTTTACCCTTGGCTGGAGATTGTGGCTGTCTCGTCTGAGCCTAAACGAGTCGATGCTAGCCGCATGCAGACATTGCACTTTTTTTATCCATTTGCATAACATGCTTGTAACACTTTCAGTTTGAATGCATTAGGGTTTACCAATCACGAACACCCTGTTTGAGTCTTGAGGGACGGTGAGTCTATCTGAATTTGGGGGGCAACAGTATTTAGGCTTTCTAGACGCTTTTATCTATCATTCACCCTCTTTGGCCTCAGCTGGGGGGTCGTCTGGTCCCTCCAGCAGATGCATCAGCCTCTCTCTGGGGACATCAGCAGTGTGAAAAATCCCCCTCGCAAGGCCTGAAAACAAGCCGTTCACAGCGGAAGTTGCTACATGAGACTGTTTGAGCAAAGAGCGCAGCCTTCCTTCTCTGATAAGGGACAAGGCACTTTGCAAATTTCCGCGTGTTTTTGTGTGCGGGACAGAAGCACACAAGGACAGCCCTGCGAGCGAGGCAAGTCGAGGCAAAGCAGAAGAGGGGGTACCGAAAGACAGCACCCGGATTCTCTACTATAAAGGTCCACGAGCGTGTTGAAACCAATCGGCCCTCTTTTGTGTGGCTGCTCTCGATGCGAGCAACTGTCTTTTACAGAGGGAGGGGTGTTTTGGGGGCTGATAAAAGAGGGGCTGTTTTTCAGGCTGCAAACTTTTGCCGATTTCCCAGCACTCAGGCTTTGGCCTTGTTGGTGATTGAGCGTGTTACTCCAGCAGTGAAGGAGGTTTGTGCGTCTCAGCAGTGAGGTGATGTTTGTGTGTGCTTGTAGAGCTGTGAAAAAGAACATCAATGCAATACCAGCAGATGTGTCAAACGTCTTCACACCTCCATGCACGCAAGCGGACGCATTAAAGTGCAACAATTGAGCTTCTTGACCTGAAACACAACAGTTCAACAGAATAAAAATTCCAGGTGATTCGAATGTGTGAAGTTTCCGTTGTGCGAGAAAACACTTTTTACATGAACTTCTCAAAGGTACGAGGACGGATCTGAACGAGGACTGATATCCTCTTGTGATAAATCCTCCGTGTTTACTTGGAGGATTACAACCTTCCCCGCTCCTGGAAGCGAGAAGGACCGACCTTGCTACACCTATTATTTGATTTCTCTTCCTAACCATTGAGGCTAGAAGAAATAAATATCCAAACCGCAGGGTGGTGGTGGTACACGCTGTATTTTCCAGTAACCAGCGGTTCCCTTTTACCACAACCCCCCTCCTTCTGTCCACCTCTGCATCCCATCACAGAAAACGACTCATTGTCCAAAAATAGAATATCCCTTCTGTCACAGGCCATTCATTTTTTTTTCTAAATAAAGATCAAAACTTTTTATTGAATTACAGCTGAAAGGTTGTAATGGCTCCCTGCTGCGTGAGTCAGAGTAAACAAGCGCACACAGAGTGGGCATTGGACTTCCCTTCATAGGTGAGTAAACAGGAAAGACGTTTGGCCGGCGGGTTTAGCGCGTGTAGGTGGAGGAAAGGAGGAGGACACGGAGCAGAGGCCGACTCTCCTCGGATTCTTCGGGAGCGTTGACTGAATGAATCAAACGCTCTGTTTGAGGTCGCTGTAAATAATCCGGTGATTTCTAATGTGACGTCAACAAACATGTTGCTGATTTTTTCTTTCTTTTTTTGGGGGTCTGATAGTCATCAGCTGACATTTTGATCCTTCTAAATGTCAGTTCAATAATGTAGCTGTTTTTTTCTAAATTACAATAGGTTAAAAAAAATCTGAATGAGTTTTTGCTTTAAGGCTGAAAAGGCCTCAAAACCTCTAGATGTGGTTGAGGTGGCAACAGTGGTCAGAGAGCTTCCATCTCCCACGAACCAAAAAAAAAAAAACAAAAACAAACAAAACCCTCATATTTCAGGTGCCTTTATCTATGCCTTGTCACGCCTTGATGAATCTGACAGCAGCAGGCCTGCAGTCATCCGAATCCAACAAAAAAACCCCCATCGCTGCATAATTAAGAGCACCCAAATATCCTGGAGGACTTGTTCTCCATCCATCACAAGCCTCAGACCTCAGAATGTGGTAAGGATTTTGTCGCAACACAAAACTATTCCATTTGCAACGCCGCATTCCAGCGGGTTTATCAGTTGACCAATATTTGCTCTTCTTTTAATCACTGAGGCTGTGTGTGATCCGTCTGCAGTGACCTCGGGCGAGAACTGATGCCACAGAAAAAAAAAAACCCACTTCTTTGAAGGCGACATTAAATCCGCTCTTTATCTGTTCTCATCTGTCTCCGAGAGGGCTGACTGTCTTCACAGCCAAATCATAAATTAGGTGGTCATGAGGCCGCCATGTCTCCGGGTCATGGATAGAGGAGTCAGGAAAACACCCGAGAGTTGCTCAGCATGCTGCAGCTCTCCCCTCCCGTGGCACCTCCACCTGTAAGGCCTCTCTTTCAAAGACACCCATCTCCATTTTCAAACATCAAAGCTCTCCTTTGAGAGAGCAATTCGCACTGAGGGCGAGCCTTTCATGTGATTTCTGTGCCGCATGGGCGTGACTCAATGAGGCCGATTAAAAAAGCGATGCACCTGGCAGGTGCACAGCCTGCGCACCCGCACACGCAAATGCAACAACATGCATGCTACCTCTTTTGTTGACTTTGCAGAGAGACTGCAATATCACAAGAGAAATAACACAGCAAATGGCATTGTTTGTCTATTTGCATACTTTGTACAGTCTGTGTGCCAAATGCAAATAGAATCAACCTGCCAACACGAACCTGCCCCCCACCCTCACCCTGACCCCCCCTCCCATCCCTGCCCTTTTCTTACTGCTGGAGCTGCCTGCACACACCCAGCCGAGTAAATACAGGGAACAAAACATCACTTTGCCCCTGCAGTTTTGGTGGATTTGTGGCCTTTTGAGCGGTGAAGTGCATCACCTCCATCTGTGCATGCAGCTTACATACTGATATAGCGTTAGTTGTGATGATCTTACAGTATTTAAGAAAAAGAATATATGATTTTAGCAGTTTTAAGTTGATATCAAATGGAAGGGGAGCTCAAAAGGTGCATTACATGAGTTAATTCTGCTTTATTATCAAGATACATCATTAATAAAATACAAATAAACACTTCTAAAAGATGTTATCTAAAAGAAATCTCATAGTGTTTTCCATTTCTCATCTGTTTTGTATGCAAATGTTGTTTGTGTTTCTTTTCTGTGGGGGTGTTTTATTCAAACGCTTTCCTCACTGTTTCAATGAAATTCTATTTTACGCATTAGCATGCCTCTGCATCCATGCAAACTACAATCACTGAGGATCTCTTGGCTGCAGGCCCACATTCGCGCTCCTGCGGGGATTCATTTCAGGTGGAGAGGCTTAGAAAAAAATATATGGCGTCTCCTTTTTGCGCCGCGCAGAAAATAGTGACAGCTGATGTCATGTTTTAAGTGGGGGCTTTTAAGAGGAGCAGCAGAAATAGAGGAGGGTGGATTTACTGGTGTGCGTAATTCATCCAAAAAGGAGACCTCTAAATTGCCTTTAAAAATGCGCAAAAATGAGCACAGATCTGTCAGTTTCCAGCTTCAGCAGCAGAAGTTTGATAATAAAATTTGGAGGGGTGGTGCTGATGGAGGGGAAAGAGGGGGAGGGGGGTTAGTATGACGAGTGCCGGATGTATAATGAGGAAATCTGCGACAAGGGAGACAAAAATACTCAGCTGAACGCGCTTTCAGTTTTGGAGCTGTGCATTTACATCGATTAATGTGACTGTAAGTCACGTATGTGTGGAAATAAAAAAAAACCTGTATATCTGCATGCGCAACTGTCGCTTTTATGTTGCCACTGTTGCAGTCTTGTCCGTCAGAGACTCTTGTCTGGATTGGCAAACATTAATACCCCCATCACTACCCCCCCACGTGGGCTGGCAGCCAGGCAGACGCAGGCCTCTGCGCAGTAAAGCCCGAGCGGGCCTGCAGACAGGTGTGCGCAGCGCCAGCCAAGAGCGGCTTCAGGCTGTCTGCGCGACCCACACTGAGAGGCATTGTCAAAGCAACAAGGATGAAAGCGCTTCGCAGACATATAACTGTCTCCGACGATGAGACTCATCATAAAAAAATGCTGATAGTTTTATGTGCTGGCAGTGCTTTTGCTCAATCCGCGCGGTGCCTTGTGGTTAAAGAAGAATCTGATTATTTTTATGGTGCTAATAATGACTGAATACTTTGTGTGTGTGTGTTCCCCTTCTTGTGCGCCTGTGCCGGGACATGACTGATATTACACTCGCAGAATGCGCTTCTTGTTTAAATATGAGAGCTTCTTTATGTCGTCTCGTGTGATTTCTATTTACAAAGGAGCGCTAGAGCGCACTAAAACGGGCGGAAATGTCGTGTCTGCATCTGAAAGCTCCACATAATTCAATAAAATGAAGAAAAAAAATAGTCTTGTTTGTGTTCATGAATGGATTTGATGTTTACATTATTTATGTTGTTTGCGTGAGATCGAGTTTGGGGATTTCTTTTGGCCTAAAATATTTTGCCCTGTTATAAAAGTGTCCATTTTTAGCAAAAAGCGACACTGAGTGCATGCAGAAATAATGAAAAATTCAAAGCAAGACGCACAGGAAGGCACCAACATGTCCCCAGACCGGATAAAAAATGTGTCAGGAGGGGCACTGTGCGTAAAACTCTAGATGTGCCAAAAGGTGAACAACAACATCATAAACATCATAAAGTCTATTTTTCATATTTTTCCTGCTAAAACTTTATATAAAGGCGCGCGCGCTCTGACACGCGACCTTATTATTATCCAACTACTGCTCCATCTTTTTTTTTACTTCTCCAAATAGCATTCAGCTTTGTGGGGGTGTGATCCCATTCCCTCTGCAGTATATCCCCTCTCATGTGTCTGTTCCATCCCAAAAAAGCCTTACACCCCCCCCCCCCNTTCCATCCTTATAGACTTGTAGCCACAACAACTGACTCATGCGCACCGCAAAAGCAAACCGCACAAACGCAGCTGCGTCTGCGCACATGGCGCTGAATAGCAGCACAGGGTCCGGCGGTTCAGTCAGCTAGCCACTTATGTGGTCAGGCAGAGGAGCAGCAGCGGAGGTGTGAGGAGGAGGAGGAGGAGAAGGAGGAAGAGGGCTGAGCCACCTGCGGCTTGCAAACTCACTCAACTCTTCTTAGTGGTCTTGGGTTATGCCTTAATAAGCTTTACAGTTTCCTGTGAGAGGGCCTTTCCCTGCTCCTCTACTGCGCGCGCTCACACACACGCACGCGCGCACGCTGGTGAGAATAATGAAGAATAACCGGTACAACCTACATCTGAGCCAAACTTCATCCTCATCTCCAAATCTTCACCCCCACACACAGACGAATCTCCTGAAATTTTGATTTTTTTTCCCTCTCCTGAACATGTGACCGTGTGAACAATTTTTACCGTGCACGCCCACACGCGCGCGGATGCTTCAATTATCACTTGCTGAATGACTCATGCGGTTCGCTTAGCACGCACGCACGCCTTCAGAGCATCACCACATGCAGCAACTGCCATCGGTGTGTGTGCACTCACTGCGCGGTTCCCGCGGTCCGTCCACGGTGACCTTGATGGCTCGGTGGTAGGTGGCCACCTGCGGCGGTCCGGTGAAGACGGTGATGGTCAGGGTGAAGCTCTTTCCTGCAGAGCGACAAAATCCCCCCAAAAAATGATCAGGGGGGGTTCACATTTCCCCTCTAAGACAAACTCACTTTCCGTCCACAAAACCTCAAATTTAGCCCTATAAAAATATAAAATAAGGACAGCATTGCAGTGGGCATGATTTTGATTATTGAGACAATGCATTCCAGACGGCCCTGATGAGCTGACAGCAGCGGTTTGCTGCTGAACTCCATCTGCATCAGAGCAGAGGCAGAAAGACGCGTCCCAACTCCCGGAGAAAAGCATCTTTTGTTCAGATTGCGTGCGATTAAAAAAAGAATAAAAACTCTTTACATAAACAAAAAATATAAATCCTAAAAGAAAGGAACAATTGAGGCTATTTTCCTTTCAGAAAATCACAGGTCATTTGACATTTTAGGCCATAAAAGCAGAATGGGCTGCTTGGAAAATGATAGAAAAGCCTTCTTAAGTCGATGAACAATCGTGCTTTGAAAGTATATTTAGGTCAGTGAAATGTGTTATTTATGCCGCAGCATTGAGAGGTTTTGCTTTACTCGATTCAGGAGAAAATGCCAGTCAGCAGGCCTGGGTTTCAAACCGCAGCATCCTGCAAACAGGCCCAGCGATGTGCTCGTCTGCATCGCTGATGGCAATCGAACACCATATGATAAACACTAGGATCTATCATTTAAAACAAATAACAATGCCTTATTGTCCGATTAGTCCAGCGCGTAAATTGTTCTGATGCGTCTTTACGCGCGCCCTCAGACCTGGATAATTACATGGCCCGTTGGATTTAAGAAATTATAGGGGAACGTTTGCGTGACGCAGACTTTTTTGATGACACCCACAAAAGTGTCACCTGGTCTTAAGTGAAAAAATGACCTGCACTCTGTGGGCAAACAGAAAATCAGCAAACCATTTATTTATGTATTATTATTTTTGAGGTTATGGGACCGATTTGTAAAACTAGACGTGTTTTATTTGCACTCAAAAAAGTAAACAATAAATATATATGAGATAACCTCGGTGGTTTGGCTCACCTCGTCCGCTCCTGCCCACAAAGCGCAGGTCGTTGAAGCGGGCCACCTGGTTCTTCATCACGGCAGAGGCGTTCCTCAGTTCGGCTGAGTAGTTCTCGTCGTTTCCGGCCATGACGGTCACCAGGGTGCCGTCGGGAACGTCACCGAGGGCCACCACCTGCGCGCGCGAGACAGAGCGGACGGTCATTCCACCAAACCAACACAGTGCGCTTGAAAACCGCATCCCAGTGATCAGGCCGAACATCTCTGCACCGCAGAGGTCAGCGGTCAACAAGTTGTGGCCCAAAAATGTCTGTTGTTAACACGCAGTTTGTTAATTTAGGGAGTGTTTTGTTACAGTAAGACATAAACAACCCATAAATATTTATGACACTTTAAATTTTGAAAGTTAAAATAGTTAGAAAATGATATCAAGCACGTATTTAGTCATATTCTCATCATTTCCTTTCGTGCGTAAAACGCTTGAGCTGCATTATTTTGAAGCTTTGAATTCTCCAAACGCGTCGATAAATTAAAACATCCTGCATCTAAAAAATAATAAAATCTCAAATATTTAAAATTCTGTCTGTGATGGATTCATGTTTCTATTGTTTGCTGCTAGAAAATAATTTTAACTTAAATGAAATCATGCATTTTGAGATGAGTTTTACCTTGAAAGCCACTGGCAGCGTCTTGTTGCATCGCCAGTGAGACGGCAGCACAGAGCACAGGAAGTTGGGGCTGTCGGTCCGGACCAGCTCCCCTGCGTGGTCCGCCAGGACGTCCACCACGTTCCTGTTGTCCGGTCTTGACCTGAGCGGCCCCGTGGTGGCCATGGCCCCGTTGCTGTCTCCAATCTTGCTGCAGGGGAAGGACGTTGAGGGCGGTGTGAACCGTCTGGTTGTGGGCGGCTCTACGGGAATATGCATCACAACAGCTTGGGTCAGTGCCACCTGACTGGGTCGTGGAGAGCAGAACTCTCAGTGAGGAAAAGCAGTTTTTTGGGGGGGTCTCTTTTAGTCCTCCAGACGCTGCGGGTGTGAGCTGCCCGCCGCGTGAGCGCAGAGGATGGAGGCGCAGAGTGGAGGAAGAAAAAAAGTCTCACTGCTTTAACAGAAACGACGAGCTCCAACGACGTGAGACCAGAGCATGACGCGCCAGACTGAATTATCTTTGTCTCTACAAGCCAAAAACGCGTCTGCAGAACCTGACCTATCCAGTCTAGAGTCTTTCAGCACAAAATGCTTCAGCTTTCACCTGAACCAGTCAAGCAATGGCAGCTTATTTACTGGCGACGAGTGATAATGTCGGGGAAGCAGGTACTCCAAAAAGTTCAAACTGCAGTCTCAGATTAACTTTTACGACTGGATTCTTTTAAAAAAATGAAATACGAGCCTTCAAGTCGTTAAAAAAACAACTAAAAGTTTTCTTCAACTCTTTGTCCGTTGTTCGTGCGTAAAAGTTCTTGAAGTCTAATCCCGGCTGGATCTTCCTCCCGAAAACAAATAAACTCTGGGACAAAACAGTCGCTTCCAGTTGGGTTTCCTTCAGCAGTTATCCTTTAGGCACAGGACGGAGCCGCGCGAAGCCTGAGCAGACTGCCGCGAGATTATTTCACCCCACTCCTTTCAGCGTTTAGTGGTTGGGAGTGTGGAGAGGATTTCCACCAATGAAGCTGCTGGGTTGGGCTTTTACGCACCAATCAGCGCATGCTCGCTTGTCCCGCAGCGGAGCTCTGTTGTCACAAACCAGTTTAATTATTGATACATATCTGACACTTTCTCTCCACGCGCGTTTTTGTGCATTAAAATGACTTTTAATATATTCTTTAAAAAAACAGAAAGTGAAAATATTGTTTTAGCGCAGCTTGAAAATTGAAATAAATAAATAAAATATACTTTATTTGGTGCAATTACTGCTTTAGACTAGTTTTTTTTACAGATAAAAAAAATCAAAATTATATAACAAACTTCCAGACTCCACTTTAAATCACTCAACACCTCCCTGACAACATTTATGCAGTTAAACTATTTTAATTTACCTACAAAGAAGCTCCAGAACACTCGGTTCTGCGGTTAAATATCATCTGATAAGCCGTTTTATTAAGACGCTCCGTAACTTATTTCCATGTAAACAAAAGAAAATCATAAAAAATGAAATTAGAATCTTTGATCTTTATCTCATTAATGAACTGCTCCGAAATAAACTCGACAATTAAAGCAAACAGACATAAATAGTCCAATTACGCATCAACAAAAACGAACTCGTATGCGCCACAGGCTGAATTCATTATTGAAAAAGTTGCATCCAGTGACGGCACACCCAGCCATCCTGCTTTTTGACACTAGTTGGCGCGTTTGCCTTTTCAATCGCTGCTGTCAGCTCCGGCTGTCAGACAGACGTTTCTCATCTGCGCAGAGGAAACCTTTGCTCTGGGCGCTCAGACAGGCGGAGTTTCATCTCCGACCTGACAGCAAGACGCTCAACGAACCACTCCGGTGATTGTTCTGGATGAGGAAGAAGCAAACGGATAGATGCTGAAAATACAAATACAATCTACGCTTTATTCAAGAATTTTATATTTATAGTGTGAAGTCTTCCAAACATAAAATAACCATAGAATGTACAGAATACTTTCAATATTTTTTTAAAAACTATTAAATAAAGATAATTGGTTTTGTTCTTTTTTTCGTCCCAAAAAAATAGCATTTTTAAACCTGAAAATATAAAAAAAAATATTAATTGAAATATCTACATTATGATTAAGTTCTGCTATTTGTTCTTAATATAATTACGAACAAATTATGTTCCTCTGTAGTTTTCCCATGTCGATTTAATTAGCTTTAATCAACCAGAATGTAATATATTTGACAAGATTTGTTCTTTTTATTTACATCATCACAATCAGGGGTGCGCATGCCTGTTGACAGAAGACTTTACGCGCACTTATGGAGCAAGGTGGCATCCACGCGCACTGACGCACCGATCACATCCGCAGCCTGGCACACAGACTCAGAAGGGGGTTTGAGTCTTCATGACAGTCAAACTGAGACCAGACTCATTTTTACCATATTCTCGTGGGAACTGTTGTTTTTGACCATGAGCCTCTGACACGGGATGCGCCGGTGCGTCACCACAACATGTGTGAGAAAATGTCCAAAACAACAAAAAGTCCACGTCAACGGAAATCAGAATTTGAACAAAAGATAGATTGAGTCAAATAGGACTTTTTTACATTTTAGGTAAAGTTTTTTTTTTTTTTTTTGCTTTTTACAAATTCTTTTTATGATTTTTAATTTTTTTATTGTGTTTTAACATAGTAACAACAAATAAAAAGACTCCCAGAGAGTGAAATATATATTTAAGCACACATTTACTACTAAAAATGAGGCAAAATAAAAACAAAAAGTATCAAAAAGCTAATTATTTCTAAATCTGGCAGCAAAACCTTCAATTTTATCACACATGTTGGTTTTTTCAGTCAATATTTTAATAAATCCCAAATACTGTCACAGCTAATAGTCACATCTCTTAGCTGTCATGTATCTTCAAGTTCAGCTGGTACAGGGACAATGCTCCTGATATTTTAGTCGTCCTCCTGCCTTAGTTCATTATTAAAACGTGACCACATGCACTAGCTATACCCCACTCAGCCGTAATGTTCGCTCCGGGCGCCTGTCACATTTAGACCTCTGCATTTCAACACACAGTTTCTACAGTTTCAGCCGCAAAGGCACAGAGGACAGAGCTCTGCCATGCCCCTGAACGCTTTTTAATGATCCGGCCAGGGCTGAGCCTGAAATCAAGACACGACTCCCTCGTGAAGGCCCCCACCAACCATATTGTTTTTACAAAAATATATCCCTCAGGTAACAGCCATGAGAACATGCTTCTCCTTCAGAGCTAAGTGGTGACTAAAAAGTTTGTTTTGATCTGAATTCTTTGTTTTTTCTGATATGAATCACAACCTACAATTATGACAGGAAAAAAAACTTTCAGTTTTAATGCAATGAACACATTAAAAACATAATTCTCCAATTTTTTGTAAACTTTTTGAAACATATCTTCACTTAAGCCAAAGCCACTACCTGAGCTAATGAGTCAGGTATAAGATGAGTGCTGTTCCCATTAAGGAGAAAACCTTTGGGGTCTGTAAACGTATACCTGCTTCTAAAGGCCACCCACACAGCCCTCAGAGCATCCTAAAGTCCTGATGAAGACGAGGGGCAGCTTCTCTCTTTTAGACGCTCCTCTTTCTTGGATTTGATCTAATAGCCAGAGTAAACTCCCAGGTTATTTTCGGACAGCCTTCGGATGTGCAGCTATTCATTTGGAAAAGGGGGCGCCTTTAGAACCCGTTTGGGGTTCGGTGATGACATAAGACAAAGATTTCTATCTTTAGAGGAGCTGTGGCGGTCACACATTTCTGTACATTCACAAATTACAGGCCAGGCTCTGGCCCTCAACCCACCGAACGCATTCCTTCCGAAAAGTGTCTGCTCGGATTTCATCTGGGGGTTTCTGCTGGGTGGAAATGTGAGTGTTCTGAATGGACAACTCGAGTTTTATTCCTCTCGGATTAAATTAGCTCTACTTTGGGACTTGGGGTATTTTTTTGTATGAATGATGAATTCTGCGGCGGCTGTGGAACGCTGAGCTTGTTTACCCTTCCCTCCTCCTTTTTCCCTTTTTTGTTGAAATGCAGCTCGCTATGAAATTGACTTCTCCTGCTTGATATGACAGGAGTGTCTGTGATTAGACTTCCAAGCATGATGTAAGTCACCAAAACCGTTTGTGCCAGTCCCCTCAAAGCCAAATCATATTCTAGCGTCGGAGTGTTTATATACACAAGTATATGGAGAAACTTTTAAACAACAGTGAGTGGGTACAGACTGTTTGGGTTTCGGGCTCCTGCTGCTCTGATGGCTGATTCTTTCTCAAATTTTGATTACACAACGTGTCAGCACATCACAATCGGTGGTCATTTTTGTCCATTTTGATGTTCAGACAAGAAAATAGGAACCACATTGAGGATTTTTGATCATATAAATTTGTATGTTACTTTTTCTCCACCGAGGTCGTCTGTGTTAGTTTTAATGATGTCTGGTGCGCCTTTTGTGTACTCTGCTCGGCTTGTAATACTCTTGAACTTCTACTTTAAACTTTTCCACAGTGATTTGCCCCTCGCATGACTTTATGCTTTCAGTAACTCACGAGAGTGTCAGGCCCCAATTTGGGATCCCCGGAGCCGTCGAGAACATATTTTATTCCAGCGAAGATGAAGAGGACGGTGACGTTTCCAAACCCAGCACCTAATTATATGGAAGCATGATGAGCTGCGATGCAGCAGTTACCAGAGGAGACAATGAGCGCATTCATCCCATGCATCTTTAATGAGCTCCTTACATTTGATCAAAGGTGCAGAGAGGAGCTGAGGGCTTATTAAAGCTTCATGAATTAAGTGAGCAACCTAATGGTTGTTGCGGGACGACTCTGAATGTTACACCTTTTATTTTATTATTTCAGTCGGTTACAAATGGGATCCTTGAAGATTGTTTCAAACATAGAAAGCAATCAGTTCCTCTAATCCTCTGGAGCAAACAGTGAACATACTAAATTACATTCTTATATAGTTTTTAAATTAAAAAGTAGTTTAATTTTAACAGTAATATTCCTTAATCTCAGCAATAATCAAACTGCTAACAACATTTGCAAAATATTTCCAATCTTGTTAGCCTTTGCTAAAGTCATTATGCTTTCTATTATTAACTTTTTGTTGACATATAAGTTTAAAAATACTCAAAATAGCCAAAAAAGTGTAGAAATAAGTACACATTAATACAAGAAAAATACTTTTAAATCCTTTGAATCATTACATGACCTTTAACCTTTTACCATACTACACTCACAATTATCTATCTGGTTTTGTTAAATCGAAAGGTGAGATTCTAATAACTTTCAAGCAATCAGTTTAACTCTTTTTGACAAATTTACTTTAGAGAAAAAGGCAAAAACTTTGCAAATAAAAAAAAGTTATTTAGTTATTTGACACAGGATGTATCTTATTTTGAAAGGAACTTGAATGTGCTGCAGTCTAAAGTAAAATAGATTGAAATTGTCATAGACATATATAGCACTGTTATAATTCTATTATTAATGCATAAACATGTTAAAGTAACATTTAATAAATAAATATCCTAAGTTTGAAATCATCTCTGTACATTACTATTGTTTGTCTTCTTTAATTCAAATGTTTGGTTTGATTGATTGAAATAAAACATTTCCAAATCAACAACAGCCCTTTAAGCATGGACTCGCTTAATTTACATTCATTTAACCCTAAAACACTTTCGATATAAAAAGTTACACCATCATTTTTGCCGGGTAATTTTTACTCAATAAAATATACCCAATAAAAAAGTATTTCTCATAAGAAATAAATAAGAATATAACAACACGTGATAAATTACAGTAGTTATCTTTTATTTTCAACTGTAGTTTATGTAACAAAATTAAAATTAGAAACAGGAATATCCTAAAACATGCTCAAAAATGACTGAAAAATCAAGAATTTGAGAAGAAAAAAATTCTTAATAAAAAGATATTGGAGACTTGGTCTTTGGTTCACCCATTTCTGGGACATGTGAGACTTTATCCAGGGACCCATGAAAAATGCAACTTATTTAAGATCTTGTAAATACTTTTGCTCGGTTGAAATTAACCCGGCGATAATGCTCTAGGGTTAAAAATCTCACAGTGGGATGTTTATTTTCTTAATTTCTTATGTACTGTTTAGTATTTTTGTAAACTGTTGAACACGGGGGTGGAGTAATCATGATTTGACTTTTTAAGGGAAAAAGAGATTCAATCCAAATCATCGTGAGAGCAGACACCACACCTACAAAACTGAGAAAGAAAAAACTACAACAGCAAATGACATTTAAATCTGTATACATAAAAATCCAAAGAGATCAAGACACTGGATGACTGAGATGTATTAGTCTAAACATAAAAATAAACATACTCTATAGACAAAGGGACTCTTGTTTGTTCTTATCGTCTATCTGGCACATATTCAGGATTCAATCTGATGTTTCCCTCCAGAAGTGAAGATGATTTTCTTAAAAACTCCCGTACTCTGAAGGTTTCTACCCAAATTCAGCGCTTGCTGGATTTGCATTGTCTGCAGACAGACGTCCTCACTCATCCTCAGTGTGAGTCATCCTCTTATAACGCTGTTATGCAAGTCTGACCCCGGCACGTTCACACAGACCAGACTTACTTGATCAGTTTACAAAAAAACACACCTCTGTCATTTAACCGCCGTCACACAAAGATATTAATGTCTTCATTGCCTTTAGCTGAATGTCTGCTCAGCCATTCATTGATGTTTTGTATTTTTTTGCCAAATGCTTTGACTTTTAAGTCTTTTTCAAGTTAAAAGCTACAAACGGACTCGTGTGAATCCCTGGAGCTCGAATGTGGTCAGAACCCCTTTTCCTCCTTTTCATCCCTGTTTAGCGGCACGCCCCGCACCCAAAGAAACCAGAAGATGAGGGTTAGGGGGACGCCGTAAACCTCAGTGTCATGGTCATTCCGCCCTCACATCATCCGTCGGGTACACTTCTCCGACGATGACAGTCAGCAGCGTGTGATGTGGTTCCTGGGCCTGTTTATTCTTTGGAAACCCACTAAAAGTAGAAACTGGATGGTAAACTCACCAAAAAGCCCCACTGCTATAATAGGAGCTTTTTGGGGTTGAATTTTGATCTGGTGGGTTTGTGAATAGGGCCCTGCCTTGCTGCAGGGCACCATTCCTGGGACGTATTGTTTAGCGTGATCTGAAGGAAGCGTTTTAATATTTGCAGTGATTTGTATCCTAGAACAAAACATATAGTCCAAAATTAATAGAACGTGTGGCATTTTGGCTTTCCATGAGGACATCGGTGTACACTTCTGGAAATGTTGACGATGACGGACAAAAGACTGAGAAATGTACCAGCGCTCTGATTTTGTTCATGTTACTGAAGGACAGATTGATTCTTTTTTTCTTCCTTTATTTACCCCCGAAAGTCAGAATGTCCTTTAAATCTAAATGAGTCCCATAAATACGTCAACTCTCCCATTTTTTGTGGTTTTTAGTGCGAGCTATAATCATTTCTCATCTTTCTTTGTCTCCGACTGTGTGTATCGGCACACATACACAAATCCACGCACACAAATGGCAGTGTTTCTCCTTTTCTGGCTGGAGCATCTGATGCAAGGAAGGCAATCTGTAATCTGTAGTAATTGCATGTTGCAGAAAAACATTTTTCCGCTGTGGTAATCGCTGCAATATGTGCAGTTGCGTTGCCAAAGTAACAGCACCCCCACCCCTCGCAGACACACAACTCCGCACATGCTCAGACGTCCGCTGCAGGAGGCGTCCCGCTGAAAATCGTCTCCTCGCCCCAGTATGGGACGGATTCTGGGAGCTGCAGCTTAACTTCACATGGCGGCACCTGCGATGCTGCTGAGCTGAATTCACCTTCTGCAAAAAGATTTACAGTTCCTGTCGGTGACAGTTTAACTGCCATGCAGTGCCGGTGCCAAAGGCCTGCCAGCTGCCACACACAGATCAGAAGTCGAATCTTTCATTAATTCACCTCTTTTTGATTCTGTTTAACTGCAGTCACCCAGCAGGTGAGGATATTCAGCCTCCTATTGTCAGAGCTGTTACTGCAGATTGCAACAAATAAAAGTGGAACTTTACTCAAACCAATCATGATCAAATCTTCATTTTTTATCTGCTGTTTCATCACTTTCACACCAGAACTATGCCACTTCGCTGGAGGCTGGGCGAGATAAACAACACATGACGAAGAGTTTTTCCCACCTTTCCACCTGCCAAACAACCTCTTTCGCTTTCTGTAATTGCGCCTCAACAGCGAAATCATTACTCACTGCACCATCACCCCCTGTGCCCAGCGTTGCTCCAAAATATGTCAGCCCACTTAGGCTGTGTAACCACACACACCTACTAAAAGGGCAAGTTATGCGCAGACATTTATAGATGCACAGCAGACACAGAGATTGCAACCAGACTCTGTGCAAAACCCTTTTCCTCCCTGCGACTGCTGAAGTCATCCAAGCTCGCGGCAGCTGAACTTCCCCGCGTCTCTAATGGAGCTTCTGTCAGATCAAACAGCTTCCACTGACGGGGAGAGGAGACAGGACGCAGAGCTGGAAGCCGTTCAGTCTGACAGCTCCAACACGTTTGACTGGCAACACAGCCTGCGTCTCCTCTTCCATGGCTTCAGATCCCACGCAAATATAGTAGCGCCAGAGACAGAGGAGAGAAGGGGGGGTGAGGAAGGGGTTAGGCAGCAGACTCTGTCAACTCAGAAAATAAGTTGTGAAGTGTCCCTCTTACATAAACTCAAAGCTCCATAGCTTAGTTTTCACTCAAAGTAGAATCGCATGTGAGACGAGTATTAGGAAGTGTGCATGGCTTCCAGCAACCACCAGGACATTATAGCCAAGGCTGTAAACCGCAGTTTCACAGCAGACAATGGCTCTTTGTGCGTGCTGTGTGGCTGTCCCCACTTGATGGGAGGCCCAAATCTTTTAAAACTTGTATTTAATTGAAACTGATTAAGAGGATGTGTCCCCTTTTAAAATCTGGTTAATTAGTGGGAGCCATGTCAGTGGGGTAAGCAGGCCAGCCTGCCCTCGTTTAGCCTCATGACAGGCGAGATGTTTGATGTGGTCGCTCATGGAATGCTGTTGTTCATTCCTTTTTGCAACAAAAGCCACATGGTTTTGCTTTTTCAGACTATTCCGTGTTACTTTGAACTGCAAAGGAAAACGTAGAGGTATGTGACATATGACATGAATGGTGTGAATGTGAATCCGGCAGGAGACGAGTGGAAACGGCCAACGGCTAACCTTCAGATTCACAAGCAACTCAATGAGGAAATATTGACGCCTGTTCGTCACCGTTTTGTCTCTTTTATAGTCTCTCAACTTGATGACACTTCAAACTCAATCTAGTAGCTCCATGCTAGTTTCTATGTCTTCCTTATTCACATGAAAAGTGTCTATAAAATCTGTTACATTAAAAATTGCATTTAAAATGGAATTTCTGAGTATTTCTTTATTAAAATCATTAAGAGTGTAGGTTAATAAAATCGATTAATTGATCTAAATCGACTTAAGCTTAATAGATCAATAACTGACCCTTAAAAGTAGAAATCGATCTAATGCATAAAGCTAAAGTCCGCTAGCTTGATGCTAAGGTATAATGGGATTTTCCATAGGAAGGCTAATGCTAACCCTTGGTTGACCTAAACATACATTGCTGACTAAATGAAAATATTTATAAACTCACAATTATTTGTTCAAAAATCTTTTAGGGCAATATTTTTTAAAGTAACCATTTGTGGTCTAAAACACTGTTTTTGCTCATACTTTCTTCTTCTTCTGGAATAAGGCTATAGTGTGATCGCCACCTAGTGGCCAAACTGAAACACCCTCCAGGAGAGGCAGAACAATTGTTGGAGCTTCTCCATTTGAGAATCCATGTAACACTGTATGATATTAACAATCTCATTATTATTTTACTAATACATTTTACAGTATGTGAATGTATCAGATTAATGTGAATATCTTCAAAACATATATAGATTATTAATGTATTTCTAAACAAATGTGTCTAAATTGAATTTAACTGAACTGAATTGAGAGGATCGAAAGAATCAAAAAATCTAAATCGAATCGAATCAATTCTGGAAATTATTGGTGATACCCAGCCCTATAAGAGTGACAGACAAGCCACAAGCTACCTGTACCGCTAAATTCCAATGCACTCACTTGTAGATGACCGTTGTTTACCTCATCCCAGCTGGCTCAATACCGTACGGCGGGATAGCTCCAATATTGCTCGCCATTTTTGGTTTATCGGTAATGTTAGGTTGGGTTTGTGAGGGGCTGTAAACTAGTGGGAGAGTGTATAAACAGAATACGGGAAGTGGGCTGGTATACTCTCCTCCAACAGGCCCACCCAAAACTTTGAGGTGAATTTTTAATAAATTCCTGCAGAAACTGTCCTAAAAAAAGAAAAAAAAAAAAAAAGAAAAAAAAGCTTAATCACTTTTAGATTCCATCAAGAGATGATTGGAGTGGGACTTTGATAACATAAGTCCTCTTCATGTTTGATTCCAGGATTCAGCAAAGCCACAAAGGGGCTGAAGCGTCTCTGCATTCTAACTTCCATCAAGGATTTGTCTTAATTGTGATCCGAGAAAGCACTCATGCATCCTAAGTGATTGAATGTTTCCTTTCATCACCTCCATCACTAATCAGCAGTAGCTTTGCCCGGTGCTGTGTCCACGCAGACACGGCACGGCGGGATTTTTCCTCTCTTTAAACCAGAGCCCGAGGCGTTCATTGAGGCTCAGAGTCTAATCCCTTGATTGCTGTGTTTAGGCCGCGCACGTCGCTGCTCCACGTCAAGGCGGCCACAGCTAACGACGAGCTAATGACACGACGATGACAAGGAGCGTTTGTGGGCCCAATCAGAAAGCTAGAGTCTGGTTGGCTGGTGATTAGGTTAATCAAACTCCGTAGTAGCTGTAGTCGCGGCTCACTTTCTGCCTCCAATTTCATCACTGATTAAAGGAGAAAAGTTGTGTTCATGTCAGGGAGAAGTAAATATCTTTCTGCCAGAATTGCAACGTTAGCACGACCAGCTTTCAAACCACAGACAGTAAAGATCATTTATTTTTCTGACTTTCATCAAGCAGCAAAACTATGTTTTTTGTTTGTATTTATGATTTTCATTCGACTAAACAGAAAAAAAACATTTATCTTAAAACAACATATTTTTTTAAAAATCAAGCAATTTGAGGGATAAAACTAGCAATTTTTGCTGCGTAACCTTGTCAGTGATTTCACTGGACAACAGAAGACTGACTATTAAGATTAGGTAAGACAGCATTTAGACGGCAAACGTCACATTTGTCACCAAAGCATGTGCTGCTCCTCTCTGACTCAGCAGTGGTGAAAGTCAGACGGTTATTGGTGATGGCTGCACGCTAGAGAGGCTGCAGACTGACCGACCGTTCTGCAGACAGACTATGGAGAAGAAGCCGAGGGGCCACTTCTGCTGCACAGCTGAGGGGGAATCCCTGGCATGGTATTTCCTACACGGAGCTAATACAGAAGTAAGAAAGGTTTACTTTAGGGCAAAACCTCCTGGGAAAATAAAGCCTTCTGCTGCAGACTCATTGTGAAACACAAATTTGCATTTGTGAACTAAGTCGGTTTTGACAAAATTACCTTAATAGAAATGAGTTTCTGAAAGTTGTGATGCGAATTAGGAAAATTGCAAAAACAGGCTGCCTAGAAATAAGTCAAAAATTCTCACCCACTGGCAGATTTTAATTAAGTAAGAAAAAGAAATCTACCGATAGGGTAAGAAAAAAGGTATTACTAAGAACTCTTCTTAAACTCTCAAACTAAGATTATTTTGCAATTGAAAAACATCGCTATAATCTTCAAGGAGTCAGGAGTGCAAACTGGCCTACTATTTATATACCCTCGATCTACCAGCCGCCACTCGATATGATCAGCCATTCGCAACAATTTTGCGATTTCGTCAAGGGCAGCCAATGACCGATGTCAACTTTTAGAGTAAAATCATTGTCGCGAAATTTTTAACTTTTTCTTAAAACCTCCGTGGCCACTGTAGAAAAATGCAACTGCCAACTCCAGATTACAAATGCTGCCGCACGGTGACCTGCCGCTGCAGGGAGACTTGCATTCAGATCACCGCGCAGATGCAGTTTGGGATATGGGACCATCGCCTATAGCGGGGGTGAGCAAACTTTTTAAGTTACAAAAGGTTCTAAATCCTGATAAATGGTGAAGACCAGGAGCAAATACATAAACTGTTTTTTTTAATGCAACCTCATATGAGAAAGAAACAACAAGGAATCTGGACAAAAACATGCTAAAATCTGTGGTTTTTGCTCCTATTTTAGTGCCAACTGCAAAAATTGGTTGGGACAAAACACACTTAAAAAAACTCTGTATCTGTTGTATTGAAATGATGAGAAAAATGTCTGACTCGAAAAACATGTGTTTTAGAAAAACAACAAAAATAACTTTCTGCACCTAAACACAAGTCTGTTTGTTTGTGGTGCATCATCTAAAGTGAGACACCAGAATTACAGGAAAAAATAAAACATAAATGTGGATTTTCAAAAACCCAAGAGCTTACAAACGTTGGAAACGTTAGCTTAAATGAACCTTTATATGTTCTCTCTAAAGTCGTCATCACTTTCTACCAATCGACAGGTGGCTACAACCGCTCCATTCCACTTTTCAATGGACCTATAATCGATGGGGGCCCCAAGAGGTAGGGTCCGGTACTGATCAATGGGTCCATTTTACAATGGAATCGCTCAAAATACCCGACCTGACTGCTCAATGAAAACAAGGCTTAACATGATTTTTTTCTTGCAAGACAGAAAATAAAACACATTTTCTTGAAACAACAGTTTCTAAAGATTCAGTTTTTGCAGGGTGTGCACATTTATGATGCAAAACAACAAAAAATATCAACAGCAATATATCAAATATTAATCTGGTTTGCAGAAATAGTTTTAGGCTTTTCCCATCCATAGTGTCTCCCTTCAGCATCAAACTAATTCACCAATTATCTTAGTCACAAAATAACAACAGAATCTGCCAAAGAGAAAAGCACATTTAAGTGGGCCATTACTGAGGCAGTCATTTGGGCCCCCGGACTGCGTGTCGAAACAAAAACTAAAATCCTGTTTTTGAAGTGCTGCTCCTACTAAAAAAATCAATTCCTTGTGGTTAAAATTGTGTTTGAAAGCAGAGAAGAAGCAACCCCAAAACAAGTTTTATTGCGGCAGTGACAATTAACTGTATGTAAACAACTTTTGGAGAAAAAAAAAAAATCTGGGAACACAGAGGGAGATAGAGAATCAGACAACATCTTTTAGCCAGCAGCGCTCTCACATCCTATCATTATCTGCATATTTCCTCCTCCCTAATTACGTTTCTTACTTTATTGCTTATGGGAAGGAGGGAAGGCTATAAGTGTGTTTTGAGAATGATTAAAGTTACTTACAATTATTTGAAGATTCAGTCTTTTTTGTCTGTGAATAACACTGTTTGTTCTTTTGATGGTAACCTCACAGCCCCCAGAGTCTGCCAAATTTCCACACTTGATAAAGTAAAAGCCTCCTGCCTTCAATCTAACAGAAACGCCTGCCTCCCCATTTGTTTTTTGAACATGTGGGATCTCCATAAGTTTGACTCACTTCATGCGCCCGACCCATTCCTCTCCCATTAAAGCAATTTGTGGCTTAAAAGGCAACTGTAATGTCAAAAACAAAAGTGCTCAGCCGTCGAGGTTGTGCTTAGTCACAAGCTGTCTTTCTAACTGCAGCAGTGAGAGATGCTAAAATGATACAGGGAGGGGTCTAAACAAAAAGTGGATTCTTCCAAGTGGAGCTCAGGTCACAGCTCTCTAATTGCAGCTACTGAAACCTGTGATGAAACGTCCAACTGTTTACCTTATTTCCAGCCGTATAGAAAAACAACCCGGCGAGTTCGCTGCAGCAGAAAACTGTGGCACGAATGCATGTCAGTGGTGCATAAATTAGCCAACTTGTGTTTTATTCCTCAATTCCAAACTTGCCATGTAATGAGCTGCGGGGCTGGCCTGTGGTTGAAGGGCGTAGCTTCGAAACAAAAGCGAAGAATAAGAAGCTTTTTCTTTATTTAGTTGTGTGCTACACAGGATGAATGAGATCATGTACGTCCAGTCCTGTTGTGTGGATTCAGTCGTTTTCATGCGAGCTCTGATATGAAACATTATCTGCTCGTAAATGAAGCAAATTAAGCGTAAAGAAATGACTCATGGAAGTTGAAAACCCTCATCCGGCACGAGCTTTAAAAGTCAGAAATCAAGCTAAAGAGATTCTCGATCATTTCCACCCCGTTATCCAATTATGAGTGAGCTTAAAGTCCGTATTCCAGACATGCAGCCTCAATCTTCAGGGACCTATTTACTGAAGCCGGTCTAGACGTTGTAAATTCTTCTAACATGGCTCCATCCTTCCAGAAACTTTTCTTTCTACTAAATCGCATCAGCTATTTAATCTGCTTTTTATTTTTACCATTTATGTAAAAAATAACATTAAAAAGTATATTAAATCACTTATTTAATTATTTTCTTTGTATCCTAATTGCGTTCTTGTTTATCGATTGCACTATATTCTATCTAAAGTTACCTGTTAAAGGACTAACCCCTCGAAAACGAGATACTATCTCAAGGGGCACATCCTCACATTGTTTAGAAATATTAAATAATAAATATTTAATCATTTTTGTATTTTTTTTACATACTTTTACAGTCTCCTTGGACCATCTGATTAGTTTTTGACATGCTAATTTAGATGAATTGGGATTAAAATCCCACTTTAATCATAATCTGATCCATTGTAAAAGTGGTATGTTAACATTTTTTGTTTAAAGTCCCCCTCCAATGAAATTCCTGTTTTTTTTTAGTTTTTAACATGTCTGTGTGGCATTTTTCTTATGAAAGAGAACAAGTGTAATAAGAAATCATTTTGTTTTTGCATTTCCGAGTATTTCTACTTTTAAATCGCTGTCAATCAAACTGTCTTGGACAGACTCTGTTTGAAATAATGAGCCTTTTTTACGTCACAACAGCTCTGCTGCACATGCACTAAACCCTCATCATGCCCGACTAGCGTATCTAGTTCAGGTAAGAGAAGATGGTATCTTCCATTGACTGCAGTCAAATGAGCCGCCGTTCACATTTCTGTGGTCAAATCAGCATCACTGGATTTTTGTGTGAGTTTCATACAATACTTAAGGTAGCAGGACTGAGACCGCTGGAAAATCTCAGTGAGACTCCGCAGACCTTCTTGATGTGACCACAGAAATGTGAACGGCGGCTCATTTGACCGCAGTTGTAAAGGATTGTAGATCAATGAAAGTTCGGTCCATGAAGATCTTCACTTCCTCGTTTGAGCAAACATCCAGGTCAAAGCGATACAGCTGGACATTACCAATATTGCTTGACAGATCCCGCCTTAGTCAGATAGGGAGCTCCAGAAGCCACACCCCCTCAGAGGAGATTTTGGAAACAGATCAACATTAAAAATAGCTTTTTCAGACATTTAGGTTGCGGGATTTTGGTTAAAAACTTCATAATCACATTTAAAACAATACAGCGAACATTTTTTTAAAATAAAAAAAGTTGTCATAGAAGGACTTTAAGCGTCGCTAGCGATGCCTCAGGTATTAAAGGGTTAACTAAGATTATGTCCTTTAACAATGTTGTTTTCTAGGACATAGAAATTCGCCTTTGAGTTATCGGTGGAACTGTTAAGTGTGGAGAAAGCCCACCCCCCTTCCCATCATCCAGCTGTTTACGTGCTTGCCAGCTAGCTTACAGCTCTCACACCACCAAACTAACGCTATACATGCAGCAAAAATGGTGAGTAATATCGGTACAGATTTGTGGAAGATGCCAGCTCAGTCGAGGAAAATGAAGACGTTCATGGATCTATTTGTCTGCAAGTAGAAGCATCAGAATGGAGCAGGGAGCTTGTGGCTTGCCTTAATAACTTGAATGTCACACATACAAACTTTTTCCAACTGCATTTTTGCATCTGTTCTAGCTCCATCACAATAATTTGAATAAAAAAATGCTAAAAAATGCAATTTTAAGAATATAAGACCTCCATTTTGAGGAAAAGGCCACTATAACATGCTTAAAAAATACAATTTCTTTCTCTTTAAGACGTGAAAATCCTCTCTCTGAACGCAGCTTCATGTTGTTCTCCAGGAGAAAGGAGTTTAGCCTTTTCCAAACCACCTCTTATTAAGTTGGAGAAACCTTTATGAAATAAACTCGGTTTATCAGATTGGCTGTGAAGAGCCTGCGGTCTGCCTGTCGACCGCCAGAAAATTATATTTACAACTGCTCTTTAGCCTTGACCGGCGGCAGGTGTTTTGGGGCAAAAGTGTTTCAGTGAAAATGGAGGTTTAACATCAGTCGACCAAATAATCTACCTGGAAGCCATTACACCGGCTACCCCTCACTGAGCTCTCCATAAAGCTGTGTTGACAAATGGTGAAAAGCGGCGAAACCGACCGAAAAGTAAACAAAAAGCTAAAAAAAAAAATCCCTAATCAAGTGCAGGACCTCCATTCTGTCCAATACGCCTTTAGAGTTTTATAAATAGATATTGCACCCAGCAGGCTTTTCTGACTAACATCAGGTTCTTATTATTTGATTTCACTGAAGCTGCTGATTTCTGGTTGCAGATTTCAGGTTGCAGAACCAATAAAGACCTCACACCAAGCAGTGCATGGGCTTCAATCAACTCATAAATAATTGATAAATAAATACAATTATTTTTTAAACTCCCCTATAAAACCAGATTGCTTTGCAATGGTTAATCTACTCAGAAAAATGATTTTTGCATTTCCACACACTATTTGAGCACAGCTTTGGACGTTCTCCTCCCTAACGCTCGTAGAACAAACCAGACCACCTCCCACTACCCTCCAAAATAGCCGTTCTACAATTGTGGCGAGGCATGGCACATTTCTCACACACGAGTCCTCACTTCCATTCATGCAGCGCAATAAGCCAAACGTATAAAAACCATTCCCACCCTAATAAACCGAGGCTTTTTTCTCCCCCCTCTCCACCACAAAGGGAGCTGGCTCCCGAGAGCCTAACGCTAAAAAAGAAAAGAGGGAGAGAAAAAAAGGGACCAATGAATATGTTACAGTCGGAAGGAAACAGAGGTCCTTCCATGTGAAGGAAAGTTTGGGGAAAGAAACAGAGCCAACGTGTGACCAATCAGAGAGGCCTAAGTGCAGCTGTAAACATGAAAAACTGCTAAGTTTACCCAATTCTGCCTATTTGGAGAACATTATAAACTTTATTGATTTTATTTTTTTGTTTGTTTGCTCTGTATGGTGGCCCTGAAGTCCAAATCAAACCAAGAAATCACTCAGTGTGAAAAATATGTTAAAGATATCAATGAATTAATCATAAAAAAACATTACATGTAAGAAATTAAAAGCAAAAGTAACTTCCAGACATCAAAAGGAATTGCTAATAAATGAAATACAATTTGATGATGTTTGAGTTTTTTATGCAGTTGCTAGAGAAAATATTTGAACCCTTTGGGAGTACCTCAATTTGAAATGGACACATGATGTGTTTTTTTTTTCAATCTGAATCGCTTTAATCGCTTTAATCACAACAATTTATGTCTCCATGTTTTTATTAAACACAATGCTGTGTCCAGTTTATACAGAAAAAAACAAGTAATTTCAAAGGGTTCACATATTTTCTCCTGCAGCTGTATATATCTTCAAAGTTTGCATTAAAAGTTTTATGATTAGTATGGTGGATATCCAGAATCACTTCATGCCAAATAAGCTGCAATGACAGACAAGTGTCATCATCTAATCGACGATGTCCTATAATATCTACCTTTTCTAGTTTACTATTGTTTCTTTTTTTAATATTTAATTTTGATTCCCGTAAATGACTTTTGTTTTTGGAAATGTGATTTTTATTTTTTTCGTTTTGAATGGTAACTGAAAAAGATAGGTACTATGGGACATCGTTGATTGGATGATGGTGTTTATCCACAATTTCAGCCAAAAGTTATAATTTGACATGATACTGAATATACTCAGTATTAATTTAAAAACTTGTATTACAAAGAGAAACGTATATTAAAATTGTGTGGACACTGAAAACATTATTTTAAAAAATCTTGAAAGTCAAAAGTCAAACGTCATCATCCAATCAATGATGTCCTACTGTTCCAGTTTTTTATTGCGTTTAGTTTTTTGACATTTAATTTTGATTTCTGGAAATTACTTTTCTTTTTCGAAATGTTTCATTTTTATCTAATTAATTTTTTTAGGAATTGTGTTTTAGTTTTTTGGAATTTTGTATGATTTATAAAATGTAATGTTTGTTTTAATTATGTGTTTTATTTTTCTAATTGTGATTTATAATATATATTCTTTTTACCCTAGAGCACTATCACGGGGGGATTTTTACCTGAACAAAAATATGTACATGATTTTTAATATATTGCATTTTCTGAGTGTCATGGGTCCCATGTCCTAGGAATGGGTGGTCCAATGATAAAGTCTCCAGTATCATTATTTATTTATTTTTCAAGGATTTTTTTTCTTCTCAAATTCCTAATTTTTCAGTCATTTTTGAGCATGTTTTTAGGATCTTCCTATGTTTTTATTTTCCATTTTGTTACTTAAACCACAGTTAAAAATAAAAGAAAACGACTGATTTATCACGTGTTTTCATATTTTGGTACATTTTTTATAACAAATATTTGTATTTGGTATATTATATTGAGTAAAAATTAAGTAATGGTAAAAAAAAAGTTTTAAAAAGTGATGGTGTAACTTTTTATAGCTAAAGTATTCTAGGGTTATTATACTTTTTGCTGCCTTTTTTTCAGTTTAATTTTCACTTCAGGGCAATTGTAGCTCTAATCATATTTTAAATGTGTTTTAATGGAATTCTATCTTGTTGGTCTCTGTCTGATCTCCTGCTCAGCAGCCGTGCTGCTGTGTGAAGGGTTAGCAGGTGTAGCCTCATTGTGGTTTTTATCTGTGAAGTGCAACAGCTCTGAGAGTCTGCATCAGATTAACAGCTCCTCGGCGCTCAGCTCTGCAGGTCTGAGCGCTTTTGCAGCACTTTAACTGTCAGAACATTACAATTTCTCGTGCTTCAAGAGTTAGACAGCATGGAGAAAAAAACAGTGTCTGTTCCCTTTGTGACTTGTATGTTTCATGTGTGTGAGTGTGTGTGTCTCCCCGAGCTTCAGCAGAGGATTGAGGTTTCTGAGGTGAAGCGTTCTCTCGCTTCTCACGCGAAGTGCATCTGATGTTGCACATCACATGCTCAGATGTGTTCTCTGTCTGCGCCCAGAGATAGCCGAAAATATATGAAAAATACCAATATAACGCAGACAGGCTGATAGCACGTCTGCTGTGCTGATATTGAGATGGTGGCAAGGATTTTTTTCTTTTTTTTTTTTTTTTATCCTTTCAGCTTTAATACAACTGCATGACATGAATAAATAAAAAAAAGGAGTTGAAGATCAAAATTGTTCTCTGCAGTATTTCCTGACTTCTGAGGAGCACAACACAGTGTTTCCATGAGCTTCATGTCGTTTTGCATTACACTCAGCAGACATGTAGGAGTCCCTGCAACCGTTCCTCTTAATTTCAGTTTGATTTCAGTCTCAAAGACTTGGTCAAATCCCTTCGTCTGTGTAATGCAAGTTGTGGAGCTAACCGCTGGGGTACTTTGCTTACATGAAGTGAGCCCAGTTTGAATTTGTTCTCGGATTGAACGGGAGGCTTTAATGACTCTTGGCCTTTTGTTGTCGGAGAGTTTAATTTCGGTATCCTGACGGACGCGAGTTTCTAAAGGATATTGCGCATTTAAAAGCCGTTTTTAGTTACAGACTTGTTTCTGTCTCCCGTCTCACCTCATAATCAGGTCCCAGAAACCAAAGCGTGACTCGCAGTGTGCATGAAACCTGACATCGGTGACACTGATCTGCACTCGAGGAGATAAAGGCTGGCAGTTCTAGTGTTTTTTTTGTTTGTTTTTTTAAAGGAGAGCTTGAGCCTCGTCATGAGGAAACCATAAGTGTCTGCTGGTAGGAGCTGTGAGAACACTGGAACTGCATCTCCTGTCAGCTCCAGAGAGGATGTCAGGATTGTTCTCATGTGAGGCGCAGATGCAGAGAGTCTGATTGTAAATGTGAGACTCCAGAGATGTTAAGATAAACTCTGCAAACAATTACAAAGTGCTTCTCCTGGAGCTGTCTCTAATTAACACGACCTTAATTGGGAGAGACTTTTCCAGCTTTTTCTGTTTCTGTTCACCCTCACCTGCCAGCATAAAAACTTTCAGCAAGTTTTCTTTAAAAAAAAATCACTTTTGATCTCCTTTGCACACAGTTTACAAGTGAAAGCCATCTGATTAGAATTGCCATGGCAACAAATGGTTTCTTCGTTGAGGCGAGCGTCAGTCAAGTGCACTCACCTCACCGCACAGACCAAAAGTACCTCCTGGAAGTAAAGCAGTGAAAGCCTAATATGTTTTTCTCCTCCTTGCTCTTTTATTGTATTGCCATGTTCCAGTAAAGCGGCCAGTCACATGGAGCCTCTGAGCTCGTATTCTCACAGAGAGAGCACAGAGTTTCACTAGATAATGAATGTTTGTGGTGAGGATCCCATTATATCGCTCCTCCATCAAGAAAACTCAAAGGCCTTTATGGTCCGTATCAAGCTGCTGCAGTTTGGGATAGATGGGCTCTCCAAATATGTGCTTTTGGTCAAAAGGAGAAAAGTGAAAGTAAGAGTCTGAAAGGAGGTGGGACGGTGTCAGGGGGGGGAAAGTGGAGTAAAGAGGGGGAGGATCTGCACTCACCTCTGAGTAGGCTGCTGTTGTAGTTGGAGAAAGAGTCAAAGATGCTGTTGGATGCCATGACAGGCGAGACGGGACAGCGTGGAGCCCTCGCTGCAGTCAGTCTCCACCAACCTCAGAGTGGGGAAAAGCCTCTTTCAAAGACAAAAAAAAAATGAAAGACCACCATGAAGAAGGGGAGCAAGAAGTAAGAAAAGTACAAGAGGGCTAAAACTCCTGGAGCTCTGAGACTGTTTGCAACCAAGAATCTCGGGTTTGTGTCTACCACAGGAATCCCAAGCCACAAGCTTGCAGAGAGCAGCAGAAGCATGTGTTAGCACCAGCACCAGAGGAGAGTGGAGAGAAGCGAGGAAAGATTGGAGGAGAAGCAGCTTGAAGAGATGCAACAGCAGCTTTGGGGTCTCCAGGTGTGGAGGTGGACTCACCAGGGCTGGAGATGAGGGGGGACCCAGGTGGTGGGAGCTGGCTGGCGGGGAGGGTTGGGCTTGTCAGCAGGCTGATGGTCTGAGGTTAGCCCGCTAGGCTGATTGCATGGTCTGCCTCTTTCCTTTTCTTCCTCGGTGGTGGTGGCCCGACTGGAGCGTCAGTGCTAGTAAAAAGCTAGAAGCCACAGTCTCTCTGCATCCTCCTCGCCATCCTCCAAACAGAGAGACACACACACTCCCCTCTGTGAGTGGTGGAGCCCACGTCACATGTCACATGAGGTCACCGGGCCTCTCCCTCCCACCCTCCTCCCCCTCCCTGCCTTCGCCTCCTGGTTTCTCTCTTTCTGGTTTTTCACGCAAACTTCTTCGACTCTCCGTCTTCACTTTCACCGTTCATCAGGTTTTTGAAAACCTGTTTTATTTGCTTTCACCCCCAAACCCGGCCGCGGCCTGCGCAGCCGCCGCCGTCTGCCGAGGTTCACAAAGATCTCAGAAACCACCACAGAGAAGCTGCAGAGACGTTCACACGCATCAGGTCGAGCACAAAGAGGGAACAGAGAAACAAAAAGGACTGAATCAGATGAAAAGAAAGAAAATGAGACAGATAGATGTGGCTTTCATGGACAGGAAAGCGACTGAGTGTATTTCTGTTGACTCTGTCTGCTTGTCCTTTGCTAGTTTAAAGTTTGTCTGACTCACAGCACATCTGCGTTTTGTAAGAACCCGTGGTTTTGGGCCCGCAAAACCTCCACCCTCACTTACCACTAGATAGTATCATAATCATAGTTTCATCAGAAGCAGCATTGCCACTTGTTCATCTCTGTCTGAGCTCTCCCCCATTTATTAGCATCTTCATTTTTACTTTGTTTTGTTACTTTTGGAATCGTCTGCAAATTTGTTCTTCCCAGTTCTTGAAATAAACCACAAACAAAAAATATTTGGCGTTTGCTATTTCATTTGGACTTTTTAACGTAAAAAAATTCAAGCTGTGAAGGGCAAACACTGAAAAATAAAAGCAGTTAGCCTGTAGTCCGTCCCCACAACCCCCAGCCTACACCCCCACCCCCACCCCCTCCAAAAAAAGACTACAAAGAGATTCAACCTGATTGTGGTTTTCACACTTTTTGATTTTCTGGGTCGAATTGAAAAACGGAAAAGTTCTCACAAATGTGGCTGTTTGCACGAGTTGTGCAGGGCTGGCTCAATGTGAGAGGGCAATATCACTTTAAATATAACAGAAACACGCAAAAAGTTCAATCTTACTAATATATTTAATGAATAGAATTAACAACCTCTCTGTGAAAATGCAATTTCTGAACTTTAATAAAAATAATGTAATGAAAGAAAGACCCATACGAATGAAAAAAGTCTTTTAAGCATGCTCTTGTAGCATTTCTATCATGATGGGGGGCATATATAGAGAAAATTAAGATTAAAATGGCATTAATGAGTAAATCGTGGAACAAATGAAAAAATGCTGTTTAAAAAAGGTAGTAGTTTGACCTCAAGCTTCTTGCTCCACTCCATTCCGATGCATCCACTTGTAGACAAATGGATCCATGAACATCTTTGTTATCCTTTTTAAGCTGGAATTTGCCACAAAGCTATTCGGCTGGATAGCTCCAATATTGCTCGCCATTTTTATTGCACTGCTAATGTTAGCTTGGATCTGTAAGCTAGTGGGATAGAATGTACACTAAAGCTATGTTTGAATTCTCCCCCTACTCTCTATATAGTTTGCTATTTTCTAGTGCTGTCCGAATCCACTAATTCCAAAATCGAGTGCACTAGAAATGACTCAGAAGTCTATGTGAAAAACTAGGATGCATCAATGCTCACTACATTAGCAATATAGACCACAATGCATTGCGGTCAAACAATTTTGGCAAATAAAGCGTGTTTAAATGTAATTTTTAATAAACTATCCACATTTTCATAATCAGAACACAAAATTAACGTTGTGAAATGTTCGTATTAATTTGACTTTTACTTCGGGAAATCAGCGACATCATATCCTGTGTTTAGAAACGAAATTAAAGTAGAGAACTGCAAATTGCTTTTAAAATCCAAGGCATTATATAGTCCCGCACAATATGTTTTTTTAGTAGATAGGGATTGGGTGGGAATTAGGACATAGCCAAAGGGATATGAGGGATGATGGGAAATCAGTGGAGGCTTACTCAGTCCTGCTCACAACTCAGAAGCCAATTTCTAATGAACTCTTGCTGTTCTGTAGAAATTATGTCCTGGAAAATAACCCTGGATTTTTGAGTTTGGCTAAAAACAGGGAACGCTTTTACAAAAGGGACTTTAAAAACAAAATAAAAGAATATTTAGAAAACTTAGAATTTCTGAGGTTTATCCAATTTTTGTTGAATTTTAAAACGCTTACAAACCATTACTTGTTAATATTGCAAAACCGTTCCTCCTAAATGCATTCTAAGCTTACTCGAGCTGTTTAGGAGACAGAAATTGACTGATGTTGCCACAGATTTAGCGAGAACTGAACATGCTTTCATTTTCTGTGTTAACAGTTGTGCAGTGGTACGTTCCCGTCTGTTTGCATGCGACTGCATAAATCACAGGCATCTGCAAACCTGTGTTCTGCACACTTCCTCTCTTCTTTCTCCTGTCTCTTAGTGACACACTGACCATGTCTGGCGACGGGACAAGAGGCCCAAACCACCGTCTGGTCACTCATGTGACCCATTTGCTTTCCCCAGGAACCTGTGTCTTTGTGGCCTCGTTTCTGTTCTGTCTGTTTCGCACCGTGTTGTGAATGTTGGCCCACGTCGCTCCGTGCTAATTGGTAGACAAAAGCACTTTTGGGTTAGTATGTTTATGCTCAGTACCATGTTTGGGGGTGTGTGTGAGGCAGAGAGGTTGCTGCTCTTCCTGGTAGCCCGCACTGCCCTGCAAATGAGCAGTTGCCATTGAGTTAGGCGGCAGCGCGGGCTAAATAACACGGCGTGTCAGCGAGTGTGGCCGAACGCCGAGGCCACAGCCGCGGCCCCAGGGCTTTTATCAGTCCGTCCACATGGCCGCTGCAGGCCTCTCACTTAACCTCACACACAGCGAGGCTTCCTCCTTTAACACCTCTGCTGCCTCTCCACATGGCCTCGGCCCGGCCTGCCAGCTCAGCGACAGATTACAGCTCGCAGCGGCCCACAGGGAAACTCAGCAAGGCCACAGATGAGGTGATTAAACCTCTGTGCTCGGACTCTTTATCTCCAAACAAAACAAGACTGTACACCCGTCTCACTTTGATTCTGATGTTTGTTTTGAAAAGGACATAGAGCGTGTGATTGTTTCACAGTGCAGATTATTGCGGTCTCGATATTTATAATCCTTCTGCTCCGGAGAATATCTTTCACTAATCTGAATCACCCTCTCTTGTTTTTTATTTTATTCTATTTGAGTATTAAGTAAACTTTACTTATGTTTGTTTGCACTATAATGTTTCAGATTTTCCCCACATAAGAATGTTGGCCTGCTTTTTCAGTAAGGAATAAAGGAACGCCACATAAATACAGGACCATTCCACTGCATTGTGCAAGAAACTGGCTCCATTGTAAAGGAGCAAAGACTTGACATTTGAAGAAAGGGCTGGAGTCAAGGCCTTTTTTTCTCAGCCTGTTTTTCCTCCTTTGTCTAGGTAAACATCTGCCTTGTGTTTTGAAATGTATCTCATGGCTGCCCATGACCGTGAGGGGAAAAATAGTCTGAAGATCATTGTGGCTGTCTTTCACTCAATTCTTTTTTTCCCCTGCCCAGACCTTGTTTATCAAGCCCCTGTATTTAAGCTTAATATAACTCCTGTTTTGCTGAGAAAACTGCGGTGGTTTAATCACTGTCAGTGGTCCTACGCCTCTCGGGTGTGGCTCGCAAGTCAAAAAGGACCCACTGCGGTCATGCGTCCAGCTGCAAAGGGGCTTATTTTGTGGTCTAAAAATTGCAGGCTTCCCCATATGTTCCCCATAAACGTGGAATGCAGCGTGGGACTTGAGGAGGTTTTTATAATGAAGTGGCCGTCATTGCATCAAACACCCCGGGCTTGCCTGCCTGCCTGCCTCTGGGATACGGCCATGAAAGCGGATTTCGGGCTCCAAACACTGCAGCTCCATGACTTCTCACTCACACCTCATACTAGTGATTGCCACAGCAACAAATGCATTTGTCGCAGTTATTGCAACCTAATTTTTCTTAACTTTTCGAATTGGCAAAAACACAAATGTATCAATATATAAGATAAGTTGGTGCAGTTTGATGGTTTTTTTAAGAGTTTAAAGGTCCACTCTGATAAAAATTTTTGTTTTTTCTAATGATGGAAGACATATACCAATAAATCTAAGCGTAAAGCTGCCTTTCTTTGTATTTCTTTATTCAAGTTGATGTGAATGTGACAAAGAAAATAGAATGGATGAACCACAAGCTCCCTGCTCTGAGCTCTCATAAATGGGAAAGGGGGGCGGGGTTGTTCTGCACCAATAGTCCCTCTAACAACTCAGAGGTAAGTTTCTAAAGAACTTCTGCTGCTCTGTAGAAATTATGTCCTAGAAAACGACACAATTTTGTCAAAAAAGTAGCATAATCATAATTAAAAGACTTCTGGGAAGACTTTTAAAATAGATCAAAAGATGATTGGAGTTGGACTTGAAGAATGGAACAGACCAAGAATACATAAAAACATAAAAATGTCCACTTTTTACTCACTTGGATGAAAACTTAGCTGCTAATTTAGTTACTTCGAGGAGACTCCAGTTGCAGCTGCGTGTGCTGTTATCAGCCTGGCGTTCATCTGCGAGTCTTCGTGTGTGTGCTGTTGTTTTGATTGTTGGCGAGGCACTCCCAGATGCAGCGGTTTCAGCGCGCAGTATCACCGTTGGAAGAGATCACCGGGCCCATTACTTATTTATTGGCTCCAGCAGACATGGAGACTGTTGTAACCACAATGAAAGGAGGGGAGCGTGAGTGCTGTCGCCACATCCCAGAGATCCTGATGGAAGTGACATGTGCAGAGGAACCTGCGTGTGCGAGGGCCCAGGCAGTGGAAGGACAGCAGCTGCTGTTTGTGTTCACGTATGGGAAAAGAAGGCGTGTTGTGCCGGAGTCTCACGACACGACGAAGGACAGCTGTAACCTTAGAGCCAGCTCTCTTCCTCTGCTGCATCTTTGTCAAACTGCACAGGTACTGACCTCCTCTTCATCCAAGCACTTCCTGTTTCTCACATGAACCTTCATAAAGATATTGCCTCCATTTTCCTTCACAGCATCCACCAGCTGCTGGACTCAACATAAGCCCTTCCTCCTGTGTAATGAACCAAACATCTATTTCTATCTTACATGATTTTGTTCTTTAGTTTCCAAGATTTACAAACATTTTTAGTGTTTCCACGTACCCCTCAAACCATCCCACCTCCAAAATGCTTAGACCTCTTGGTCCAAATATCACTTCAACTCCAAAATCATCTTAATAACAACCTGGAAGCAAAATAGTAGTGATTTTTTTTAATGGAGAGGCATCACGAAATATTTGGGACAAATTCTACTCAAATTTAAGGATTTTTAAAAATCTTTTGGCGCACAGACAAAGCTCTTAAATCCACTTTCAATTCAACACTGAAGTAATTTGCAACTGCAACAAGTATGTAGTTTTTAAGGTAAGTTTTGACTAAAATAATAATAAAAAAATAAATTAAAAAAAGTTGAATTTTACCCACTGGTTCATATCTGGATAATATTAACTGAAAATATAAATGTTGGTCTTTAAAAACTATCCTTTTAAAGTCACTCAAAATGATATTCAACGGATTTAACTGAATTAAAAAGGGAAAAAATAAAGGATATTCAATGGATTTAACTGAATTAAAAAGGGAAAATATATATATATATGGTCTACACATTTAAAAACATTTTGTCGTAAAGATTTGAACTTTAAAATTATATGTTTTTTTAATCTTGTTTTTTTATTTTAAATGGATATATAAAAAACTAAATATATGTATTCTTTACCACTTGGACTGGTAAATAATAAATAACCAGAGAGGTTAAAGGTCAGATTGTGATAACAATGTAATGAAAAGGACATAAAATAAATAAACTTCATTTAAAACATTTATTCAAAACATAGTCAAGCATTAATCAAAAATGGCTTACAAAGCAGCAGATACATTTTTACCTGACCACGAGCTTTAATTTAATCAGTTCTTTAGCTGAGTCGCTTTGTACAAAGTGTGATTAGAATAACATTTTCATGCAGAAAAAAATGTTGAGTTGAAGTCTTAGGCCACTCTGCTCTGTAGTGATCAGTGTCGTCAGAGACGGCGGCGAAAACTGTCGCATCACCTCTGCCATCATCTGACATCTCCTGCTGTTTTTTGCTCATAATGCCTGTCACTCTGAGCTCATGTGTTTTCTGAACCGCTTGTCTTCACCAGAGTGGTAACATTACTCTCAGCTCTGAGGTGCACTGACGCACCACATCATTGCAGCTGAGCAGCCGTAGGGTTAAGCACTGCTGCCTCACATAAAAGGCCCCGTAAACCCAAGACCTCACTTACCCCAAATGCCCCAACATTGTACTCAGTCACATATCTCAGCCCCAGTCAGACCAGAATGGAGTCAACCATCTTGCCACAAAAACCTGACTCATCCCATTGACCTCAAAGCATCATCAGGATCTGTGGAGCTAACAGGTTCAAATGTGGCAATACTTTTTTTTTTTGGTTTGTATTCACTTTGCTGTCATTATCATGGAGATCTGAGTTCAAAGGAAATGTCGATTTTTCACACAGCTGGTGGTTTTCATTGTGCTGAACAGCAGTTTGCATGCTAGGTGGCTCTCGGCATGTTTTATTACCTGTGCTTGTGCAGAATGTATGCATTTGTTTATTGCCAACTGCGCAAATACCTATTTCCTGTGGTTCAGACGTGGGTTTTAGATGTGACAGACGAGCTTGCAAGCATGCTAGTTTGTGTAGAGCAGCATGTTCCTCTGAAGCAGATGCAAAGTGGTTTACCTAGGCGTCAAGCATGTGAGCACAGGTCTGCGTGGCTGCCCCAGAATGTCATTTCAAAGCTACAACTTCTGTAACAAAGTTCTTTAGGAGCACAAGTGTTATGTTTTACTTGTAAACACAGAAGAATTGAAGCTCAACATTGTTAAATATACAAAAGTTCCTAAAACTAAAGAGAGAAGTTTAAATAACCCATTAAACAACCATTATATATATATATATATATATATATATATATATATATATATATATATATATATATATATATATATATATATATAT